>NC_067232.1:23362774-23689274 GCF_019924925.1 Ctenopharyngodon idella
TATATTACTTAAAAGGTATTTCCAACTTCTTTTTACTTCTAAGCGAAGACCGAAGAACTTTGGTATGAATATATTGGGGCCTTGGATCGTGTTCAGTCTCTTGTACGTCATGTGACTGATTTGGCCGTCAGAGGCTAGTTTGCGTCACTATGGAGTGGTGCACGAGCTGCAGTTCACTTAATGGCCATCAGTGTTGCTAATAACAAGGGTTTCTGAATTCTACATATAGCCCCTTTAAAGGGTTAGTTCACCCAAAAATGAAAATTCTGTCATTAATTACTCACCCTCGTGCCGTCTTACACCCATTAGACCTTCGTTGATCTTCAGAACACAAATTAAGATATTTTTGTTTAAATCCGATGGCTCCGTGAGGCCTACATAGGGAGCAATGACATTTCCTTTCTCAAAATCCATAAAGGTACTAAAAACATATTTAAATCAGTTCATGTGAGTACAGTGGTTCAATATTAATATTATAAAGCGACGAGAATATTTTTGGTGCGCCAAAAAAAACAAAATAACGACTTACTTAGTGATGGCCGATTTCAAAACACTGCTTCAGAGCGTTATGAATCAGTGTGTCGAATCATGATTTGGATCGCGTGTCAAACCGCCAAACTGCTGAAATCACGTGACTTTGGCACTCCGAACTGCGGATTCGACACGCTGATTCATTACGCTCCGAAGCTTCCTGAAGCAGTGTTTTGAAATCGGCCATCACTAAATAATTCGTTATTTTGTTTTTTTTGGCACACCAAAAATATTCTTGTCGCTTTATAATATTAATATTGAACCACTGTACTCACATGAACTGATTTAAATATGTTTTTAGTACCTTTATGGATCTTGAGAGAGGAAATGTCATTGCTCCCTATGTAGGCCTCACTGAGCCATCGGATATATCTCAATATCTCAATTTGCGTTCCGAAGATTAACGAAGGTCTTACGGGTCTGGAACGGCATGAGCGTGAGTAATAAATGACAGAATTTTCATTTTTGCGTGAACTAACCCTTTAAATTGACAAAAAAATAAATAAAATCTGCTTTTTCAAAGTTAATCACAAATAGCTTTTCCACAAGTTGAGGTAAATACTAATATATAAAAGGTGCACACAAATAATAAAATAATACTAAAAATAATTCGATGGACATAAATTTAACAACAATACGTAACAAAATCCTAATGTACATAACTGATAAGAAAATTGAAGAAATGGTTATGTCAGTAAAAAAAAAAATCAGATGTGAGCTGTCACAATTCTGGGAATGTCAATTTACGTTTTGTTTTTTTTTTTAATCCAAAAACTGTATGTTTAACAATATTTTGTTTTTATGTCTCAGTAGATCTAATCTCAATAGATTTTTTTTTTTCACCGTACAGATGAAAAGGAAGTTACTTTCATCTTTTTTTCCCCTATTGTGACATATATCCTATCCTAACGGCTGAACAAGAAAAAACATGACTTGATTTTGTCCATCAGGATTTGATTGGATGGTTGTGGTTTGCTATTGTTGTGATGTCATGTGAGTGACAGTTTGCCCCGCCCTTGCGCCAGTAAACACAACATCAGAGAAGAGATGTCATTGTAAGAGGGAGGAAAAGATATTTTGATTAAAGATTACGAGTGCATATGAATTTTACCGATGTACTTGGATAAACAATTTGTAACAAATACTTCAATATTCCATAAAAAAAAAAAAATATAGAATTTTCAATTTTGATGCCATGATGACTTACTAACCAATTAAAAAGTTTTTACTGTAACATTTTTGCAGTCTTTTCCCATTAAATTTATGATCATTTTCACTAAGACTATCGCACAAAATGAAATGCGCGTTTGCACTCTTTCTTGTGCACAAACAAACATCCATCTTTTTCTCAATCTTGTTCCCTTTCTCAAAGAGGAAAGAGTGCTCTTAGGGAATGCATGGAATGTGTGATGTAAAGCTACAGAGGATGTGATGTGTGCACCTGCACACAGGATTGGATATCTGATGGCCTCAAAACAAACCTACCAAAACAATCTTTTTCACCCCATCTCAATTCGCTCTTGTCGTACTTGACAGTGATACTCGGGTGTCATCAGTCTGCGCATTTCACTCTCACAACCCTTGCTCACTCTGCAGGCTCAGGGTCAAATGTTGAGGTGAAAGGTCACCTGCGGGTTCGTTTAACACAATCTTCCTCTGTTTCTTTTGACAGGAAGTTAGCAGGGTGAGATGAGAGGAAAATTGCCGGCAGGCGTTATCCCTTTGTCTGAGTGTGCGTGTATGTGTGTGTGCAAACATTTTAAAAGAGTAAATTGTTTTTCTTACATTAAAAAAAAAAAGTTATTTACAATCACTGAAGTTAAAAACAATTTTTTTTTAGAACAATAAGGTGTGAGCTACAAATTAGGTTTGTCTCTGAAACATCTTTATTAATTAAGGACAATTTTTGATCATGTTTTTCTTGAAAATTAGGTGAATGAACACTATAAAGAAGCTAATGTGTAAATTGGCAAACATCCATTTTAGTTTATGACTCCAGTAGAATGATCAAGGAGCTGTTACAGAGAAACCTGCATACATCAGCCTGTATTTACCAGTAGGCCTACTGAATGACAGCATGCACATCATTCACACACACATACATACACACGCGCGCACACACACACACTCTCTA
This sequence comes from Ctenopharyngodon idella, assembly GCF_019924925.1. Lineage (NCBI taxonomy): Eukaryota > Metazoa > Chordata > Actinopteri > Cypriniformes > Xenocyprididae > Ctenopharyngodon > Ctenopharyngodon idella. The sequence continues at coordinate 23,365,440 of NC_067232.1, forward strand.
ACACCAATTCCTACACTTCTTTAGATACAGAGACCATTATTTACACAGACACACACACCCTTGCCTCTGCTGTGGGTACAGGATGGCTCACGTTAAAACTGGCTGGTAAACTGATTCCTCACATCACTTAACTTATTTCAGGCTAGCTGCTACAGTCATTTAAAATAATTATTATAATAATTAAAACTGCCACCAATTTCATCAGCATGTCTTAAAGAGTTAGTTCACCCAAAAATGAAATTTGTCATTAATTTCTCACCCTCATGTCGTTTCACACCCGTAAGACCTTCGTTCGTCTTCGGAACACAAATTAATATATTTTGATGTAATCTGAGAGATTTATCCTCCATTGAAAGCAATGAAATGACCACATTCAATGTCCAGAAAAGTAGTAAAAACATCATTAAAATAGTTAACGTGACTACAGTGGTTCAACCTTAATGTTATTAAGCGAGGAGAATACTTCTTGTGCGCAAAAACAGAACAAAAATAATGACTTTATTCAACAAATTCGTCTCTCCCCTGTCATTCTGCTACGCTATTTTCGTTGCAGCGCTTCCGGGTTCTACATCGAACCTATTGGCCGACGCCTGTCCACGTGAGCAGCACGGCATGCAGGTGCTGACACTTAGTCAACTTCGTAACAGACTGACATGGAAGAGGAAAATTTGTTGAATAAAGTCGTTATTTTTGTTTTGTTTTTGCACACAAAAAGTATTCTCATCGCTTCATAACATTAAGGTTGAACCACTGTAGTCACTCTGACTATTTTAACGATGTTTTTACTAATTTTCTGGACACTGAATGAAGTAATTTCGTTGCATTCAATTGAGGATAAAAAAAAAACCTCTCGGATTTCATCAAAATATCTTAATTTGTGTTCCGCAGATGAATGAAGGTCTTACGGGTGTGGAACGACATTAGAGTAAGTAAATAAGGACATTTCATTCTTGGGTGAACCAACCATTTAAAGCATTTGAAACATTTTTGTTTGGATAAATTTTGGATTTTAGCCAACATAATTTTTTAACTTAAAAAATATCCATTAAAACTAATTTTACTAACTGACTATGCAGAGAAACAACAAAATAATCAGAATTAAAAATATCGACTTGTGAAAATTAACTTAATTGTTAGTTTTAAATACAATTTCTTAAAAAAAAAAGAGCGCGAAAAAGACATCGTCGTTATATAAGATGATTTCTTCTTACAGGTGAGGCATGTGTCAAACATTGGATAATTCCAGCAGAGGTAAAATAACTATAGTGTTCAGTCCTGCGTGTAGATTACTTTCTGACTGGTTTAATTCATCCTTAACTCACATTTACCACACTCACGTGGCCAGGTCCTCTGCAGTTAGGTTTAGAATCTGAAATATCATGACTAATAACATTAAATAAATAGTGCTTTTCTTGGTCTTGTGTGTTCATTTGGGCAGTGTTTAGGTTGGTCTTAGGCATCCGACATGACATCTATGTCCTCAGATCCGGTCTGTTTGGTGGCAATCCTCCAGCGGTTAATGTGGTGGTTTCCCTTCTTCTTCTGTGTGCACTCTGGGCCCTCTTCCTCCAGCTTCTGTCGCTTATACTTGGTCCTGCGGTTCTGAAACCAAACCTTCACCTGAGGGGAGCAGAAGACCAGGACATCAGTGCAGTTTAGGTTTTGGTGAGTAGTCTAAATATAACGCAGTTGACAGTTTACCCGTCATAATGGCAAACCGAGACAAATTGTGAGTGACTCAAGACAGTTCAAACGCATTTGTGTTCTAATCGAACCATTTTAACACCCCACGACACGTAGTCCGTTCGAATTCATTTATGTTGACTTTTTTTGTCACGACAGTATGTCCATTTTTTTTACACTTGTTTCAGAACTTTGTGTATCAGAAGAAATCCAAACAAAAAGACAAATAAGTTTCTTCAGATAATGCCATCTGAAGACATTAATTTAATTTAAATACATTCACTAATAGATCTTCCAAATATAAAGTAGGCATTTAATGTAGGCTATTTGGCCTTTTAATTAAAAAGAACCAGATTTATTTTTGCAACAACGGTTCACATTTCACACATTTCGAGAAATTGATATGTCTGTCATAAATAGTCGCATTTAGGGAAACATAAGGATAGCCAAAAACAACCGCGCAGAAGTGAAAAAAAGATGGCTAACCAACCTATTTTTTATTTTATTTATTTATGAAGCGGTTTCATGCGCGCTACGCTGAATAAATTCAAGATGCTGAGTGAATCCTGAATCGCTTTCCATAAAACAGGCGTAGCCTATAAATTAAAATTCACAAATGTGGCTATAGGTATTGGCCAATATATATATTTTTTTTTTTACCAAAATTGCCTCTCTCCTGAGATGCGTGTAGGCTATAGTCAAGCCTGTTATTTTAGTTTTTAGGTTAATTTTTGCAGTAAAACTCCACAAAAAGTAAAAACCGCCAGAGAACATGATCATTCCCAGCGTAAAAGTTAGATTTTTTTACAAACTAAGGAATATGTTGCGATGCATCAAATCATGCCAGTTGACAAGTTCATGGCCATATGCGGAGGAACACTGAAGCAAAAATCCCTTTGCCACAGTTTGGATTTTTGGAAATTTAAAACCCAACAATTCAAATATATTTACTTCTATATGACAAAATATAAGGTTTTAAAAAATTAGCTTTACGTCATTGTTTTAACGGATCAGGGTGAATGGGTTTATTTAGTGACATCTGAGCGAAGCAACTAATATCTGCTCATCCATTTTAAGTCTTGGCCTAAGATAAAATTATATCACAGAGCGAAGCAAGCAACTGACACATGGCCAGCCAGCGTCCTTTCAGACTCGGATATTCTGTTATTGGCCCGTTTCTGGATTTAGCAAGCAGCCCAAGTGTTGTTTACATTATCATGTAGGCCAACAGCAACAGCTTGTCAGTACAACATTAATCATTCAAAATAAAGAAATGTCTCATTAATATAGTCCCCATTGCATAGTATCAAACACTTCCTCATAACTTTTTTTTAAACATATTTATTATCTTTTTTTAAAAAAACGTACATGTCCTAGTTTTAATGCTCCAATTGTTTTAATAAGCAATAGCCTACTTTTTGTCTGTGATTAGCCTATTTGTGAAATTGTCAGCTCCACTGGGCAATTTTACTAAGCGAAACACTAAATACCATTTTTACTTTAAGTGTTTTAAAAGGTTTTATATGAGCATGGGAACTGCATATTTTTGTTGTGTGTTATAACAAGCTTTTCCTAATGTTTACCTGAGTCTCAGATAGACTGAGGCTGTTAGCGAGCTGTTTCCGTTCGGCTCCGACAACATAATGGTTCTTCTCGAAGGCTCGCTCCAGGCGCAGCAGCTGAGAGGGCGAGAACGCGGTGCGGATCCGTTTGGGCTTCCTCGCGAACGGTCCGTGTAGTAACAGCGTGTCCTGTGAGACATCGTTCCCTGAAATAACAGTAATAATAATAATCAATAAAAGACAACTTGATTATAGCAATGCGATTATTTTTGACAGTGGGATATGTCAGTAAAATTGAACTCAGTACAGCACGAGACAAGCTTGAAGTAATGTTAATTAAACCCAAGAAGAAAACTATAGCCCAAGAGGGACCATGAAATCTTTCTGGCTTTAGCCCATGTTGTAAAATTCAACAGTTGACATCAGCATCGACTTTGTCAAAAAGAGTTAAAAATGTACCCTGCCTTTATGCCTATTTTAATTGATACAATTGATGAAATAGTATGAACTGTATTTTATTCGTCGAATAATGTTTGTATCAACATCGTGCCATTCTAACTTGTTTTTTGCGCTTTTGGAGTTTTATTTCCCGCCTGAGCTAAGTAATTATGTAAGAAGTCTAAATGATTGACTACATGACTGAATAATATTTTAGTGATTTATTTATAACTGACTGAAAATATAATGAAAACAATTAACAACAGACTCTTTATAATATTTCTATATGACCCCCCATTTTCATCTGAATAAAACCTTTTCACGGTAGGCTAATTGGCGGACAGTTGCTTACAGCTACATAATAAAATAGAATAAAATATTTTCCTATATTTGTCTATAGAATATAAAGTCCAAATAATGTAAGCATTAATTAAAATCGATAGCCATGCAACATATTGGCTTGTAATTTTTATTATTAATGGCCATGTAATGAGTTTAACACTCATTAGCCTACGCATAGCTTTGCAACCTTTAGCCAGATGGACTAGCCTATATTTAAAAAAATGCAGAGTCTGTCGATTTTAAACGTTCTCAATTACAAAGCTTTCACCGAATAAATGTTGTTTAACAGGAATTCATTTTTAAGAATATCCTATAATTTAGATTTTAGATTCGTCTTTAAAAGTCATCACAGTTAGCTAAATTATTAACACTGTTAGCTAGCTTAAATATTTGACCTTTATATTAGCGTTTTGTATTTATTCAATTCATACATTAGTTTACTTTCATCGGCAACAGCTTGAACACCAGAAGAGGACAATTAATCGACTGACCTATGAAAATTAAATTGTGATAATGATGAGGTGTAACGAGTTCATCAGAGCAGATTCGTCATCTGTCATTATCCCTCGCTGCAAAGACAGCGATAGCGTGGCAATAGTAAGCTAATATTACAAATAACAATAAATAATAAGTAATTAATTAAGTAACAGTCAACTAATAAAGTATAAAACAATTAAAGGTAATCTTAGACACTAAAATACTAGAGGTAATATGATGTTACGTTATTTAAGAATAACTCATAAACAACATTAAGGCTGACTGCATTTGAACTTCTCTCATTTTGCCGTAGGCACATGAAACTGGTGAAAATTCTGAATGCAAGATCAAGCAATTACTGTTATCAGAACTGTTCTCCAATGCTACTATTATAAGCTTATACGAACATAATGTATTCATTTTGGGAGATTTGACATTGTGCTATTGTGCGTGGACAGCTTAGTCTAAATCTGTGTGTCCCTCTTTGAGTATCGCCTCAGGGCATGGCAAAAGCTGTAAGCATATCATTTGTGATTTTCATTTGCAGCTTAACCGGAATTACCTTCCAATACAAACTCCATCTATCAGTGTTACCCCGCTCCACAGTGGTAAGTAGCCTGTAGCCGCGGGTGAGCATTTATGAGAATATTTCAGATAAGTTCAGAGACGCACGCGCATGCAATATCTAATGCACAGCATTGTATTCAGCCTACTTTTATTGAACACTTATCCTACATGTACGTGTAAAAAATATGCACAGGCTATTTTATTATTTTTATTTAGGTGGAAAAGTTGTTTAATATCGAGCTTACCTTGAAACCGATGGCCAAAAAACCTGTTCCTTAAGACCCACGGGTAGAAATTCAGTGGCTCGCGGTGCTGCGTGCCAAAGAAGTGCGGGTGCTGGAGGTGTGTGCTGCCGAGCGGGTGTGGGTGCATGCTCAGAGGTGCATGGTTCACAGTCTCCGAAAACACCAGCTCGGGGTTTGGATAGAGCGCGCGGCCTGCGGGGCTTTGATACCCGTTAAGAAAACTGTCAGCAGGCGCCGAGTAGCTCAGGGCGGTAGGGCGAATGGGGTCTTCAGGTGTTAAGGGGTTTTCCTTCGCCACCAAAGACTCAATGGTAAAACACCGCTTCCCCGTTGCCGAGAACATTGTCCGTGACGGTAGGCTACCGGTACAGTCCAGCAGATGATGAGGTTCACCTTTACGTCCTTTCAGAACTCCTTTAGTGACCTCTGTCAGCAGCAGTATTTTAGAAAGACATTGTAGTTAAGTCAGACATAAACTAGAACACTTTAATATTCTATACTTTTGTCAATTGCTGTGTAATCCATCGATCCACGAGTGTCCATAAATCATGAAAGAAACAGTGAGAATAGAAGCTCGAGACCCATCGATTTGGATTTGAGGGACGCCACACAGTGTCGTCTGAGACTTGCACTCATTGGATGAAAGCCCTTGGCGCATAGAGCTCCGGCGGTGGGCGGGTCCTACATTCATTTGGGTCAGATAATGAACTCTATTAGTTTGATCATTCACTTCAATGGGGCTGCCTCCAACAGGTCAGTTCCTACGCAGTAGATCATCAAAAACTATTTTCCTTGTCACACTTCCAGCTATGGGCTACGCAAGCCTTCAGGGTGTACTAGGCTACAATCTGCAGTTTATTCCAGCCTTAGCAAAAAGATTGCTTTTGAACTTTTCTTCATTTAACTCATTTAAACATCATGTTTTTCTTCAATTATGCATAATTACAGCGACGATGCTGAACCGTAGTAGGCTAATCCAAAATAGCCCAGTAGAATAATAGTAAAAACGTGGATGTTTTGTTGCTTTGATTGCTTTTTTTTTTGCCACAAAAACCCTAACAAGAACATGTAGCCTATATGAAACAAAAATTGTTTTTCAATTGAGTAAAAACAGAATCCACATCACATTCAAATCCACATTTGAAATCTTAATAATTTTGGCGTCTACGTAGTTGAGTAGGAGTGGACCAAATGCATTTGTTTAGTTCTCTGACAAATATGCCAGCAATGAGTTTAATTGAGATTAATTTTCATTAATCCATCTTTAAAAGGCCTAATTTACATAAATATCTATATGATAAATTAGATAATTTCGGCATAAAAATATTTTTTTATTTAATGGGCCATAGCCTAATAATAATAATAATAATAACAATACTAATAGTAGTACACTAAAAAATGCTGGGTTAAAAACAACCCAAGTTGGGTTGAAAATGAACAAACCCAGCGGTTAGGTTAAATGTTTGCCCAACGTGCTGGGCAGTTTTGTTTACCCCAACTATTGTTTAAAAATTACTATATGGCTGGCTTAAAATGAACCCAAAATTAAATTAATTAAACTTATTAATAAATGTTCATTTATTAAACATATTAATAAATGTTAATTTCCAATATACTTTGGGTCCACTTTAAGCCAGCAATGCAGTAATTTTTTAAACAATATTTGAGTTAAATAAAACTACCCAGCACTTTGGGCAAACATTTAACCCAACCGCTGGATTAAAACAACCCAATCGCTGGGCTTGTCCATTTTCAACCCAACTTGGGTTGTTTTTAACCCAGGATTTTTTTTTAAGTGTACTAATAATAATCTTCCAACTGCATGGTAGACTAATTATTATTATTGTTAGTGTCATTTTTTAAATTGTTGTCATTTTTAATTCTTTTTATTTAAGATATAATACTGCCAACCACTTTCTAAGAAAAAAAAAAAAAAGAATCAGTAGTGCATAATGACACGGACATTATACTAAGTAGCCTAAATCCGATGCCAGTTTTGTCTATACAAACCGTATTACAGTCATCGTTTTTAGTCTTTAACCAGTGTCTGTCGATTAAAATGAGAAATCGTTGACCCGTTTACGCAGTAACGTATTAACTTGGTCACGGAGTGGTTTCCAGAACTGCACATCGATAACATCTCATGGCAGGCCGAGCCGCCTGCACCTGTTTCCGATCACTCACCCGCGGTCAACGGACTGGGCTACAAGACGGCATTATGAGGCTTATGAGACTAAGTGGGTAAATTATTGAAAATATTCCGTCTCAGGGTTTGACAAGAGTGCAAGCATTGCGAAAAAGGCTTCAAGCGATATAGCTCACAAACTTCTGCCTCGCTATTAATTTACAGGCCGATGTATATTTAGTCTATCTTGAGGGGTTGTTCAGCGACCGTTTCATGTTGTGTTTTTAAAGGTAATGATTAGGCTAAATGTTTGACTGGCTCGTTAACTCCAGTGCGCATTAGAAAATCATTACAGTTGGCAGAACAACATGTTGAGCGCCTATTTAGAAAGCCAAAACCCGTGAACGCGCACAGTCATGCTTTAAGATGGACCTCTTTACAGTATCAAGTATCAATCAATATTATTTTATTTCTTTTGTACGTCAAAACACAACAGTCTCCAGTTGTATAGCTGCCTAATTATTCCTAATAATAATGATCAAAAGTCCTGTTATTATTTTCAAGCCAGACAGAACATTTGTTTATTTGCGTATTATAATTACCCACATTAAATTACACTTAATTAAAGTGTCCAGTACTTTCACTGTTCTTGGCATTTAGTGTTTTGATTGGATGAGTGGCAATGGATCTCTGTTGTAAACCTTGTATCCTGGAGCTAGCCATAAAAATGATCATGTGGTGTACAATATTAGTAATAATGACTTAAAGATGTTCCTCAGTATCTGAAATTGAGGTGGTAGCATTCACATCCCTGTTCCTAACAATGACTCAAGTGTTAGTTAATGTGTTTATTATCCTTGAGATGTGCAATGCTGATAATGTACCATCAGTTACAGAAACTCAGCTCCTTTCTGACCATGGCATTGTATAAAATGAGCAGTGAATCATACTTTGCACTATGTCACACAAATTATATGTTCATATTTAATATTTATCCTTTATAATTCCCAATGCACATCAAGGATATGCTTGTTCATGCAGGCATTCTGAAAACATTTTAATGGATCTTGTCTGCGCCATACACGGACCTAAAGGTGCAATGAAGTGACAGGGAAAGAGAGAGAGACTCAATGTTTCCGTCTGCCACTCTTCTCTCTTGTTCCATAATTAAGTGCTCAAGGAATCTGTAATGAATGCTAATGGGGCAACCAGCCATCTGCACAAACACAGAATTAAAAACTACCATGCTGAGAGAGAGAGAGAGAGAGAGAGAGAGACAGAGAGAGAGAGAGAGAGAGAGAGAGAGAGATGGGAGGACGGGAGACAGACTTAAACCTTTCACCAAAAGGAGCTGTATAAGGCGACAAGACAGTTCTCACTTTCTCTCTCCTATCCTCTGATTTGTTACCTGGGATTTCTCAGATGAAACAAGATACTCATAGATTTACAGCATCTCTAAAAACCAAAAGAACTTAACCTCTATAGGACACACAAACAAGCAACCCTAAGCAAGAGATTTGCAAAGATTTTGGACACATTAAAGAGCTTGCTTGCCATCCAAAATTACATTCATGCATGTTGACTAAAATAGCCTATTTATTTATATTATATTAATATTTTTTTAAATTATTTTTATTATATATTTTAGCCTAATATATTATTTGAATATTTAAATATATTTTATTTATATTAATATATTGCATTTATATTATTTTTATGCAATTATATTTAAATGTAAATTATATATAAATACATATTTAAATATATAACTTAAATATATAAGCAATATATCATTTAAATATGTAGCTATGTTCTGTTACAATTTCCAAACTCTCACATTCATCATTGTTCTCTACATTTGTATAGCAAGGGTTCTTACCACAAATAACTAGCAGTTTCTGTTATTTAAATAAATAAATAAATAAATGAATGAATGAAAATAAAAATACATTACTTGTCAAACGGTTGGAGTTTCATGTGTCCCTGAAGAAATTTCTGTCCTGCTGTCCGTTGCTGCCCTCTAGTGTTGAAAATGTGTATTTGGAAACCATTTTGTAGTCACGTACAGGAGAAATTATGGTCATATCACATGCATTTGAATTAGTGCTTGAAGAGAAAAAAGGTTAGAATTATTGGCACCCTTGGTAAATATGATCAAAGATGACTGTAAAAATAAATCTGCATTGTTTATCCTTTTGATCTTTAATTCATAAAATTAGCAAAAATCTAACCTTTCATTGAAGGAAAAGAATTGAAAGTGGGGGGAAAATCACATTATGAAATAAATGTTTTTCTCCAAAACACGTTGGCCACAATTATAGGCACCCTTTTATTCAATACTTTTTGCAACATCCTTTTGCCATGATAACAGCTCTGAGTCTTCTATAATGCCTGATGAGTTTGGAGAACGCCTGACAAGAGATCAGAGACCATTCCTTCATACAGAATCTCTCCAGATCCTTCAGATTCCCAGCTCCATGTTGGTGCTTCTTCTCTTCAGTTCACTCCACTAATTTTCTTTAGGGTTCAGTTCAGGGGACTGGGATGGCCATGGCAGAAGCTTCATTTTGTGCTCAGAGACACAATTTTGTGTTGGTTTTGATGTTTGTTTTGGATCATTGTCCTGATGGAAGATCCAACCACGGCCCATTATTGGATTTCTAGCAGAAGCGGTCAGGTTTTGATTTTTTATCTGTTGGTATTTGATAGAATCCATGATGCCATGTATCTGAACAAGATGTCCAGGACCTCCAGCAGAAAAATAGGCCCACACTATTAAAGATCCAGCAGTATATTTAACCGTGGGCATGGGGTACTTTTCTTTTTATCCCTGTGTGCACCAAACCCATCTGGTGGGTTTGCTGCCAAAAAGCTCTTTTTTTAGTTTCATCTGACCATAAAAGCCGGCCATGTTTGAAGTTCCAGTCTTGTCTGACAACTGAATATGCTGAAGATTGTTTCTGGATGAGAGCAGAGGATTTTTCTTGAAACCCTCCCGAACAACTTGTGGGGATGTAGGTGCTGTTTGATAATTTTTTATAGGCTTTCTGAGACTCAAGACTCAACTAATCTCTGCAATTCTCCAGCTGTGATCCTTGGAGAGTCTTTGGCCACTCAAACTTTCCTCCTCACCGCGCATTAGGATGATTTAGACACGTCCCCTTCCAGGCAGATTTGTAACATCTTTAGTTAATTGGAACTTCTTAATTATTGCCCTGATAGTGGAAATGGGGACTTTTGATGCTTTAGCTATTTTCTTACAGCCACTTTCTAATCTTTTGCTGCACATCAGAACTATATTCTTTGGTTTTACTCATTGTGATGAATGATTAAGGGAATTTGGCCTTTGTCTTCATGTTTATGCTCCTGGACAATATCATATTCATGAACACTCTTGTGTGCTAAAAAAAAATGTAAATATGAATGGGAATATACTTCAAAGATATTTTACTCATAAAAATTTTTAATTGTGGCCAACGTGTTTTGGAGAAAAAATTATTTCATAATGTGATCCCCCCCCCGAATCTACGTATTGTAGATTTACTCAAAACTAAACCGCCGCGATAGTGCATCAGCAAGTACATTATCTTTGCCTTTTTTGTAACGAATTTCCAGGTTAAAATCCTGGACAAAAAGTGACCATCGCATAATCTGTTGATTAGAGTTCTTCATACGGGACAAGAAGATTAATGGGTTATGATCGGTAAACACGCTCACAGGAAGAGAACTAGAACCAATATATACCTCAAAGTGCTGTAACACCATTAACAAGGCCAACGCCTCCTTCTCAATGGTACTGTAATTTAGCTGATGTTTCAAGAATTTCTTTGAGAAATACCCAACAGGATGCTCCACTCCATTTTCATCATCCTACAACAGGACAGCAGCAGCCCCGGTCATACTCGCATCAACAAACATCCAGTTTAAAAAAACACTCATATCTTGGAGCAGCCAAGACTGGAGCGCTACACAAGAGTGATTTAACAGAATCGAATGCAGTTTGACATTCATCAAGTTTTGCGAAACACGTAGCATATTAGTTAAAGGCAACACAACATCTGAGAAATTTTTGCAAAATCCCTGGTAATACACAGTCATTCCTAAAAATCTTCTGAGTTCACGTTTCGTACGGGGCACTGCAAAATCTGCAATAGCTTGCACTTTCAGAGCGACAGGTCGGACTTGCCCCAACCTGTTTCCCTAAATAGGTAACAGTTGCTTTGCCGAACTCACACTTAACTAAATTAAGAGTGAGAGATGCCTTAAACAAATGATCAAACACAACCCTCAAAGTTGTTAGGTGCTCCTCCCAAGTATTCGAATAAACAATGATGTCGTCTAAATAAGCTTTACAGTTTTGAACCCCGTTCAGCACTTTATTCATCAAGCGCTGAAACGTAGCCGGAGCGTTGCGCAATCCGAACGCCATCACCTTGTAATTCAGAAAATCATCCGGCGTAACAAAAGCAGATATTTCGGCCGCACGCTACGTCAAGGGAACTTGCCAATATCCCTTTAACAGATCCAATTTTGTGACAAAGCGCGCAGAGTCTACCTTATCAATGCAATCCTCCATGAGCGGGAGGGGAAACAAATCTTGTTTCGTCACGGCATTCACTTTCCGGTAATCCGTGCAAAATCGTTGTGTGCCGTCAGATTTTGGAACCAATAAACACGGTGAACTCCGGGCGCTAGAACTCGGTACTGCAAGTCCATTCTTAACAAGGTATTTTACCTCGGACTCCATGATTTTACATTTAACAGGGTTCACTCTGTAAGCACTTTGCTTAATGGCTGGATGATCACCTACATCAATATCGTGTTCCAGGACTTGAGTGCGAGTGGGAACATCTGAGAACAATCCTAGGAAAGAATTTATCAACTTTATTATGTCAGTTTGCTGAGGGTCAGATAGATGTACCAAATGAGAACTTAAGCACTCCAAAATCTTGGAATTATTCAGTCTACCACCTGAAACTAGAGTATTATGCAAGCTCAGCCCATCTTCATCAACATCGACATCTCTGTCAGAAACAGTCACGACTGAAGCTACAGGAATGATAACAGAGCTTTTTGACTCTAGATCTTCCTCACAACTGACATACAGCTTCAACATGTTTACATGACACACGTGAGTTTTTCTCTGGCGATCAGGAGTTCGAATAATATAATTCGTGTCACTCAGCTTCTTATCAATAACGTACGGTCCAGAGAATTCAGCCTGCAATGCAGCACCCTGAACTGGCAACAAAACCAAAACTTTGTCACCCTCAGAAAATGAACGAGCAACAGCATTCTTGTCAAAACGCTTTTTCATTTTTGACTGCGTACCCACCAAAGCTAAGCTAATTCACAAGCATTGTGCAAACGTTCTCAAAAAGAACTGACATAATCCAACAGATTACACTCAGATCATTGCTCAGATAGCCAGTTCTCTTTCAACATTTTGAGTGGGCCCCTCACCGTATGTCCAAAGACCAGTTCTGCTGGGCTAAACCCAAGCGACTCCTGAACGGTCTCACGGACAGCGAACAAAAGTAAAGGCTGCCCTTCGTCCCAGTCCTTCCCTGACTCGACACAGTATTTACTCAACATGGACTTCAAGGTTTGGTGGAACCTTTCCAAAGCTCCTTGAGTCTCAGGATGGTAGGCACTAGATATAACATGCTTAATTTTCAGTTGGGACAGTACTTGTTTGAACAGTCGAGACATGAAATTAGTTCCCTGATCCGTTTGGACCACTTGAGGGAAACCAAAGGTAGAAAAGAACATAACCAAAGCTTTCACCACTGCCTTCGCTTTTAATGAACATAACGGTACGGCGTCCGGATAGCGAGTAGTCGTGCACATAAGTGTAAGCAAATAAACATGTCCAGACCTTGTTCGCGGTAACGACCCAACACAGTCTAAAATTACTCGAACAAAGGGCTCTCCCAACACAGGGATAGGTTTAAGAGGTGCAGGCTAAATTATTTGGTTAGGTTTTCCTACGATCTGGCACACGTGGCACAAATGACAATACTGCACCACGTCAGATTTAATACCAGGCCAGAAAAAATAACGCAAAATTCGTTGGTACATTTTAGTAATGCCCAGATGTCCAGCGACATTATCATGAGCCACACTCAAAACCTGGATGCGTAAGCATTTAGGTACTACCAGTTGGTAAACCGTATCCCAACCCAAACCATCCGACCTTGAAGGAGTCCACTTTCTCTTTAACACTTCGCCGTCCCAAAAATAACCCACTGGTTTATTTTCAATGCCCTTTAATGTTACCGCAATAGTTCTGCAACGCAATAAAGAAGGGTCTTTCAACGGACAGCGGCCACTCTGATTCCGTTTCAGCACCACTACTCATGGACAGCAACTCAGGTTCGGGCTTTGGTTTCAGAACAGAACCCTCATCTTTAACTCTATCATCGGTTACCAAAAAGGTATCCGAAATATCGATAGAATCACGCACGTAACTACACACGCAGTGAAAACTGAAGGGAATTCTGATGCTAACTCACCAGAAGTAACAGAACCATACACAGGATTTTCAATGACTTCGGAAACTGGAAGTACCTTTTCCCCAGCTAAATCATTACCTACAATTAAGGCAATACCACTCACAGGCAGTTTGTGACGCACTGCCAACTTTACAAAGCCTGTTACTAAACCGGATCGAATGTACACGTTACGTAACGGTACCTTCAACACACCCAATTCAATCCCTTGAATAAGGACATCAGAACCACAATAACTTTTCTCAGAAAATGGCAATACACTGGCCAACACAAATGATTGATTGGCCCCTGTATCATGCAACATGGTTATGGGAACTAAACCTTCTTCAGGTCTACTAAGAGAAATCATCCCCTGACACACAAAAGGATCATATGCTGCATCGAGATACAACCAGAGTTGCTCACTAACTTTCTGAACAAAACCAACACTTTTAGTGATCTTCCCTTTATTCTTCTTTTTCAATGAGGGACATGCCGCAAGTGACCAAGCTCCTGGCAGTAAAAACATTCACGAGCTTCGACAGGTATTACTGGTTTAGGCGATTTCGAAGTTTTAGCACTTTTCTCTGGAAACGTATGAGAACATGATTCATGACGTGCAACAAACACATTTTTGTGAGTCAAAGTAAACTCATCTGCGCAAACAGCAGCCTCAGCCAGGGTCAAAACTTTCTTTTCGTTCAAATAAATAACAATTTTGTCTGGCAATGAATTCTTAAAATCTTCGACCAAGATCAACTCACGAAGTTGTTCAAAGTTAGCGACTCTACTGGAATTACACCACTTATCAAAAAGCACGCCCTTCTCCCGAGCGTACTCCACATAAGTTTGACTGGCAATTTTAACATGAGAACGAAACTTTTGCCTATATGCTTCTGGCACTAGTTCGTAAGCCTTTAACACAGCGCTTTTAAGTTTATCACAATCCAAGCTGTCCCCAACAGACAAAGTGGAACAGACCTCCTGGGCTTTTCCAGTTAATTTACACTGTATGATGAGAGGCCAAACCTCTCTTGGCTAATGCAGTGCTGCTGCTATACATTCAAAAGCACCAAAAATACGAGTCCACCTCATTATCCCGGACGAGCCCCCGATTATTATGCCCCACGTCTAGGGGATATCGAAAAACTCCAAACGGGCATAATAAAGAAACTGGGTCGTGGTAGTGGAATCCCAGTTTAAAATCACTCCGGTCGATAATCAAACAAATGCACAAAACTACTTAAGGAAAAAAGATTGAATTTATTAAAAATAAAAATAGATGTAACAAATGAAAGGGAGCATCTCTTCAGGGTGTCCAAAGGCCAAAATAATAAACAAAACAAATCTAGAAAGGAAAAGAGGAAGGGATTAAATAACCTAATAAATATAAAAATAAAATACATTTACCTTCCCTAACTCCCTAACGAAAAACAAAGTACAAACCAAGTTACCAAAATAAATAGGCAGGACACCCTTACGCTCCACGTTCTTGAAATATAACTTTAGAAACAGTTGAACATGATCAACAGGTTGTACAATCGGTACACTTTCACTAGGAAGTAAAAAGTTTGATCATCGGCCGGAGGAGGGATCCAGGAGCTCTCAACCCAAATGCGGCCGAACCAAGAATGAGCTCACTGTTGAACGCCGGCAGCGTCCTTATAAAGACCACGCCTCTTCTGAACCGCCAATAGAGAGAGTGTACACCATCATTGACAACCTATTAGAACACTGACAGAACAAGAGGGAAAAGAAAACAAACAACACATATCAAATTCAAGAACGCAGAACGTAACAGCCGGAATGAGAGTATAGTTCCTAGCCATATTGGCCTAGAAAATCGCAACTTTTCAATTTCCGTCGGTCTTAGTACACGATGTAACTACAGAAGAGTCAAGTTTTAAATAGGAAAAATATCGAAACTATATATATATATATATATATATATATATATATTCTTGAATGTCTATATGTGTGTTAATGTGATGTGTACTTGCAGCAATACTACTACTACTATTATTACTAATAATCTAAGAGCATTTAACACCCTGGTCTAACAGTTATAACAGTTTTGTAACATTCTATTATTCTGTTATAACCATTGGGCTATTTGCTAAATTATAACACAAACATCTGAGGATTTGCTGTAAAGTGGACTTTATTGCGTAATTTCTATATTTGACAGTTTGAAACATTCATACAGACAAAAATAAATAAATGAATAAATATATAAATAAGTCATAAATTACATAAAATAAACCCATAAATAAAATAAATTAAACAAACATAATTATAAATTGTTACAAATCAAACAAACAGAGAATTATAAATATCAACTGTGACACTGTGAAACATTAATTGTGTGTTAGCAGTGGCATTGACCTGTGCTAACCGAAAGTGTTCAGAGATCTTACTTCAAATTGAAAGTTAGTTGGATTTTTAGTGGATTGTTTTGGTTGTTATTTTGGGCCTTGCTCTCCCCTGAGCCATTGCTCCCCATTATCTTATGTTATGCCTTTTTTGTAAAAAAAAATCTCTTCTTTAATATATTATCTGGTGTCATCTTCTCTCTGGCACAGAAGATTGAAGTGTGTTCTCGTCTTTTCTTTTCGTCCTTACTTTCGTCTCGATACTCTCCTCCGGGCCCTTAGATGGTTAGTGGAATGAGTCGCTAATGCATTTGATTTTTGACGTAGATCTCGGATGTACTCAAAGAATTTTTTAGGAGACACCAGTGTGGGCCATTGTGGGGTGACTTCATTTGTTAAATTCTGTTGTAGGAAAAAGGAATAAAGATTCTGTCAAATGAATTATGTACAAGACTCTGTTGAAGTTACAATCAAAATGCAACCAAAAATGCAGATGATAAAAACACTTTATTTTCTTCATTGTCATTCCTCATTAAAAAATAAAATAATAAAAATAAAAGTAAATAAAAATAAAATTTAACCGCTAGAGGGCCAAAAGTTGCATAGTGTACCTTTAAAGGGGGGTGTAATGCTATTTCATGCATTCTGACTTATTTACACTGTTAAAGAGTTGCATTCTAATAATTCATGCTGAACATGGCCAAAGTTCCAAAACACGAGTTTTACGTATGACGGAGTATTTCTGTGCCAAATATACAACTTCTGATTGTGGACATGTTTCGCCGAATTTTTTTCGAGTATGGCTTGTATGACTTCAAAAGAGAGCGGAATTCCTTGTATAGACACTTTTCCCTGATAAGCATGTGCACACACATCACCCAGAGCAAGAGCACGCCCAATCAACGCATTTCGTTCGGGATACGGAAGCCGAGAGATTTTTCAACAATGGCTGTGTCCCAATTCAATAGCTGCACCCTTTGAAGGCTGCATACATCATTGGCCTCATTTAAGAAAAATAACCGTTAGATTGCAAAGTAAGAAAGAAATTACAGTATTTTACACCTCACAATGAATATCAGTCAATTTTATTACGGTTACTTTTCTTAAATATGACATCCTTGATAAAGCCTCCAGGAGCTCGGCTTTTTTCGGAAAGACTCAGTACAGCGTATCTATCTTTTAGAAATATGATCAAACTAAAGACTTTTCGGAGATATGAAGGATGCAATATTACTCTATATGTACTCAAGATTAACATGAGATTGGCAGAAACTGTGTGTGATACCCCCTTTAACATTTGAAGACTGGCGCTGAAATAGTATTGTTATTACTCACTAAGGTAAGCAACTAAACTTGCAGCATATCGTTGCCCACGAAATTCTAAATTCTTCTAAATGTCCAACATAACAACATTAAATACTAACATATATTTCCCTATAATGAAAGAAAAAAAACAAACAAACATAAAATAACACGTAATCCCTACATTTACTCTCATAATGCAGTCCCTTGAAAAGCATGTTGGGAACTGCAGATCCACTGCCCAATTAGTTGTCAACAAAAATCATTCATGTAGTCCCAACACTGAACTTCAGTTTTAAATATATTAGTTGAACTGAACACAATGAAATGAAACCCCCCGATTTCACAGACAAGGCTTTAACTTAATCCCAGTCTAAAATGCATGTTTGAGCTGTTTTAACTGAAAGCAAATTGCACTGATATATCTTAAAACATGTCAGTGCCATTGTTTTCTCTCAAGATGCACACCAGTAATGTTTTTTTCTAGTGAACAAATATAAAAGCTACTTAAATGTCCTAATTGAACTAAGGCCTAATCCAGGCTTAATCAAAGCCCTGTCTGTGAAACCGGGCCTTAGAGTGTTAAAGTAACATATAAATTCTGTGAACTTATGTAAATCATAATGGCCTTTCCTGCCTTAAGAATAACTTCCCGCCATTTGTGTAATGTAAGGCTAACATACCTTCAGCGTTTCATTTATCCTAAAGAGGAATATTCCTGCTGTCAAGTTGAACTTCTCAAAGCCAGTTGCAATGCATTTTAAAATAGTGCTGTTCTACAAAATGGAAAGACAGTTTTAGCACAATTTAGCAATGAGGCAGTTTGAATAAAGCACAAGCAAATCTAATAATTAATAAATGACACATATCATCTAACTGATTGTGGTTGATGTAAAATAAACATCTCTTACCACACAATGGTCGAAGCGGACACATTTGCATGCTGTTTCCTGGATAAGAAAAAGAATCCACTGTTAATGCTTTATTAAAGGAGAATTGTTGTCTAAGGTATTGTCTGTCAGAGGCAAAATCATTCTAAGTCTTGCAGCAGCAGGATCAGAAATAATAATGAGAAGACCTGCTGTGTCAAAGCAAAACTTCTTATTTGGTGGCAAAAGGATTTGCCCATATACAGATGGAACAATCATGCAAATGGAAAGGAAGTCAGAGCAATGCACAACTGTGATTATATCTCATGTTGTTCTGATAAGCATTAGCCTGTGGTTCAACAGCATGTATGAGACCCAACGTATTAACGTCTATATGTTTCAAGTTGTGCACATTCTAGAGCCCAGCACTCACCCCAAAAGCTCTGAATCAAGTACGAAATCAAAAGAACAGTTTGTGAGTACTTACCTTCACCTCATCGCAATTTTCTGGGCAGTCCTGTAAATTGAAAAAATGAAGAATGTCAGATGTTTGAATATTTAGAAATGTGTGATTTTTTTTTTTTTTTTTTTTAACGTCTTCAAAAGAGTCAGGTTTGTAGCATGAATGGTATTACTTACCAGAAGTGTTTTACCGTCCTTCCGTTTTATCAAATGATTGAAGTCTGCCTGGAACTCCATCTGAGCAGAAAGACCAATTGCCAGCAGAAATATGAAGCACAGGTTAGTATTCATTTCTCCACTTTGAGTTGTTGCGAATAAGTTGTAAATTGATCTGATTGATGTGTTTTCAGTGCTTCAGCTTTTAAACTCCTGAAAACAGTCTAGTAAAAATTCCAATAAAGAGGGAAATTCCTGCCGTAATGGGGTGTCGTGCCCACGAATACAATGGCAAATTATACCTGCCGTTCATTAACACTTTATCATCTGAATCTCTGTTTTGGAGTTTGAGGCACAAATGACTCTATGCTGGGAGAAAGGTTATCTCTCAAAAGGGACTTTTGAACAAATTTACTTTTAGCTACTTACAGCTTTCCTCTTTATTTGCGTGTGAACATGTAAAATCAAAAGCTCCTATTATAAATTACGTTTGTATAGATTTAACTATAGACTGCATACAAGGTCTCTATGAATTACAATTTTATGAATATGTCTGTAACATGTTATGTTATTGTGGTAGTTAATCACAAAAATATTGGTTCTCATATGACCAGAATGAGTGACTCACTGACAGCTGATTCCGATAGCTAAAAATAAGCACAAATTGAGAAGACCTTTTTCTAGTTGTTTTATTATGTAATTTTATATATAAAAATATATATGTAATCAATATTTAATGTAATAAAATTTTACCCCCCCCACCCAAAAAAAAAAAAAAAACTTTAAAAACAGTTATGGAGTTTATTCAGAATTTAAATTCTGTTGTCCAACAGACAACAAAAAAGTGCACCTCTTGCAACATTCCTAAACTTAAAACTCATACATTTGTAATTGTAAAAGAGACTAATAATAATAAAACAGTCTGCCTCCAAAATCTGACCACTTGTGGACTGATAAATCAAAAAGAGTCATAAAACAAACAAACAAAAAAGCCTAGCAATAAGTGTGTCTGTGACACTGATAAGAATTTGTGTAATACGTTATATCCTGAGGTGTTTTAAACAGCTGGCAAAAAAATAAAACCACAATTATGTTATGCCAACAATGCTGTCTTGGCAGCTCACTGATCATGTCATGTCAGCTTTATTTATACACTGTTAAACAAAGTGTTGCATAGAGACCAAATCACACAATACAAAAAACTGCAAGAACCTTCAACAGCCCGTACACAGAAAAAAAATATAAATGGGCTGTAAGATGGGAATTGTGTAACTGTTGATTGTTAGAAATAATGACTGTTTTCAAACAGGTTTCCTCCCCCATCTGCCATTGGTTTGGCGAAACAGAAAGTCCCTATAAAATCCATACAGCAACACACTTTATTGTCTTGTTAGATTAATTTGAATATTCATTCCAGGAAGAAATGAGCATGTTTAACTGAATCCAGATTATTAAAAGACAATATTTTTAAAGGCAATAGTAATGCACGTGAAAAAACTTTTATTTTTTTTTTTACAAGTGGATTAATTAATGAATTAAAGGGTTAGTTCACCCAAAAATGAAAATTCACTGTTTAAAACAGTTCATGTGACTACAGTGGTTCAACCTTAATGTTATGCAGTGACGAGAATACATTTTGTGCACCAAAAAAACTAAATAACGACTTAATTCAACAATATCTAGTGATAGGCGATTTCAAAACACTGCTTCATGAAGCTTCGAAGCTTTACAAACCTTCTGTTTCGAATCAGTGGTTAGGAGCGTGTATCAAATGATCTCAAACTGCTAAAGTCACATGATTTCAGTAAACGAGGTTTTGTTACCTCAGAAGTGTTTCGAAATTTTAATAGTTCACCACTGGGGGGCGTGACTCTGGCAGTTTGATACACGCTCCGAACCAAAAAAACAAAACATTCGTAAAGCTTCAAAGCTTCATGAAGCAGTGTTTTGAAATCACCCATCACTAGATAATGTTGAAAAAAAAAATTATTTTGTTTTTTTGCTGCACAAAAAGTATTCTCGTCACTTCATTCCATTAAGGTTGAACCACTGTAGTCACATGATCTGTTTTAAATATATCTTTAATAGCTTTCTGAGAATCTAAATGTGTAAATTAACTTGCTGTCAATGCAGGCCTCAATCTTAATTTGTTTTCCGAAGACGAACAAAGGTCTTACGGGTGTGGAACGACATGAGGGTGAGTAATTAATAACAGATTTTTTTTTATTTTTGGGTGAACTAACCCTTTAATCACTGTAACCAGGAAAAGATAACACACAGGTTTAGGCATGAGCATGTGCACCAAAAAAAGTCGAGTTTACTTTAAAACAAACTTTCACTCAGAAATTGCTAGTTAATTACACAAATAATTACAAAGAAATGACAAGTGAGACTTCGAACTTAACATAAAATTTATGTAGAAAGACTGAATAGTATTTTCTTGTAAAACATACTTCAGAAAATCTTATCTTATTGTCACTTATCAGAGCAGTTATTCAACAATAAACATCCTTCAGGAGTAACACTAATATCCAGTGAGATTAAAATGGCAAAACTATTAGAATCTCTGTCGTATATTTTAAAGAAAATAGACTTTTTTTCAATCGACAGTTGTGCTGACTGTTTTCTGTTTTGACTATTGTGTATGACTGGATAGAGACAGAACTATTACTATTATTACTATTAAAGGGTTAGTTCACCCAAAAATGAAAATTCTGTCATTAATTACTCACCCTCATGTTGTTCCACACCCGTAAGACCTTCGTTCATCTTCAGGACACAAATTAAGATATTTTTAATGAATTTTGAGAGATTTGTGACAGCTACACAACTACCACTTTGATGCTTCAAAAAGTTCATAAAGAGATCCATATGAATTGAGCGGTTTAGTCCAAATTTTCTGAAGAGACTCGATCGCTTAATATGATGAACAGATTGAATTTAGGCTTTTATTCACATATAAACGTTCAACTCACACATCAGTTGTGGTAAACAGAAGCTGAAGCATGTTCGCTTGATGTGCGAGAACCAATGAGGTCCATTCTCGTGTTACGAATTACGTTTGAGCTTCCTCAAGAACCAACGAGGTTCATTCTCGTACATCAAGCAAGTATGGTTGAGCTTCTGTTTATGTTCGCTGACGTTTATATGTGAATAAAACCTAAATTAAATCTGTTCATTATATAAAGTGATCGAGTCTCTTCAGAAAATTTGGACTAAACCACTCAATTCATATGGATTAGTTTTACAATCTCTTTTTGAACGTTTTGAAGCATCAAATTGGTAGTTGCGTAGCTGTCAATGGAGAGTACAGAACTGGCTCAGATTTTATTAAAAAGATCTTCATTTGTGTTCTGAAGATGAAGGAAGTTCTTACGGATTTGGATCAACACAAGGGTGAGTAATTAATGACAGAATTTTCATTTTTGGGTGAACTAACCCTATAATAAGCCTAGATCTGTTCTGTGTGTTTGTCTGTCTGTCTAATTGAATTATTGTTTTATAACATAATATACGATTTAGACTGTTTTTAGCCATTCTTCATAATGTCTCCCAGAGAGATGTGGCAGGCTGTTGGAACATGTGAAGTTAAGAGCTCTCCAAATCCTGTTGAAGTGGTGAGACAAAGATTTCTGTTCAAACCAGCTGAGAGACGCAAATACTAAAATAGGTTCCCAATAACCTTTTTTTCAGGATTACTATGAGAAGGGAGTGCAAGATTAGCTGCTTTCATATCCGAAGAGGAGTCTTAATGCGGAAGGAGTATTTTCGTATAGAAAGCAACACCGAGCGAGAACACATGGGGTTATGCTCCAGTAAGTCTACAGTTGCGGTGGCTCCCTACACTGGGATTCAAAGCACTGAATCAGGAAACCAAGCGGACAGCACCATGCAAACTTCAATTTGGGATGACCGAAACTCCACGGCCCAGGCTGCCAAGAATAAGACTGACTCTGGGGTGTGGAGCAGGGGTGTCAACCCACCCACCAAAAGCTACCTGGAGCTGGGAGGGAAGGGTGAAGGGGAGCTGCAGACATCCAGGGAGGCAGAGGAAGAGGAGGACACCGATGGAGATGAAGTGGTGGAACTGCTGAATGTCTCTGACAGTGAAGGAAGCCTGAGGAGTCAGTATCTGGACTGAGTATCATTAATATGAGTATCAATATGCACTATAAGGCAAAAAACAGAGTCTGTAAAGATGGAGTCACTGAAGAAGATGTATCGAGAAACATCTCTTGCAAAGAGCTCATCACAGTCTTCGATTTGTGGATCCACAAGATGTGGTTTGACATATATTTCAGATATAACCTTAAAACTCTTGAGTATTATTTATATTTACAGTATATTTCTTGTACAAACCTCCAGTCATTTGTAACAATCACTTTTCTGTTTCTGTCATGCCTATAATATAAATAATTAATAGTAAATTAAGTTGAATACTCTTTTGTGATCTTATATTTGTTTACATAAGCAAAACCAGTTTCTCCTGTCTAAGAACTGTTTGAGGTTTAGTGACAAATAATAATGATGAGAAAAGGAAAGTTCCACCAAAGTCAGCTAATTTTTCACATAATGGGTTTTCTTTTTT
Organism: Ctenopharyngodon idella; assembly: GCF_019924925.1. NCBI lineage: Eukaryota > Metazoa > Chordata > Actinopteri > Cypriniformes > Xenocyprididae > Ctenopharyngodon > Ctenopharyngodon idella. Next base: position 23,389,119 of record NC_067232.1, read on the forward strand.
TCCCATAATTATTCACAGTCTTGTGGGAGATACGGCCAGGTTATGATTACTCATACGAGTCTGGTTTGTTTAGATCCACGAAGATTAATTCTGAAAATAGCTAAACATTTTTTCTGAATAATGGCAGAATGAATGAATCACAAGAGTTGTTTGGTTAAAGATAACGAAGTTTCCTTTTTTGCAACAAGAATCTGATTAGATTTTTTTTCTTCGAAAGCAGGGGAAACCCACTGGTGGCATTTATGAACCTACACCTGCATATTCTCTTTGGGATTTCTGTCTCAATCATGACATTTCGAAGCATTTCGAAGCATTTTGAAGCATTTTGGGCAAATTGAATTTACAACCCTGAAAGAAAGTAAGTTAATGCAGAAATAATATTATAAACTAGATTGTAGAAGTCCTTTCAAATTACAATATAAATTTCAGTCAGAGATCAAGGTACACTGAACGAGAGAAAAGCAAATGTGTTAAAGGTATACTTGACTATAACTCACTATTTTAATGAAGACAAAAATAAATTGAAACATGCTTTTGTGATGACAGATGCATGTTTGTGCTTCTTATAACAATGGATTTGACTTCCTTACATGAAAATGTCCTAGATTTCCTTAAATATCTTCTTATTACAAACTAACTTAAAGGATTAGTTCACTTTCAAATGAAAATTACCCCAAGCTTTACTCACCCTCAAGCCATCCTAGGTGTATATGACTTTCTTCTTAAAAATATTAATAAATATCCTGATGCATAATGGCAGTGAGCAGGATCAATGAGTATGAGCTGAGGAAAGTCCACATCCATCCATCATAAACTCCACACGGCTCCAGGGGTTAATAAAGGCCTCCTGAAGCGAAGCGATGCGTTTGTGTAAGAAAAATATCCATATTTAATAAGTTATGAAGTAAAATATCTAGCTTCCGCCAGACTGCCTTCCGCATTCAAATTACAGAAAAACATAGCATCAATTACACTTTCTTCATAAGTTGAATAGGAAGCCAGTCTGGCAGAAGCTAGATATTTTACTATATATCTTGATAAATATGAAAATTGTTTTTCAAATTTGTTCACTTCACTTCAGAAGGCCTTTATTAGGAGCCGTGTGGAGTATGTTTATGATAGATGGATGCACTTTTTTCAGCTTTAAACTCGTTGGTTCCTTTCACTACCATTATAAAGCTTAGATGCATCAGGATATTTATTAATATAACTCCAATTGTGTTCTTCAGAAAAAAGAAAGTCATATACAAATAGGATGGCTTGAGGGTGAGTAAAGCTTGGTGTTACGGCCCCGGTCTAGGTCAGGACCGCAACATAAACGACACAACACTGAATGGCTGTTAAAGTACTCATTTTTATTTTCGTAGTTGATCTTTTGATCAAGCTTTCATGCGACAGCAGTTGGAGAGTACTTGCAATATCGTAAGATAAATAAACAAAAGAACTGAAGCAAATTATCAGGGGTGAGCAAATGCCAAAATGATAAACAAAGAACACTCTAACTTCCCATTAAAGAAACTAACTTCCCTGTGCATCAAAATAAAGAAACTGAAATACAACAATGTAACCTCACTCCTTATCTACTCAAAAAAAAAAAAAAAAAAAACAGGAGAAAAAGGTGGTGGTCAAATGGCCTACAAAAATAAATAAGGCACTCACCCCCTACAGCTTCGCACGTGGTTTACAAACATGTATGTGGAACATTGAAGTTCAGGACATAAAGCTCTCGCAATGGCTAACAGCACTCTGTTAGAATGTAACTTGATTTAACAGCATTTTCAGTAAAGCTTAACACCAGAACTAACACATGAGCAATCATGATCAAAGAGAGACACACACAGAAAAGATCAGGTAAAGAGTGAGAACAAAAGTGAGAGCGCCCTCCAGCGAGATCCGGAAGAATTTGTAGTCCAGGTCTCATCTCTGGTCCAACCATTGACAGTCTCTCATTAAGTCTTGGACCAATCCTGTTAGAGAGGAGACACAGGAACATATACACAGCATACAATAACACTTGGGGTAGTTTTCATTTTAAAGTGAACTAATCATTTAAAAAGCAGATAATAGGTTTTACACTTTTATAAAGGAGGATTTTAACACAATGGTTGGAGGCCTCTGTGCACTTGGCCTTTTGGTGTGTTGGATAATCTGTGCCTGGTTTAACAGCAAATAGTAAGCAATAGTTAGTAACATTACACATTTTGTAATATATTCTGACTATTTTTTGATTACTTTTGACCCAATTCGTTTATCACATTGAACTGAATAGGATAATATTGTGCCATATTGATATAAAAACACAAAGAGAAAGTAAATATATTCCATTTTTTGTTATCAACCACATGAAGTGCATTAAACAGTACATTACATCAGGGTTTCCCAAAGTGGCGTTCATGAAGGAACTACAGAGGCTTACTGAGTTATAGTTAAAATAATAATTATAAAACGGATAGTTCAGGTGTTGTGCCGAATTTGAACCCCCTGCCAAATTATTACCCCCCTCATTGAAGTCGCTACCTGATTGCCTAATCATAACCCCACCCCTAATCCTAACCCCTCCCCCACACCTACTCCTAAACCTACCAATACTAGGGGGGGTAATAATCTGGAAGGGGGTCGAAATTCGGCACAACATCGGCCCTTGATTCTGATTGGTTGAGCTGCGTTCAAAGCCGTTGTAAAATTCCCGAAAACATACAGCTGACCACATTACATAAGTATCGCTGCGCCACTGAATGTGTATGTTGCTGCGCCTGTTTTAGCAACCACTCTTAGCAACGTAAACATATGTTTGTTTGCTATTGATTTTGTTCATTGAAGCTTACTGTATTATGTAGAAGAGTATTGTGACAGAGATATCGAGTGACAGAGTGTATTACCTGCATTCAGATTTAGCATTTTCCTTCAGGTCAGTCCTATGTTCATCATAAAAAATCTGTTTGAATGTCCGCTGCGATCTTGTCCTTTTAACATTTAATGGGTTTTCCCGTGCCCTGCTGACACTGACAGCGCTAGTCAAAGCACTTGTCATTTGCGTCTTGTTCTGTGTTCACAACAGGTTTCAATATAAAAGTCTTTGCGACTGAGTGACTCACTCATAAAGACAATCTTTGTCGCCATCTAATGGCGTAATAAATGTAACTTCTGTTGCAGTTCATGGTCAGGGACTATTTTTTCCAGCGGAAGGAAGCCTTTTAATGATTTTACTTCATGAAAGTTGCATTGATAGATATTTTGGGCTTTAATGTTTGTATTGTGTGGTAACCGTTTTATAAAAGCAATAAGCCCTGTGAAGCCATGGTTTACAGTGAATTTATAACAGCTAAGGGGGTTTTAACAATGCCTCTTAGCTGTTATAAATTCACTGTAAACCACGGCTTCACAGGGCTTATTGCTTTATTATGTGTTCATCGGGAGTTGATTTGATTTGATTTGCAATGTTCAGAAAAAGAAGAATTAAGAGACATGAATGATTCACTGCCATTGTGTGAATAATATGTATGTAATCAATAAAAAAAGTAACTGTAGTCTGATTACAAGTATTTTAAAACATAATATAATCTGATAACAAGTACTTAATTTTTGGAATCTGATTACATAATCCAGATTACATGTAATCAGTTACTATCCAGCACTGGTCACACTATATCTCAGTAACTGCAATGTTTCAAGTTAAGAGTCCAATTACACAAGTAAGCAATAAGGTGCGAGAGGCTGTGCTGTATCGTGAATAAGTCACGGCTGAAGGGCGTGACTTATTCACAATACAGCACTAGCCTCTATCACTTGTAACCTTATTTTTTTTTAAAACGGTTACCACACAATACAAATATTAAAGCCATAAATATGTATCAATGCATCTTTCATGATGTAAACTTTCACTAAAGCCTTCCTTCCACTGGAAAAAATAGTCCCTGACCGTGAACAGAAACAGAAGTTACATTATTACGCCATTAGATGGCAGCAAAAACTGTCTTTATGAGTGTGTCAGTCAGTAGAAAAGACTTCTACATTGAAAAGACTGAATTGTTGTGAACTCGGAACAAGACACAACTGACAAATGCTTTGACTAGCGCTGTCAGTCACGGGAAAAACCCTTAACTGTTAAAAGGACAAGATAATACATCAGACATTTAAACAGATTTTTTATTAGGAACATAGGACTGACCTGAAGGAAAATGCTAAATCTGAATGCAGGTAATAAACTCGCTCACTAGATCTCTTTCTCACAATCCTCTAATACATAATACAGTAAGCTTCAATGAACAATATCAATTGAGAACGGTGCTAAGAGTGGTTGCTAAGGGTGTTGTGTAGTGATACACAGAACCGTTGGGTCATAGCCATGTTTTATCATGAATAAAACACAGCTATTGACCAATCAGAATCAAGGACAGGAACTAACCGTTTTATAAATTAGAATATATGGAATTAGAATAATAGGCCTATGTAAACTGCAATAATCATATTTTTGCTATAGCTGTTAGGAAACGCCCAATAAAACCACATTTTGAACCGAAAGGTTTTTCCATTTTTGCTGTTTCATATTTAAAACTCTAATGATTGTTTTACTCTTTAACTTTTCTGAAAGTCTATAATATATTATAGCCTATAGGCTGTTTAATTGCATGTTCCATTGTGACAATATGCCTCATCAGACAAGCAGGCTATGCAGCAAGCATGCTAGATTTTAAATGCTGAACGTTTATAAAATTCAACATGAGTGAAAATACTTCGAGCTGAATTAATGGCCGAAGTCTTGTAGAAAGGTATGATGATTGATTTATGAACATTGTCAAGCTGTGTTCGGTCGGCCTCACACTTCCTCCGACTTAAAAAAACAAAAAAACAAAACAAAACAAAAAAAAAACCTAATTGCCCATTTTGTCTCATAGCCTACGACCTTCGTGTGTTTAGCTAATCTGTTCTCATTAAGTAGCTGCAGATTTTCACTCGATCTGAACGAGCTGGGAAAAGTCACAAACATATGCGCTACTGCCACCTGCGTAACAAGTCAAGCAGTTCGCCGCCTGCACTCATTTACTCCTATCTCTTACTATTACATTAAGCTCACTGATATAAACAGTTCAACTAAATCAATTTAAATGTATCTCTTCTCTCTGTGTTTACTCTGGGAATCTCCTGCTGCGCACATTCTGCCCACGAAACTGTCTTTGATTTAAAATGGCACTTGCGTCGGCCTTAATGGTCGTTGTTGTCGTTGAAAGCTTGGGAAAACAGGAACGGCTCAATTTCCTGAGTAAAAAGCCTCATTGAAATGTTGCACAGAGCGTCGCATTAGCATAAAGTGCTCGTTTTAAGTAGGGCCTCGCCTTGTGCTCCTTTCAGTCCATCTTTCAGTCAACGCGTTAGAAGTCATTGTGTTCACATACTAAACCTTTCACAAAGACACAATAGCGTGCGTGTACTTCAAACGCGAGTGATTAATGTTAATGACCATTAGATGGAGGACGCACATTTCGCTGCAAATAAAATGCAAAATTTAACGTTTTACCGTTTCCACGCTAAAATACTCAAAACTTATGTCCTTTTCTAACTGTTTAGTGGCAAGAGAAGGTGTTTTCTCTACATGGAAGGTGAGAATCACGTGATTATCCTTGGTTTGTCATTTTGAAACAAACTGTACACTAAAAGTTGGTAACCTGCGATAATTACCCAAACGAGCTATTTCTCTAACCCTTAAAGTTGGCTTTATTGGCGTAACCCAATGTATTTAGGTTGATTATACAATATTTTATCTCGAATAAAAGCTAATAAAGGTTCTAATAAGGGGTTTTCGCAGTGATGAAGAGCAGATTTTTGGTTCCCCAAAGAACTTTTCAGTAAACATTTCTTATTAGAACATTTTTTTTTCTTAGTATGAACATCCAAAGAAACATTTTCCACTTTAAAGAAACTTTAGTGCATGGATGTTCTTCATGGAACCATTGATGCTTAATAAGAGTAGACGTTACCATATGAAGAACATTTTAGGTTGTTTTTCTCCACACAATCAGTATAATCACTGTAAAAACAGGCTTACATACAGACACATGCATTATTGTCTGTTCAGGATTTCACCTGTTTGCTTATGCTTGATTATTAACCAATTTCATCCCTTGATCCAAGGGTTTAAATCCGTGTTCTGAGGATGAAGGGAGCTTCTGTAAGCTAAGGGGTGTTAGATAAGAGGATGATGCATCCCTGAAACAGTGAGACACTGTGCTAATACTAGCAGTGGGGGGCACACGGGGGCCCTGAATGTGGTTTGTGGGGGTGAGAGATGACTAATTGGAACGGTGAGCTCTCCTCCCCTTTTCCTGCTGCTTCTGTCCTGTGGCTTTTCCCAGGGTCCCCCTCCCGGTTGGACATCTTGGCATACTGCGAGATTACATCAGATCACATCACAGAAAGTCTGTCTGTACACAAACAAACACATGCACTCATAGATATCCACAAATGATGCCTGGAATCAGCCAAATTGATGAGGAAGAGAGATGGGTATTGCTCTTTCTCTTTTCCACTCTCCCTCTTTGTCTTTCTTTATCTATGTACTGCGTGTCATAGAGGGGCTGCCAGAAGTACCTGTCTGAAGAGGATTTAGGATTAAGGAAAGGAGGTCTCCATGACAGTGCTCTCATAATAGGCTTTATTCTTCTATAAAGCCAGTAATCATGTGAAATGGAACCCATGGGCCAATAATGAGGGTTGCAGCACAGAAATCTTCCTGTAACTCTCATAAATAAATCATCAAAGCATTTTTCTTTACTGCATGGTGAATATTTATTGTTTCATTTTAGAGATTTTTAATTATATATTATAATAATTAAATACACGGTTCTACATCGAACCTTAAAGGGTTCTGTCAGGTGCTTCATATATGGGTTCCCATCATGGGATTGTTTTGTGGATTTAGTTTTAATTCATTTTAATTTATTTTCATTTTAATTACATTTTACAAATTAAACAGTTCGTAAACACACTTTATCACAAGAAAAATATGTAAATAACCCATTATACATGAAAGTATTATGCAATCATGTGAGACATTTCTCCTTATAGAGCCTTTTTTTTCATAAAGAGTTCTTAAAAATTGAGTCAAGAACCCTAGGGTTAACCTTGTTCTACACTCTTAAGAAAATGTTCTGTATAGAACCTTAAAAGACTCTGTCAGGTGCTTCATTTATAGAACCTTTTAAGGGTTTCCAGCTTCTAGTATTAACTGATTATATGGCTACATTCACACAGCAACAGAATGTGGTTGTCAATCCCTAAAACTGACAGTGTGAACGTAGCCTATGTAATCTGGATTAAGTAATCAGATTCCAAAAATGAAATACCTGAAATAAGATTATATAGACCCATAATCAGAATACAGTTACATGATTACTTAATATTCACAAAATGGCAGTAAATTATTCAGAATTCATTGATTCTCCCTAATTCTTTTTGATCTTTTCCATTTTCCATTACTTTTTAAGTTTTGTGGAATTGCACACACAGACTGGCTACTAGTCAGGTGACTGTAATTACATGGAAAATTGAGAGGCTGCAAAGCATAAACAAATAAAATATTTCAACTTTTCTTTAAAATGTTTTTTATTTATTTATTGCTTATAATATATAACTTTTTATGATTTAATTAGGCTTTTCATAAATTTATGAACCCCCTGCAGTTCCTTCCCAAAACCTAGAAAGGAAAAACCCTGATGTAATGTTTAATGCACTTCATTTTATGATAACAAAAAAAGAAAGAAAAAAAAAGAATCATTTTTCTTTTGCTTTGTTTTTTTCCCCAATATGGTAAAAGATTATACTATTCAAATCAATGTTATAAACAAGTTATGTCAAAAGTAATCAAAAAGTAAAAATGTGTAATATAATAGATTACATTACTAACTATAATTTTTATTTGTGTTCAGTAATGGACTACAATTGGTAAGTAATCTACCCAGCACAGCCACCTTCTTATATCACTAGAAAAATATTAAACAACACGTACTATACAATCTATTTAGAACCTTTTTGGCATAAAAGGTTATTTAAAATTGAGTCAAGAACCCTATAAAACCCCACTGCACCTTTTTTTCTAAGATTGTAGACTTTCTGGGCATGCAGTGTCAAATAAAAATCCACAACAGTTCATGTCTTCCTGTTTCAGACTGAATTTTCATTCATCTACAGGGTGAAACAACCAGAAAGGTCATATCACAGTTTCACTCTTATCTTTGATCATTTGATTCAGTGTTATTTTAATGATGAAATGTTATTCATTGAACAGATTCCTTTAGCCTTTCTGTATTCTTGCCTTTAGGGCTTAACTGGATTAAGAGAGTGGAACAGAAACATTGTGACGAGTTTGTTAACTAGTAATCAGTGTGTTCTTAGAGCAGGATTACTAATCCATCTTTATCAAGACTATTAGGCCAGCCACTGCACAAAGCCGCCATGCTAACGGGCTTTAGCATGTCTTAGTCTGCTGCAGAGCAGAGACAACAAGAAGACACAACCATGCCTAAAAAGCTCTGTCTACAATGGAGAGACACACTACCTGGCTCCAGCAGCTGCCCTTGGATCTCAGATAAGCTCTTTTTTGTCTTCTCATCCAACTTTGTCACATCAGCAAATTCAACAGTTTCAAATGAGACAAATTGTGTTCCTCATTTAACCCTTGGAGTTCTCCTTATAGCATCATAGTTTTTAGCTCATTTTATGTTATAAATGCTTATTTGCTCATTGCAATTGTGATTGTGAAGGCCATTATCTTATTGTCTTATAAATTATGTATAATTGAAATAGAGTTAATTTGTTGCAAACTCCAATTATCTACCTGATAAAAAAGATGCATATGCATATTTAATTAACTTTAATTAATTTGGATATATTATCTTTACGATATATTATCTCTATCATGTTATCATTCATTTTATCAACAATATTTTGGAATTTTTCTGCTGAACTATAAGGTATTTTGTATGTGTTAGAATGCAAGTATATCAATATAAATTCCTACATGTAAAATAATCCACTCTATCAAATTAACTTGAACTGAATCTTATGCATTGTAGCGTTCTACAGCTAGTTAGATGGCTATTACTATGTTATTACTGATTACTATATTGCGATTGATCACATTATACTGGATATTGCATTATATAGGCTACATAACATTCTTTTAAGCAACCAAAATGCAGACAATTTTTCATATTTTAAGATAGCCGACAATCTGTAGAGTTTTGTTTTGTGATGGACCAACACAATCTCACTGCAATTCGTACGTATTTTACGAGGTGGCTAATCCGTACGAATTTGACCTCACTCCTACGATTTCATACGTTTTTTGCTAAATTGGACGTATTTTACGAGTTGCCAAATTCGTATGAATGACTTACCCCCAACCCTGCCCCTAAACCTAACCCTCACTGGGGTTTAGACAAATCGTACGAATTTGTACGAACAGGGGTTATGCGCAATCTAACTTCCGTATTCTGTAAAACAGGTCAAATCGCTTCCGGTTTAGGTCTTTTGTATGCTTAATGAAAAAATTAGCTGTTTTATTCAAGATAACTTAAAAGGAAAGAGCAAAGATGAGCATAACTGATGTCCCCCGCATATGCAGATTGATATTTAAAAGCTTTTTTCATTTTTCTTTTTCACACTAACGTTTAGATATTTAATAGAATAAAACACCTATAACATTGTGAACTAGGTATGTTCTCTGATTACCTTAAAAGTCCATAGATATGCCGTCAGTTCATACTGCTGTTAACACTTTCTCTGACAAGCGGATGCAATGAGACAAGTTTTTCGGTTTTGTCATTTGACGTTCGACATATACCCTCGTAAAATACGTACGAATTGGTCGTGAGATAGCGTTGGATGAACACTAAATGTTTAAATTAGAGACACACCAAAGAACACGAATTCAGTTTTAAAAATATATTTCCTTTATTTCATCCATATACAAACGTTTTAACGAAAACAAAGACACCCTCATAAGAGCAATGGTGAAACACCTTAAATATATATCTATTAATTAAATATTTGTACAAATAGAGTACTGTGTCATCTAGAGAGAATCGAATATGTACAAAAACATCCTGTATAAAAGTGTGATTTTCTCAGTCTTGAAGTGAATCGTCGATGTCAATGTCTACATCAGACTCTTCTGTGAAGTCTCTCTCCTCATCCTCTCTGCCCTGAGATCCCGGGCTCTTTGGTTGCACGGCGAGTCCTAGTTTGGCAAGTTTGGCTTGTTGTTGCTCAAGACTCTGTTTTCTCCACTTGATGCGTCTGTTCTGGAACCAAACTTTAACCTGGAGAAGAAAAGAACGTTTAGTGTCTGGTCTATGTGAACTAGATGTTTAAAACCTGGAGCTCATTTCAAAACTAATGATTATTTACCTGTGCTTCAGTGAGCTGGAGAGCAGATGCCAGGAGGAAGCGCTCTGATCCCACCATATACTGCTGCCGCGCGAACTCTTTCTCCAGTCTGGACAGCTGCTCGTTGGTAAAACTTGTGCGCATTCGCTTTGATTTCCCGGCTTTGTGTTTATAGTGAGAGTGGACTGCTGCTTTGGCCAGTACAGCATCTGTGCGTGGAAATAAGTTAGGGCATTATAACATTGTTCCTAAAAATCTTTACAAATGATTCTTAACAGTAGCATCTGTCAAACATACATACCTTGTGAGTACAAAGCTCCACGACATGTTGTTTGGTAACCGTAAGGCGGGTAGCAAAAGACGGGATACCCAGTCTGCGTGTGCATAATGCTCTGGTTGTACCCAAAGTGTGGGATTTGCGAGTACATTTGTGCCGCTAATGGGACCGCAGAGCTCGAGACTGGCGCTTGATTGGCTATGTTCCGATACACACTTGTCCTGTCTCTCTCCGTATGATCAGGTCTCGCGAGCAGAGCGTCGATTGTGAAGGATTTCCCTGCGCTCGGTTTTGATGAAGTGGCATAGTCCGGATTGAAAGCCGCGTGAGGGCGAATTGATTGTCCATAGTTTTCGTAAGCTCTTCCAGGCATCTGCATGGCTTCTGTTTAGGTAGGTAAAAAGTCCTGCTTAAAAGTTATCCGCTGTAGAGATGTTCTCGAGCTTGTGAAGAGCGGAGTGGAATGAGGCTTGGAGTGTCTGCGGCTCTTTTATACCTGCTCAGGGGCGCGAGGTGTGAACGACCCCCAGCGAGCCTTTGTCTTTTTAAGTGGCAGTTGAGTCAAACGAGCGGCTCTACAAGGGATCCAATTAACTGATGGAGTTGTAACAAGCTGAGATTGTCAAATATCCTAATGGCCCTCTGCACTACATGCCCCCGGAGGTAGCCCAGAAACACAGAGAGGGGGTCAAGAGCCGAGAGCCAGGAGGTCCAGATTTACTACAAATTCCTACATGGCTGTGCGCCACAGAAACGTCCTGTGTGAGAGCGCATTGATGTTCCCCAAATCATCTTATTTCATGTATTCAAAGGGTACCGCCGAATGCGACACACAGCGGAACAAATACTCTCACGTTCAGAGGTCAAAGAAAAGGGGGGCAAAAACTACTAATCACATTAGTATACATCTCTATGAAAGCCCGTTGCCAGTCTTTAAGACTCCAGATTGTCACCCAAATATTTGATTCATGGTTAGTGAACTAATTCATAATTTAGTAACAAATTTCAACAGTGAAAACTTGCGTTTAATTGGCTGAAAATGGTGTCATGAACCACTTTAAAGTTATTTACTGATGAAGAAAACCAGACTAGTTGAAACTCATTAAATCAGAAATGATTGTGATAAGTTAATTGGATTGAAACTAAGATGTTGTTATGGCATAATGATGAAAAGATGTTTTACAGCGCAGACGACGGTAGCATCACACCTACGTGTTGTGGATAATGTTAGAATTCACTTCCAGTTTCAGTCTCGAGGTGTCAAATGAAAGTAGGTATAATAGTGAAATCTCTTCCACTGTGGTTCATGTAAACACATTGATCAGTTCTCCTCCCTCAATCAGGCGCTGGCGTGTATTGCACCTTGTGGCAATTGTGTTTTTGTCAGTTTTGGTGTTGGCCGAAAATTGGAGAGGAGATTTGCCGCACCTGGGCTTCAGTTTTCTCACTCCGAGTGCGAAGCCCGCTGATTTGATTTAGTGTCGGGTGAGTAACTCCGATGAGCAGATAATCTATTGTAAATTTCCGCTACAGAAGTCCACTTAATAAGATAGTGATGATACGTGACCTTTAAGCTTCTCTTAATATTTTAACTCCTTCAGCCCTTTTTACTTTTTGATATCGGTCAAGGAATAATTACTAGGACGGAACTGCCTATATCACTGTTGCTTTTTGACAGTTGAAGTTTTTAAATTGAAGCGTGACAGCCTGCCACAGAGCAGAAACTTTAATAACAGCATGTAATAAAAATACAGCATTGCATTGCTAATGCACTGACATGCAACATTTATATCGCATTATGAGGACACTGGGACTGTAAAAAAAAAAAAAAAGAATTTCAACAATATTGAATTCCAGCTACACTCAAAAACATTTTTAAGCCTTTTTTAAGATTTATGCAATTTAATTAATAGTAAAAATTTCATCAAATTGTATTGAATAATCCTTAAATATTTTGATTGAATAACTGAATTGAATAAATGAATACATTATTGAATAAATGTATTTAATTCAATCTGATGGAATTTTACTATTAATTAAATTGCGCAAATCTTAAAAAAGGCTTAATTTTTTGAGTGTATTAGCGCATATTATATATATAGCGCATTATATATATATATATATATATATATATATATATATATATATATATACATACAGTCAAACCAAAAATTATTCAGACATTTTTTATATTTTTGATATATTTTTACTAGTGGGTGCAGGACACTATAGTTCATTTATGTAAGTGAGGATAGCAAAATAAAGTAAACTGTGACATATTAAACCCAAAAATTCTTCATGCAGTGAACTACCAGTAAAATTGATACAAATTTGGAACCAAAAATTATTCAGACACTTTGACCTGACCATGTTTTGCTTAAGTGTTATCTGACATAATTAAGATTAATTTTTTCTGACAGTTTAACTCTGAGATCTTGTCATATTTTATTACCATTTTTTAAACTATAGTGAATAAACTGTAATAATGAATGAAATGTTTAAGGTGTCTGAATAAATTTTAGTTTGACTGTATATATATATATATATATATATATATATATATACAGTTGCATGCAAAAGTATGGGAACCACTTGCAGAATCTGAAAAATGTTTTACATAACAGATGTTTAGTCCACAAGACAAAAAAAAAAAAAAAAAAAAAAATAGCTGAATTTATTAAAATAACCCCGTTCAAAAGTTTGTGAACCATTGGTTCTTAATACTGTGTGTGGTTACCTGGATGATCTACGACTGTTTTTTGTTTTGTTTTGTGATGGTTGTTCATGAGTCTCTTGTTTGTTCTGAGCAGTTAAACTGAGCTCTGTTCTTCAGAAAAATCCTCCAGGTCCTGCAGAATCTTCAGTTTTCAAGGATTTTTTGCATATTTGAACACTTTACAGCAGTGACTGTATGATTTTGAGATTCATCTTTTCACACTGAGGACAACTGAGGGACTCAAACACAACTATTAAAAAAGGTTCAAACATTCACTGATGCTCCAGAAGGAAACACGACGCATTAAGAGTCAGGGGGTGAAAACTTTTGAACAGGATGAAGATGTCCACATTTTTCTTATTTTATTGAAATATCATTTTTTTCATTTAGTACTGCCCTTCGGAAGCAACAGAAGATACTTGCATGTTTCCCAGAAGACAAATTAAGTACAATTTACCTTGATTTTCAAATTCCAAAAGTTTTCACCCCCTGACTCTTAATGCATTGTGTTTCCTTCTGGAGCATCAGTGAATGTTTGAACCTTTTTTAATAGTTGTGTTTGAGTCCCTCAGTTGTCCTCAGTGTGAAAAGATGGATTTAAAAATCATACAGTCACTGCTGGAAAGGGTTCAAATATGCAAAAAAAATAAAATAAAAAAAACTTGAAAACTGAAGAATCTGCGGGACCTGGAGGATTTTTCTGAAGAACAGAGCTCAGTTTAACTGATCAGAGCAAACAAGGGACTCATGAACAACCATCACAAAACAAAAAAACAGTCGTAGATCATCCAGGTAACCACACACAGTATTAAGAATCAATGGTTCACAAACTTCTGAACGGGGTTATTTTAATAAATTCAGCTATTTTTTGTCTTGTGGACTATATGTCAACATCTTTTATGTAAAATATCTTACTCAGGACAGTACTATAAAAAACAACATGCATTTTGTATGATCTCTCTTATTTTGTTAAAATTATTCAAATTTTCATAGATTCTGCAAATGGTTCCCGTACTTTTGCATGCAACTGTATATATAGGCTATAGGAATTAACCATTGAAATGAACCATTCAGAACTATTGTCCATTAGAAATAAGTTGATTTTTTTTAAAATTCATTATCACTAGCATTTAGAGTGGAAATGAAGCATGGTCATATTTTTTTGTGCCTGGAACATAATTCATGTCTGAACAAAGACTGATGTTGAGGACCAGTGATGGGAGGAAATCACTTATGTAAAGAGGGAGTCCCCATTACTGGCTCTCAATTAGGACTTGAAACGCCACAGATGAAAAGCAGCGGCTTCACTAAAGGAAGTGATTTGCTGCTTTAGAACAAAGACGCGCTCTTTCAAGGGAGGATTATAGTCAGCTCTGCAAACTCTATGTGCTCACTGCTAAAAGACAAGTCCAGTGTAGAGGACCTGCTAAAGCACAGTTAAACAGTTCTTCCTTTGACCCGCGCGTTTTCTAATTACAGCAGCGCACCTGACACCAACGCGTCTAATGAACAGCGCAAACAGCGCGCTTCTGCCTCCGTAGAAGCTCAGCGTCTGACCACCTAGACCGAGTTTCCCTTGTTTGTTAACATGTTTCTCTGAACAGGCTTGAAAGAAAGGAATCACGCCGTGCGAGGCGGTGTTTACATATCACCGTTTAGTCCTCGCGTCTGAATCCTCAGCAAGCACATCTGGACAGCAGTGTTCGCGCGCCTGCGCGTTATGTACATTTACGGGGCTTGAATGAATTACTTTACTATTTTTTGGGTCTCCATTTACCGTTTTAACAAAAGTCTGTGAACTTCGTAGCAAAAAGAGCATAATGTCTTTAGCGAGAGCGTCTTTCAAAGTAATGTTCACTCTTAATAAATGTTCATTATTGGCATCGATGGTTCCATGAAAAACCTTTAACAATAAACAAACTAAAACTCATCCTTGATTTTGGTTGATGTCTGAGCATATAGCCACACATTCCGTCCTATATGCCTTCATTATAAATGATGCATTATAAAACCAAGTTTCTCACAATTAAGAAAGGAATCTTGCTTACCGTTGATAAAGTCACGTGTGCAATGCATTTTTAACCCTAATCAGAGTAAACATTAAAAACAAGGTTCAAACACTCTTAAAAATAAAGGCTCCAAAAGGGGGTTTTCACAGTGAATTCAAGTTCAAACTAGTGCTGTCAAATCGATTAATCGTGATTAATCACATCTAACATAAAAGTTTGTTCACATAATATGTGTGTGTGTATACTATATATATATACACACAACACTGTGTGTGCGTGTCATATACATATATATGTATAATATGTGTGTGTAAATATACAGTATACACATATTATGTAAACAAACTTTTATGTTAGCTGCGGTTAATTGCGATTAATCGATTTGACAGCACTAATTCAAACATATTATTTAACATCACTGAATCAACCCAAATACTTTAGGTTACACCAGCAAAAATAATTGTAACTGAGATCTAGAAATAACTCCTTAAGGTAATGATTGCAGGTTGCCACTTTTTTACAGTGATTAATCTTTGTTTGCCTAAAGTGGAACTGAACTTTATTTCTTGATGTTGTAATTTTAGATTATATATTTCTTCCCTTTGCTCTTCTGATCGTACCTTTCCTCTTAAATTAGACACTTTTCGAGAGATTTATAAGCTTAGACGTCACATATTATTATGCAATTTCAACTGAGAGCGACATTTCTATTGCACTAAAGGCTCTTTCTAGTAAAAAATGTTCTATAATTAAAAAAAAAAAAGTTCTTTACACTTACAAAAAAAATGGTTCTTAACTGTTCGTTGGGGACCCAAAAATGGTTCTTCTATAGGCATCACAGTGAAAAACCCAGTTTGGGGCCTATTTTTAAGTGTTTGAACCTTGTATTTCACGTTTACTCTGATTAGGGTTAAAAAACACATTGCATATGTGACTGTATCAACTGTGAGCAAGGTTCCTTTCTTAATTGTGAGGAACATGGTTTAATAATGCATCATTTATAATAAAGGCATATAAGGACTATGCTCAGACATCAACCAAAATCAAGGACGAGTTTTGGTTTGTGTATTGGAGCCAGACAGAGAATACACTGATGGGCTTTTTTTGTGTTGGAGCTCCTTTTCATAGTCATAGTGAAGTACAGTGGCTGCCCCTCCTTCAACAACATCCTTTTTCTGTAAAACTGAAACTCCATGCACCACCCAAAGCTGTCATCAAACCTTTAATTAAAATCATTATCTGGCATACAAAACCCTGATGTGCAGAATAAGACTATTTTCTCTGAATCTTAGTTGTGTTTTATTATTCGGATTGATCTAAAATGTGAATGATTCTAGCAAAAAGTACATCTGTTTTGAATACGTGTCAGTTAAGACGAAACATCCTATTTTAGAGGACTATTAGGCGTTTAGTTTCTTCCTCTTCTTTCGACTTTTGAAATATCACCAGTTTGTGCATCTGCTTGGGTTTACTAGACTGCATTATGAGTTCAACATGTTACCGTTATGTTTCTGTCTTATTACTGAAAAGGCCTATTGTTGGGATATAATGCTTAGTGTTTTATTTCGCTCTGTAACAGAGGCAAGTGACATTACGATTATTACCTCAGAGGTGAAAACTGACCAATTATCTCACCTGATTATCTCACCTCAGTCAATAGGCATCAAGATAACTTCTGTACACTGGAGTTGCATAATGCTGCAGAATGGACCATCCCGTTTCTTTTCTTTTGCTCTGGTCGTCAAGGGTCATCAAGGAGAAACAAGGCAAATTGGACGATCTATCTCACCTTTACTGTTTCCAGCAGTTTGACTGGACGACCAGGTAACCTACGTCTAGCTTCAATACACATTTCACCCCGTCATGATGTATGTTAATCTTAAAATGTGCTTCATTTGAATTTTATTCAGTCATTTTTTTTTTCAAGTATTCAAGTATTCAAACATATTATTTAACATCACTGAATCAACCCAAATACTTTAGGTTACACTCGCAAACATAAAGAAATATCTCCTTACGGTAACAAATACAGGTTGCCGCTTTTTTTTACAGTGTTTAATCTTGGAACTGGGAACTTTATTTCTTCCCTTTGCTCCTTTGATTGTACCTTTCCTCTTTTACTAGACACTTTTTGAGGATTTATAACTTTAGACAACACATATTATTATGCAATTTAAACTGAGAGTGGCACCAAAGTCATGATGGTTTATTGTCATTTCTCTCCAACATCTTTTAGATGATATAGCATCAACAAGATTGAGACCACATTTTTATATTTCCCATAACATTTTTGTACTGCAGAAAGGTTAGCATGACGTGGGGCAGCGAGTGAAGGTCTTGTCCCTGGAGAGAGTGATATTTTGTGTGTGTATTCAGGCTGTCTGGCACTGTTTGACCCCACCTTGACTTGATGGTCCAGCATTTTCAGTGGGACCAATTGCCATTTCAGAAGCTTGATTTCTCTCTCTAGGGCTGCAGGGTTTAGAAAACACCGGGCCGTTGTCACAATCGTTCTGGCCATGCAACTAATGTCCCATTATCCTTCCAGCTCTTTGTCTAATTCTCGTCTGCTCATCAGGAGCAACAATAGAATGTGGATGGAAATGAAGACTAATGAGGTTACTTGATTGCTTTTTTTTTTTTGGAAGAGTGATTGCTTAGAAACCAAAATCAGATCCTTGGGTAAAAGACTTGATATACATGTAGAGAAAATATGAATTTTCTTATTTCCTATTTTCCTTGTTTTTTTAATTGTTCATTGGTCTGATTTATCAGTAGAACCAGACTTAATAGTGCAGCTTTAATGTATTGACTTAAAGGGATAGTTCACACAAAAATGAAAATTATCCCATGATTTACTCACCCTCAAGCCAGGTGTATATGATATCTTCTTTCAGTCAAACACAATCAGAGTTATATTAAAAATATTCTGTCTCTTCCGAGTTTTATAATGGTAGTGAATGGGACCCAATATTTTGAAGCCCAAAAAAGTGCATCAATCCATCATAAAAGTAATCCATACAGCTCCGGGGGTGAATAAAGGCCTTCTGAAGCGAAGTGATGGGTTTTTGTAAGAAAAATTAACATATTTAGAACTTTATGGAATATAATAACTGATTTCCGGTAATAGTCATACGCACATTCTCTCGAGAGTGGCGTTCTGGGGTGACGTAAGACGTCGGCTTAGCGTGAGCTCTGGTGAGAATATGGGACTTTCACAAGAACCACGTGTTGTTTACAGCTATGGAAAACCGTGAAAAGAAGAAAGTTGTTTTAGCTCTACTGTAGATTTGTAATTGTCTTAAAATGGTGCGTTTGTGCGTCTATCCGGGATGCTTCAACTTAAGTAAAGTTGTAAAATTATGTGCGCTGTCATCAACGGGAGATGGAGATTTATCAAATAAATAAGGCTGGGTCCTCTCAAGGTCCTCTTGTCTTATATCAAAATCCTTCGACATTTTTCTTTTAAAAAAAATCCTCATTTTGGACTTCAAATTCGTGACCAGCATTTTGTTTTGCTCTCTCCTTTGCACTTCTGCGTTCGTCACTTCTCACCGGAGCTCACGCTTTCTCTCGAGAACTCGTGTACGGTTGTTGCCGGAAGTCAGTTATTATAGTTCATAAAGTTCTAAATATGTACATTTTTCTTACAAAAACCCAACGCTTTGCTTCAGAAGGCCTTTATTCATCCCCCGGAGCCGTGTGGATTACTTTTATGATGGATGGATGTGCTTGTTTGGGCTTCAAAATACTGGGTCCCATTCACTAACATTAATAAGCATGGAAGAGCCAGTTTATTTTTTCGTCTGAAAGAAGTACACCTAGGATGGCTTGAGGGTGAGTAAATCGTGGGATAATTTTCATTTTTTGGGTGAACTATCCCTTTAAATACATACAGTAGTGGCCAAAAGTGATGTCCGGAGTGGATTTTTGTTTCTAATGACCCTACAAGTTCAATTAAACCATCAAAATTCTGAGGAAAATATTTTATATATTTTAAACATGAGGGAAGAACAAAACACTAAACTTAAGGTATCTGACAAAATTATTTCACTACAGCTACAGGTTTTATCTTACTAAGCAAAAAAAAAAAAAAAAAAGCACAGAAAAACAAAAAGCTCAGAGGAAAAAGCATACATTGACTACAATATCAGTTATTAATATTTCATTGTTTCTCTCTTGTTTTGCAAAATTATGTCCACACAATTCTAAACAACTGACTCCAAGCACAACTACGCAATATGCTTACAAAAAAATTTTAATAAAGGTTGAGATTTTCCTAGACCGGACATCACTTTTGGCCACTACTGTATAACTGAGTACTTTGAAATATATTTAATTTAGCAGACAGTTTATATTTCAACAGAATTATTACATTAACATGAAACCATGATTGATTGTGTATAGAGACATTCTCATCCTATATTCACAATCAACCACAAAAATTAGCATTTATAATCAACAAAAACAATCTGTACTCTGCAAAGGCAAAAACTATTTATACTAAATGTGAAAAACTGTGTATATTTTTAAGCGTTATTTCATGTTTTCATATATATATATTTTACCTGAAATAATTTATTCCTGTGCTAGTCTGATCTGATAATGTTTGTTGGTTTATTGCCATTACAGCCTTGAATACAAGAGTTAATGTTGTCATATGTTACAGCCTCTGTCACACTCAGCTACATGCCTTTTTACACAGCGGTGTAAGACGGTGTGAAATTTTCACTTGAGGTGAACATTGTGGCAACAGAATGTGATGTTTGGTGTAATCTCAATAAATCAATAATGGAATGTGTGATCTATCGATAGCCTGTTTCCAAGAACCACACAGGTGGTCTTGAGCAGCAGCGGCCGGTTTACGGTGGTGTTTTAGAGGGGGTAGTGGAATTATATGGGGCATTTTAGGGGGGTATTTGGGAAAGTTATGCAAGGTGACACTCTTTAATGGAGGTGAGAATTGGTGGGTTGGACTTTGACACTTGATCAGTGTTTACACTTCCTGTCACAGAGAGTGAGAGGGACACAGAGAAAAGAGAGTAAACAGTGTCAGAATATCTGAGATCAACCCTGGACTAAGGAAGGTCATGGATGTATTTTGTAAAAAACCTGCTAGAGAGACTCAGACTACCCTGCTTAAACTACAGACTGTGCTCTTATTGCACACAATAAATACAAGCTATATGTCTAATACACTCACTGAGGCTTATTTGATTAAAAATACAGTAAAAACAGTAATAATGTGAAATGTTATTTCAATTGAAAAGAACTGTTTTCTATTTTAATATATTAAAAAACAAATGCTTTTGTGGAAACAGTGATGCATTTTTTAGGATTCTTTGATGAATAAAAACAGTTTTTATTCAAAAAATAATTCTTTTGTAACATTATGAATGTATTTACTGTTACTTTTGATCAATTTAATGCATCCTTGATATATGTATTAATTTATTTCAAAAATAAATAAAATAAACAATAGACAAAAACATTAAAATTAAATAAAAATAATCAAACCTGGTTTTTAAATTCACTTTAAAATTGTTAACTTATATATGATCTTAACATAATTTTTTTATATTAAAATAGACATCTGCATTTTTTTAATCATTGGGAATTTTTTTTCCTGTTTATTTTAATCTTTGAAAAGAGAATGATCTTTGATAGTACATTTATTTAAGTTTTAACCTTAAAACTTTGCAGATATGATATAGCCCATGTATCAAATTGTAATTTTTTACTGAAATAAAGTATCTTTTTGAGTGAATGTGTGAATGTTTTTATTTTTTTAAAAGTCCACCAGGTCATCTAAGGTGAAAATGTTCATCGTTGCTCATGTTTGTCTTGTAAAATCCCTGGCAGTCTGTATACTACAGTCTTGTTTGGTTGCTATCAAACACAGTTCAACACACAGATTAAATCAGTCTTGTTTAGCCTGTATTTGCAGCCAACCTGTACTTGATGCAATGCAACCTTCTGTAGAGAACAAAGCCACTATATGTGAATGCTGTTTTTTACTAGTGTCCCTCATAAGAGGACAAGATCAAAGGACTGTAACCATGGAGATCACCCACACAAAGACACACATGTGGTCCTGGGAAAGTGGAGTAGTTTTCTGTGTTGCAGCTTATTGTATAATAGCTGACTGTGTTCCTCAGAGCTCATTGTGATGGCATTCAGGCTAACTAAAATAACCCACGCCTCTATACTGTCCTCTAGTGGTGCTGATGAGTCTGTTTAGCAGAGGAGAGTGCTGCAAGATTTGTCATTTTCTATTTAAGTTGTCCAGATTGTGTTCAAACTAATGCATACAATTATAGTAGAATATATTTGAAATCTCTGTCATTAATTACTCACCCTCATGTCGTTCCACACCCATAAGACATTCGTTCATCTTCAGAACACAAATTAAGATATTTTTGATGAAATCTGAGAGCTCTCTGACTCCTCCATATAGCAATTTAACCACCACTTTCAAAGGAAAGGTACTAAACATTGTTAAAATAGCTGATCTGACTGCAGTGGTTCAACCTTAATTTTATGAAGCGATGAGAATACTTTTTGTGCACAAAAACAAAACAAAAATAATGACTTTATTCAACAATATCCTCTCTTCGGTGTCATTCTCTTACACTGTTTACGTTCAGCTCTTCCAGGTTCTACGTCTGAACGCCTTCTCAGTATTGGCTGTTCACGTGAGCAGCACAACGAATGCGTGTGATGCTGACGCTGGAGCCAGCCAATAATGAGACATTATTTTTGTTTTGTTTTTGCGCACAAAAAGTATTCTCATCGATTCATAATATTAAGGTTGAACCACTGCAGTCACGTCGATTTTTTTTACGATGTCTTTAGTACCTTTCTGGACCTTGAAAGTGGTGGTTAAATTGCTGTCTATGGACCTCTTGTATTTCATCAAAAATATCTTAATTTGTGTTCCCATGATGAATGAAGGTCTTATGGGTGTGGAACGACATGAGGGTGTGTAATAAATGACAGAATTTTCATTTTTGGGTAAACTAACCCTTTAAAGGTAAGGTAGGCAATTTTTTATAAACACTTATTGTTATACTGGTTGAAACTCTCTTCACATCTTGACAGCAATCAATAATAGAAGTGGTCTAAATATTAAAACATGTACATATCTTCTGTGGAAGTCTCACACTCTAAAAAATTCTGGGTTGTTTTAACCCATGTTTGGGTCAAAAATGGACAAACCCAACCATTGGTTTAAAATTTTAGATAAAATTTTAACTCAAAGGTTGTGCTTGTCCATATTTGACCCAAACATGGGTTGAAACAACCCAGCATTTTTTAGAGTGCAGGACCAAAAAATGTTCATCCAATCACTGCATTCGGTGCGAATGCAATGATACGATGGCCTACCTGCCTGTCAGCATATGTATTTCCATACCTCTGCAAGCCCTGCTCGCACAGACATCACACTTCATCAGCACGTTCAGTAAGTCTATGCAGAGTTTTAGACAGACAGTCACCGAGCACCAAAAACACCAGCCGCATTTTACAGTTATGAAGGAGGCGTGGCTTTGGAGAGCGCTCTGAAAGGAGGGTGCTTTCACACTCAACAGAGTATTAGATTAGCAGATTGGATTTAAAATTGGAAAGGTTTTAGTTTAAAGCAAATGTACTGAACTAATTTATGATGTTTTACTATTGGTGTGAGGCAATATTAAAATGTGACGATTATTTCTCCAGGTGTCTCCCGATTTTGTGGCAAAATCTTTTACAGTGCTTGCATTATAGTCTTTTACTTAATATGATAATTCATACTCAAAAAGTAGAAGTGACATTCATTACAAGAACATTTCAAAATGCACATGCATTGATTGCTTTGCATTTTGTGACTTTCAGTGGAATAAAGACTTTTCCAGTCATATATTTAGTCTTTGAATATTTCTTAAAAACAGTGTTAAAATATTGTCCCGTTCTCGTGAACCCAATACCATAGCTATCGTCTTGTCTCGTGAGCTAAGTGTTTTGCACCCCTAATTATTAGCCTACTAATAAAGCATAGGGGATAGGGGAAAGGCAAAAAAAAAAAAAAAAAAAAAAAAACAAGTTTGGAATTTCCTAATTTTTGTGTGGAAAATCCTTTATTATTTATTTATTTTTATTTTTATTTTTTTGAGTAGTTGAACCCAGATTATCCAGCATCTGCCACTTCTCAACTTCATGCTTCATTTTATAATTTGTGGCTAATTTGTATATTCAAATAATTCACAATCATGTTTTTTTTTTTTTTTTTTTAATACATTGGCGATTTACTAGCAATTACAATAAAGTACGGTCAGGGATGTTTATGGCTGGATTTTTAGATCATTAGACCTTTTAGACCATTTTTATACAAATTATCTTTATATCAGTCATTGATTGGGAAATCAATGACAGCAGTCTTGCTTCTTTACTGAAACCTGTGTAAAGATTCGGCCACAGCATGAGTGAGTAATGCTTTTATACAACAGATCAATCAACAAGAAGTTAACACATGGCGTTTTGTTCCTGAATGAATAAATGTTTTGAACACATCGTTGAATGATTCAGTTACTCATAAAAACATGATAAGTGAGTCAGCGATTTCATCCCTGAACTAAATAGTGTTATTGAACAAATCGTTAAACGAGTAATTCGAAGAATAATTCATAAAGACAGTCACTTGCCGCCATCTACTGGCGTAATGATGTAACCTGCAGAAAGTCACTGAAAAATCTAAAATTTCGTGTCAATGCTTTTGTGACGCATAAATGCTGACACAAACCTCATTTAAATTGGATTACTGTGTTTTATTTATTTAAACTATTTGAAAATGCATGGTTACATTCAATAATATGTTCAATAAAGTTCATCTCTAGATGCTGATGTAGGCCCATTTGTTGCTGATTCTGCCATGTATTTTCCCACTTGCTGGCAGCACACATTACAGACAAAAATTCCATCAGACCAGAGATGGGGCAGAATGGGCTCAAGGGCAAATAACCAATGAGGGTTCATTTTGGGGTCCTATAGTTGCAATTATACTTTTTCTTTTACCCTTTCTGAAGCTTTTAGCCCCTTCACTTTTCAATTTACAGCTATTTTCATTTAATGTTTAACCACAAACTAATCAATATATAAAGCGAGTGTAGATCTAGATCCTCTAAGTTTCATTAACCTTTTGCCAGGAGGCTGATACAGCATTTCCTTACCCCTCAAACTGGACAGCTTGGTCTAGCCAATTATTTAACCTATAGTCACGAATG
This sequence comes from Ctenopharyngodon idella, assembly GCF_019924925.1. Classification (NCBI taxonomy): domain Eukaryota; kingdom Metazoa; phylum Chordata; class Actinopteri; order Cypriniformes; family Xenocyprididae; genus Ctenopharyngodon; species Ctenopharyngodon idella. The sequence continues at coordinate 23,413,761 of NC_067232.1, forward strand.
TTTCCCGAAACCGTAGTAACATGGTCGCATATATATAAAGATATAGAATGTACAGAATATTAGCCTGCTTATTGTTACATGATATATTCTAGCCCACATGTCATTAACAAGAAATGCTTCTAACCACAGCTAGAGAACTGTAGTTCCAACCACGTACATTTGCGGTGTAGGTCATATTTATGTGAAGATATGTAGCCTATACCAAGAATTCTACATTTTAAGATGTTATTGCTCTGTTTAAATTAATTTTGACCAACTCTAATATAGGTCAACACTGGCTGGTGCACATAAGCAGATTTTAAACATATTTTAATGAATCGCATTCATCTTTCAGCCAGTCTCAGGCCTGTTTAAAAGAATTGGCAAAACTGTTGTAATATCTTTTACAAACACCAGGTGTCGTTATGGTTCACTGTAATTTGCCAGTTCTGACACATACTGGTACATTTATATGTCATATCCACTCATGCACATTTATTTACTTGTGATTTTGTTAAAAACTCTTCAGTTTAAGAAACGAAATAGAGGTGCTGAATCTTTTGAATATTTTAAGATTCAAATCTATATATCTAATATATTAGATAGGCTACTACTATTAGAGTCGTGTTTAATGTGGTCCTACGCACATTTAGGCCCGGTTTCACAGACAGGGCTTAGATTAAGTCAGGATTAGACCTTACTTCAATTAGGACATTTAAAGTAGCTTTTATAAACGTGTCTTAGAAAAAAAAACATTACTGGTGTGAATCTTGAGACAAAACAATGGCACTGATATATTTAATATATTTTAAGATATTAATATAGTTAAGAAAGCTCAAACATGCATTTAGTCTGGGACTAGATTTAAGTCTTGTCTGTGAAACCGGTCATCAGTGTTTGTCATGGTTTGTCAAGTAGTTGTAAACTTCAGTAGGCCTATTAGTCCTACAGCTCGGGTTATATGAACTTACAACCGGTAGATGGCGCTGGTATATCGTCTGGAAAACTTGTTTTCACCGCTGGTTCATTAGCGCAAGAATTTTGTCTTATAAAGATGTAAATTTCTAAAAACAAAAAATCATTTGTGACAATGAATGACCATTGTTTTTGTCATTTGTTATTAAATCTGAAATATTTTTGTAAAATGTAATGCATACTAATATTACGGTTTATTAAAAAGCCTTTTTTTTATTGTTAGTATTTATATAAATAGTCATGAATGCCAAATTCAGCAATAATGCCATTATTCATAAATGATGTTGAAATTTAATTGACTAATATGTAATGATCCTAAAGCATGTCCTTTGCAAACTAATTAAATTAAACTCAGGTGATACAGTTAGTGTACCATTGTTGAAAATTTCTTTGCATCTTGTAATGTAGCCTGTGTGAAGCTATCAAACCTGATGCCAAACTATGAGACCAAGAAAACAATGAGAAAATGATTTATTTTCCTTTTTCTCTAGTGGATAGCATTAGTATTGCAGCCTGTGTTTTCTCAGAATGGGCTGTTTTTAATGTGTAGCCTACTTAGCTTCAACATTGTGTTAGCAATTAGCTATATGGGCCACACCCAAAAAATATGTTGGCCCGTATCTGCTAAATGATTAATTCAATCTATTATTTTGATAACTTTTTGTCAGGAGTGTCTCAAGATGGTGCATATACCAAATTTTGTGCACAAATGGATAAGCATATGAACATGATTTGAACATGAACAAATCAACGGCCTAGGAGGAGTTGGAAGAAAAAAGTTAGCCTTATGGTTCCAGAATTATGAACTAAAAAGCAAATGTGTATTATAGCACCACCTAGTGCCTAATGAATGTGTGTGGGGTGCCAAGTTTGAGATCTCTATAATTTCGGTCTCTGACACCAAAGTCCCTTTAAGACAAGTCATTTCACTCGGCGGCCATCTTTGAAACAGCTCTCGGGCATGTAAGTGCAGCTCCTATCTCTTTGAATGGGGAAACATCAAATTCTCCAAAGCTGTTTGCCAAGCTTTCGATTAAATTTAATTTTACAATCAGACGCGCTCCTCCGAAATCAGACACAAGAGACGTGCTTTTAGGACTGCGCATGCGCATTAGCTTGATCCAGCCAGTTTTTTTGTTGTTGTTATGATTCGATCGTTTAGAAACAAAATTTATGAGGCAGTTGTTTCAGATTTCATTGGTGATTTCAAATATTAAATTTAATAGAAAGCTTGGCAAACAGTACTTCATTGTTCTACAGAAAGGAATTAAATTTATTTTTTACATAGCAAAAAATGATTCTACTTTTGTCAACACTAGGCCTATACCAGATAATTATGAAAACTTAAAAAAAATTACATTTTAGTTTACAGTTGTTGTTTTTTTTTTTGTCAGCTATTAATATATTCAATAAATGGAGCTGAAAATCATCTCTAGTTTCAATCTATATGGCCATTTCAAAATGTTTCCATCAACCTATTTTTATGCGCATATTGGAATATCGCATTGATGCACATAACTGGACTAACCAGTGGACCAGTCTCGTTGCACAGCATCTGAAATGTTGTTTTGGTCATTCTGAAATGCCTTAGCCAAAGTCTGTCATCAAAGTGGTTCGGTATAGTTACCTCTAGAAGTGTCTTGTTGTGTTGATTGATAATGAGTGACAAGTCAGTGAAAGTATATATTTTTGTGTGAAAATGGAAAATGGAGGAGATGCACTAATGAGCATAGTTGAAAACGCCTCTTTCACTTCACCTCATTAACTCACCCACACACACACATTTCGTTTCTCTACTGAAGTTCTACTGAAGTCTACTTCAGTATGTGTTCACACCCAACCTTCACTGCAAGCATGTCTTTAGCCTATGATTCATATCATAAGAAAAAAAAAATCCTTTCCTCTTTTCCACTCTGGCCTAAGGTTTGAGCTCTCAAAAGTATACAGTAGAACTAGCGTACTTTACATTTACCACTTACTGAAATGTTTTGTGTTTATGCTGCTCCACTGCTCACACGTCTCCACTGGCAATAGCTGCTATATAGGAATCAAAACAAAATGTTTAACAGACAACTGAGTCAAACGTCCTGATGTGAGAGACATTATATGATTTCATCCAGTCTCTGCTCCACCTCCCTTATATTCCACAATAAACACTGAGACCAGATTTACTGATAAGAATGAACAGAGCTTGCTGCATGTTCAAACACAGGAGTATGTTCGTTTTCTTTCTGTTATCCCCAAAACACACCTGACAACATCAAATCTAGAATAGATAACATGGTTAACGTTATTATAACATTATTAGTTTTCTACTATTGTTCCTTTAGCAATTGTTTTTGGCTGAATCTATTCAACATGTTCAGAGGATTTCTCTTGTCATGATTGAGTTTGATTCATGTTATTGTGATTTTTCTCTTCAGTTGAGTACTGTAGTTGAGATGCCAGAGATACAGATCACTTCAGGAGCAATCCCCCTGCAGCAACCAAGGTGTTAAGAGCCTTTGTGGTAGTTAATTGTGAAAGAGTTTAGATGGTTGTTTGTGTCCTAACTAGACAACTGAAAGTTCATTGTAATTTCATTTAAGTGCAAGGATGTTTACTGAAACCCTCTCACCACAAAACTGCCACTCCTTTACTCTTCCTGGGTGGTATAAAGATGCTCTGGCTTGAAACAGTCTCTAGGGAGGTGTCTTGTGCCTTTCATCACAAATTTTATGAATACTTTCAAATAAAACAAAACAACAGAAGATTTGCACTCGCTTGTGTCTTCTTGATAAATTTATGCAAATAGCACATATGGATCATATCACGAATTCATATCACAAATTTTATGAAAATGTTAACCATGTTTATTTAACCATGTAACCAATTTTAATGTAATATAGTAGTAACTTACAGAGAATACAATTTCATGTCTATGTTTCTTAACACTTTGCACTTTTTAATAATGTCAAATTTAAAGTTTTATTGTACATTGCAAATGTTATTTATTTTTAAACTGCATTGTGATTAAACTGTATTATTCAATATTACATTACACGTTTATATATTTTAAATGTAACCAGATGAGTAAAGATTGATGACAAACTTTGATGTTGGCTTGACAAAGCCTTGTCTGAAAGTTTGAAATAACTTTGAAAGGCTTGCAGTTTGAAGATTTTTGAAGTCAATAAAATGTTGTTAACATGTTTTAGCAAGTTGCTAACATGTTTCTAGCATGATTTAACACTGTAAACATGTTTTAGCATGTTTCTAGCATGATTTACCACATTGCCAGCATTATTTAATGTGATCATTATTTACCACATTGCTAGCATGTTTAACATGTTGCTAGTATGATTTATCATGTTGTTGGCATGGTTTAATACAGTGCTAGCAAGTTTCTAGCATGATTTAGACCATTGCTGATGTTTTAGCATGTTGCTAGCAATGTCATCATATTTCTGACATGATTAAGTACATTGCTAACATGTATGTTGCTAGCTTGATTTAGTATGGTGCTATCATGTTTAACATGTTGCTAGCATGATTTAACACATTATGTTTTAACATGATAGCATGATTCAGCACATTGCTGACATGTTTTAGCATGTTGCTAGATAGAGAGATGTTGTAGCTTGAAAACTCTAGCCCTGCATCTAAAATCGAACACTTCCCTGCTATAGCCTATAGTATGTGAAAAACAGTACGCCAACAGAGTAGTATGTCCGAATACATAGTATTCGCAAAACAGTAGGCGAAAAGTCCCCGGATGACCTACTACTTCGGCAAGATTCTGAAGAGCGCATTTGATGGACTTACTTATCCCATGAGGCCACGGGAGAGGATTTATGAATGAGGTGAAGCGATGCAACTGACGCTGGTAGGTCACATGATAATGACAACATGGCGAATGTAGTACTTCTGGATTGCATTCATACTACATACAGTCATACTATATAGAACAATTTGTTAATGGCCACAAAGTAAGTTCAAATTCAAATACCTACTTAGTATGCGATTTCTGACGCACCATAGGAGTTTAGTCTCAGAAGAAGAAGAAGAAGCTTAAAAAGGATTTCAGTAGGTTGGCCAACATAATAAATTGCAACTTTATCATTACAATTCAGTTTGCACTACTAAGTATATCATCTTAAATTATATTATAAGTATAGCCTACTATTTTTAAAAATATGCTAAAGTGTACTTCTTTTTCACAAGGGTAATAACTGATAACTATTTAAACTCCTTTAAATATGAGCAATATGAACCTTTAAATATCCAGTACAACTGTTCAGAACTGTTGAGCATCAAATGACAAGCATAATGAAATATTGATCAGCAGGTAGGATATGGATTATTAATGACTTGATAAGAGCTGCTGAGCTCAGGATAACACACACAGGCATTTGCAGATCTTTACGTTTGGTGCATTAAACATTCCAGTGCAAACACAGAGCTGTATCACAGCACTGCTGACGGTCCACTTCACACACAATTACAGGCTGCTTTCGACTGGGTTGTGCCGAGCGTTTGCAAACATCCCATTTTAATTCAGTAAGGGTACCACTGAATGCATTTTAAATGAGGACAATCAGTGTTTATAGACCATCAATATGCATCACAGGACCCCCACAGAAGTCTTTACAAACTGGCTGAAAGCAGCGTCACAGGCTGACTGGGGGTTTGATAAGGAAGTATTAAACTCTTTAACCGTTTTCCATAATGCAGTTTACTCATTCAAAGAATTTTTTTATTATATATATAGTTAATTTTGGTAATCAGGAATTATCAACTTTTAAAATTTAAAACACTCAAAATTGATTTTGAAAGCCTAAAAAATTGTGCAGATAATTGTGAACTGCTTCTGTGGAAACTGTGAAGGTGTGTTATCAGTTCATTACCAGATCACTCCAATATTGTCATAAACATTTCATGTTTAACATTCATCAGCTGTGTCACCTTTGAACCCTTCTCACATTCTTTCTGTTAATCTCCAGCTGTCACTGTCTTTGATCAGCTGTATAGGCCTGTCTATTTCACATCGCTCTCTTCCTCTTTCTAGCCTCGTCGTCTCCTTTCCGTCTCAGGTCTGTTGGAACCCGTTGGCCTCTACGCCTCCCTCCAAACAAATCTTTTTTTCGACGCTCTCCTCCCCCTTCTCTCTTTTGTCCCTGGTCTTTTTCGTATTCCCTCCAGAACGGCGGCCTAAGGCTGAGCTGTTTTCTCCCCGCAGGCCCATCTGTTCCCAGGAGACTCAATGGACAGATGTTCTTGCCTGTCCCATTCTCCCCCTCTCTCTGTCTCAGTGCTTCTCCCTCTTTCTCTTTCATGCTGACCTGAAAGCAGTGGTCAGCAGTGGTCATTTTATTGTGTACAGAAAAAAATGTGTGAGAATGTCCATATTATATCCGTTTGAGATACCCTGTGAAAAAGAAGTGTACTTAAACGGTTAGTTCACCCAAAAATGAAAATTCTGTCATTAATTACTCACGCTCATGTCGTTCCAAACCTGTAAAACTTTTGTTTATCTTCAGAAGACAAATGAAGATCTTTTCGATGACATCTGAGCAATTTCTGTCCCTCCATTGACAGCTACGCAACTACCACTTTGACGCTTCAAAAAGTTCATAAAGAGATTTGAATTGAGTGGTTTAGTCCAAATTTTCTTATATGATGAACAGATTGAATTTAGGCTTTTATTCACATATATAAACATTGTTCAGCAAACATAAACATAAGCTCAACCAAACTTGTTTCACATGATGCGTAACACGAGAATGAACCTCATTGGTTCTCGCACGTCAAGCAAACATGCTTGAGCTTCTGTTTACCACAACTGATGTGAGTTGATGAATGTTTATATGTGAATAAAAGCCTAAATTCAGTCTGTTCATCATATAACCCAATCTCGCCTCTTCAGAAAATTTGCACTAAACTGTTCAATTCATATGGATTAGTTTTACGATCTCTTTATGAACTTTTTGAAGTGTCAAAGTGGTAGTTGCATAGGCTGTCAATGGAGGGACAGAAATCGCTCAGATTTCATCAAAAATATCTTCATTTGTCTTCTGAAGATGAACGAAGGTCTTACGGGTTTGGAACAACATGAGGGTGAGTAATTAATGACAGAATTTTCATTTTTTTTGGGTGAACTAACCCTTTAATTATATTGAATGTGCAATTATTATACTTCAAATCTCACATAATTGCATTTAAGTGTCCAAAAACATTACATTCACTTTAAAAGTATGCTAATGTGTAGGTTACTTCTTTTTCAAAAGGGTGTATTTGTATACATGTGCTGCATAAACTGGATTTCACTTTTTATTTCCTCTCTTTTTCAATCTAAAACACCTACAAAAGCACCAAACAGTGTTTAATAGAACAAAAAAGGTCACACACATGCCAACTGCATCTGATTAAGTGCATTCAAAAGCTTTTTGACATTGAGATCTTTACCAAAGATCAATGAAGTACCAATGTCACATATCTTATATATTCAATAAATAAGGTGTGGGTGAGGCAGGTAAGGGATTTAGGGCATTCAGTTCTTGCTCCATGCACGTGTTAATGCAAGACCATTTGGGCTTTGGGGCTGTTCCTGATGGCTCAGGGTGGTAATGAGGAAGGTTTAACGGCAGAGGACATTAATGACAGAGCAATACACTCCCCACATTAGAGCTATGCAAATGCTTATATTCACACTCAGTCATTCACTGAGGCAGTAGTCTCAAATGCGAAGGGTTTAGGCCAGACCACCTGTCACATCATGTGGATGTGAACAATTACTGACACGTAGACAAAAGCTGATGTTTTAGGAGGGATTGTGTACATTACTCTATATACCATTTCTAGATTGTGACTACAATTTGGGCACTATGCATCAGGGATTACAACACAATCTCATGGCGATTCATGACTATTTTACGTTTTGGCGAATTGGTGGCTAATTCGTATGAATTTGTACTATATGCTTACGCCATGGTTAGGTTTGGCATTAAGGGTGGACCTTCATGCTTACTTTTTTAATTTTTGTACAATTCACATCGTACGAATTCATAGGAAATCACACCTCACAAAATAGTTACGTTTTCCCGTGAGATTGGGGATAGAGTACTGTCTTCGTTTTTGAATGAGCCCCACTTTACTCTTTATCCAGGAAGTTCATTAAAGCAAACAGACATTCATAATGGGTCAACGCACATGCACAATGCATTCATAAGCTATTGTGTTGAGACCACCAGTTTAGCAATTCAATTCAGACATAAGTGTTTGGTCCTTAAATATTATGAGAAATAATATAATTTGCATTCCTTTCAGGTGTAAATATTTTTTATATAATTCAATTCCAAGAGATTACTTAGTACAGTAATCTTTAATTGAGCAGCTCACATTCGTATACTAATGGTATCAAGTTCTGTGTAAATTATTTCTCAGACCCACAAACAGTTTGAAAAATCCAAATGTACAGATTATATCATTGCTGGTGCAATTGTGTCTTAACTGAGGCTGATCTCTCCCGCCCTGAGGAACCCCACATGTCCTTTTGTGAATCCTCACAGCAGGTGTGTACCTGTTAGCAAACGTCAGTTTGTAAAACTGTCTGGGCAAGTTCTCTGAGATTCTTTAATACAAGCCTGTTTGTCCAGTTTGCTGCTGTTTAAGTGTATTTTGTGTATTTTGAGTTTTCAATAATAGCTACCCGGGCTCAGATTGAGCCATCTAATATCCTATTATTGTTAATATGCTATTTGACTAGCTTACTGTAGGTGGATACACACATTTAGTCTGTAAAAGCAAATCTAGATTATCTAAATGTCTGATGATGTCTGTCAATAGGTGCTTTTTAAGTTTTGAGTCTTCCTTAAAGGGATAGTTCAGCCAAAAATGAAAATTCTGTCATTATTTACTCATCCTGAAGTTGTTCCAAACCTGTATGAATTTCTTTCTTCTCCTGAACACTATAATATATTTAGAAGAATATGGGTAACCATATTCCCACTGACTTCTATAGTATGGGAGAAAAAAAAATACTATGGAAGTCAATGGCGTCCCATCAACTGTTTGGTTACAAACATTTCTTTAAATAAAAAATCTTACAGACCCCAAACTTTTGAAGGTAGTGCATGTTACAGATTTGTGAAGCAAATGATCATTCAGAATAAACAAACTTACAACATGAAGAATACATTTGATTTGGTGTTTCTAGCAATGACCAAAAACATGAGAGACTGTGATCACATAAGAAAGACATTTTATAATTATTTGATTAAAAAAACTTTTTACTACATCTTTCTTAGTATGACAATGATTCTGCCTGTCTCTTCTCAAAACATATATATATATAACAGAATAATGTAAAGAAACAGAAAAATGCATGTAAATCAATGAGCTTTCCCATCCTATTCCCAAAGTCCCATTGTGCTAGAATTGGAGGGATCCTGCAGAAGCAGGGGAGGGTGATGGGGAGGTTATCATGAGTAACAGAAACAGTCAGGTTGTTTTGTCTTTTTAATATGGCTGTCACAATTCATCGTTACCATGAATGTTCAATCAAAGATCTAAAAAATAAAACATTCAACAGTACCACAGTTTGCATTAAATTCAAATGGGAATGTTGCCTATTGTGTGAAGTACTTTTATTGTAAGAGTCTTTGTTTAAAGTAAGGGGCTTGTTTTGGGAAGTGTCTGTACAGTATGTCTCAGAAATCTCCTCAAAAAGCAATCATGCTGTCTGGAGGAGTGTGGCTTAGTTTGTGATGGATGTATGAGGTGAGATATCAGATATGTTATGGGTGTGGACTGAATGGTAAGTGACAACATGTTTTATCTCTTATAGCCTCTGTGCTGACTGACTGCATTTATCGTATATCCTCACCATATAGACAGGCATGGGATGGAGTTTACATATATATTGCTCACAGCCTCATTCCTCAAATCATGTGAAATTAAATACGGCTTCTACCCTGACAGAGGCCACTTGTAGCATAAATAATGTGTTACCACCCTTCCCCCATCATACACACAGAATTGGCAACAAAAACTTACTTTACTTTTAACTTTTAACAGTATTTCTGTAGCAAAATACTTATTGGAAGGAACTGTCACATTCATATTTTGGTAACTGTGTTCACAGTCAGCCCTTTTGCCAAATGTATCATTGTCTAACAGTAGTCAACTATTTGTCATGAAGTGAAAACAGTGTAAATTTAGCCAGGTCTGCAGAAAGCTGAGCATTTCAGTCATTAACATTTGTATTATCTCTTATCATTAGGCTAATTTATGTATGGCTAGTTTAATTTGAAGGTAGTTGACATATAGACTAACCCAGAAACAGGTTACCCTGGTTTAAAATGTACATTTATAAGAGAAAGTGCATATGAATTTTTAACATTTTCATATATTTAAATCTTTTTTTTTTTTAACTTCTCTAGCGTTTTCTCCTAATCAATATGAGGTAATTAACTGCAAGCTGGAAAATTGATTAAAAATGATTTTGGGTGGATGATAACATATCACACCACTGCTGAAAATGCTAGAAATTCCATTTTAGCTCCCTATAAGTTAAATATGTGAATTACCAGCACACACATTTAGAAAAAATAGACGCCTTATAAAGGTTTTGTTTTGTATTATACAAACATATATTTACTTCTTTGTCCAGGCGATTTGAGTGGTACGTTCCGCGCCAGGACGTTGGCATATGATTGGCTTTCTTGGAAATGAGGGCGTTGCCAAGCTGCAGCTTGAACTGTTCCGCGGGAAATTTTTTCCTTTTTCTACATCTTTACATTTTTGTCCCGCCCAATTTACGTAAACATAAAAACCATTGGATGAGTTTATAGCAGTGCTGTTGTTACCTTAATTTTCATTGGATAACAGATGTGTCTGTCATTCTTTGGACCGCCTACCTTCTCTCAGAGAACAATGCGGAAAAAAAGGAAGCGTTCCTCATTGGAGGAATCAGATGTAACGGCGATGCTCATTGGCTACTCAGATTGCCGCTTGTGGACTGCATGTTTTGAACATAAATAAGAGCTACATTCAGCGTTCTTCCTCAGCAGAGTTTGGAAAGGTCAGAGAGAGTGCGATTGAATCGGCAGCTCTCTGACAAGAAAGATTTAAGAAGATGGATTTTTAAAACCCCTTTTTTACCGTGTCTTGTGTAATCTGGCGTCGTTATTATGCAGCATTCTGTTTCTTTCAACCCTAAATAATATCAATTTAAGCCCCTGTCCGGGTTGCTGAGCGTTTGCTAACTTGGCTTAACCCTTTGTCGTCTTGATCGCGCCTGACTGGATCATATTTTCAAGAAGCTTCTGACGATCCGCGTCCCTTCAGAAATGGATTTAGATATTGTTCCAGGCGACATCAGCCCTGTAAATGATCCGTTCAGCACCGGGCCCGAATCAGCCCACCGACCTCCTCGGTTCTCCTTGCCGGAGGTCGGGGCGAGGGGCTCCCCCTGCATGAAGAACCTGGCCTCCCCCGGACCCATGGCAGTGCTGTCTCCCGTGACTAACCTGGCTCTAAACATGAATAATCTCGCTGTTCTCGGAGGGTGAGTGGGTCTGGGCTGTTTCTTTTGGTAGTGAAAACGTAAACAACCGCAGAGGTATTTCCTGGAAATGTTCGGGGGCAGATTACGTTTATTGACTTTTTACTACTCTTGTTATCAAGGCCTGGTGTGTTTGTGTAATAGTTAAACTGTTTATATTGTGCAAAAACAAACGTGATGCAGTACACTTCAGTTTTCTAAACGCTTTGTTTTGACATTTTGATGCAGTCAATGTGAGACACCAAAGCGGAAGAAAAACTTGCCCCTCCTGAAGATCCCTTCCTTCGCCTCTGATGCCTCCTCCGATGCAGGTTAGCTTGGGAAACCTGCATTAATATTAACTTCATGGTAGTGACATCTGAGATGTGTATGGCAAGCCGTTTTGTCCATTATTAGCCTACGTTAAACGAGCTAGTATGTATTTTGTTAGTAGTACTTGTTTTTTGATTGCTAGAAATCAGTTAAATATGCACACTCTCCACAATTTTATCACTAACTACTAATACTAGTACATATTTAGTTATTTGTAACCATTCCAGTTGTCAGTTAACCCTTCTACATCTATGTATGTGTAGTGGTTACTAATCAAAATGGCCAACCTGACCTCATGGAAATTTGATGAGGTGGAAATTTTGTATGAATTTGTACTGAGATTCATAAAGTATCATGATTAGAATTTAAAGAAAGCAGTAGTTACTTGTAAGGTAAGAAGTGTTGCTAGTAACAATTTGTCATAAATTTGTACTAGTATTTTAAAAACCATAAAAAAAGCTGAAATGGGCACAAGCAACAATTGGAATGTATACTAGTTGGGTGTAATTGCTTACTAATATATCTAAGTTCTACTAACAAAAGTGTCTGTTGAAAATGTTAAAGCGGTTTGCCATACAGTGTGTGTGTGACAGGTCATCCCATTTGGAATGTGAGCTGTGATCATTATAATGTAGGCCTGCTGTATTATTAACAGCTTGTGCATTTCCCCCTCTCACCTGTCTCCTTCCCCCTCTCCACAGGTCTTGGGCTAGATTCTCCCAGCCCTTTGGACTCTCTGGATGCTGAGCAGAAGTGAGTATGATTCTTCTGCCTTTTGATTATCATATCTGATCTCCATGTGAGATGGAGCTTGGCTAGGAGGCTTGGCTTGTGGATTATACATATAATCTACTCTTTGCCGTTAGGTGGACATACATCTGCTCAGTGTGTCTGTTTTCATGGATTAGCTGAGCATATGCTGGCATCCATCACAGATCACTGAATATCTGAGCACTGCACATCCTGTTATAAAAAGGATGATTTACCCAAAAATTCACCTTGAATTTGACGTTTACTCAGCCTTAAGTTGTTCCAAACTAGGATGATTTTCTTTTGGGAGGCACAGAATGAGATGTCATGCAGACTGACACTTTTATTTTTTATATATATATATAATGTGTTTTTATTATTTTAATAAATTTTTTTTTATATATCACACTATTTTAAACATGGTGAAAACACATGCATAACAATTGCTGGAATGAAATTTATATTTTACATATTTTCTAAATGTAGAAATTATTTGAAAAGGAATGGGAAAAAATAATCTGTACTTGATAGATAGATAGATAGATAGATATATATGTAAAATACATTTATACTTTAGATTGCAACTTCATGATTCTGTAATCGGCTTCCGATACATCAGCCAACTTTGTCTATAATTAATTCCGATACATCAGCCAAACTTATGTCAATAATTACAATGCCAAATATTGACTGATATATAAATAATCGGTTGACCATTAATTGTGTATATATATTTAAAAAAAGTACTTTTGGGTGAACTATCCCTTTAAGTTGACCGTTTGCAAAGTCTCATATTATTTATGTACCCAGCATGCATTAAATCAGTGTACATCTCAGCTCTTGTAATCTAGTGTGTGTGTGTGTGTGTGTGTGTGTGTGTGACCGTGCTCCTTTTCAAACCATTTGGTGTCGTTGGGAATCCATTTATCTGCAGCCAGGCCCACAGCTGTTTGTGTTCCTCACACATCAGTGTGTGTGTTGTGTGGTGCGTTGCTGAAGGGGGGGTTGCTGGGTGAATAGTGGCACGCTTTTCATGCCCTGTGAGAGCAGGCATCCGAATAGAGCGGTAATATGTGTGTGAGGTGGCCAGGGTTACTAGAGAACCCCCTTTTTAACTCTAAATCCCCCCTCTTCCTATGCTATGAAAGAGACACACTCCTTACCTCCTCCCCCTCCAAACCACCATTCACTCGCTCTCCCTGCTCCCCTCTCCCAACAAAAGAGGTTTGCAGAGGGGGTTAGTGTTGTGTGGGCATATGGTAAATTAGAAGGCCCCCCCCCTCCTTACTTCGTTCTGCTGAGGGCTGTTTTGCATACAGGTGGGCATCGTGGTGTATTTGTTAAATATAGAGTCGTGAGGGGCCTAGTCTGAGAGATAAATGAGATGAATTGTCGTCTGGGCCAATGTTTTGTTGGGGCGAGAGGAGACTTTGAATACACTAGGAACTGTTCAACAGCATTTTCTTTTTCCTCACAGGTTTGAGAAGGCCATGCAGGACGCCACACGAGCAGTTAATGAGTAAGTGGTCATGCACTACAAAGCAGAGGATGTGTATGTCTGTCTCTGGAAGCTGTTGAATTGGCTTGGATTTAATCAAATGTTCTTTCTGTTTGTACAGAAAAATGCCCATTCGTAGGATACACTCTTTGCCAGTAAGTTTATTCTTGGACTTATTTTTGTACACTCCTGTTTAAAAGTTTGGGGTCAGTTAGTCTTTTATGCCCACCAAGGCTGCATTTATTTGATCCAAAATACAGAAAAAGGGTAATGTTGTCATTATTACAAATTTAAAATGTTTTCTTTCTATTTTAAAATGCAACTTTTTGTGATGGCAAAGCTGAATTTTCAGCATCATTACTCTGAACACATGATCCTTAAGAAATCCATTCTAGTATGCCGATTTGCTGCTTAAACGTATAACAATGTTAAATGGTTGTGCTGTTTAGTGTGTGTATATATGTATATGTGTGTGTATATATATGTGTGTATGTGTGTATATATATATATATATAATTTTTTTTTTTTTTTTTTTTTTTTTTTTTTTTTTTTTTTTTTTTACATCCTATTAGAAAAAAAAATAAAATAAAAAACAAATCTTACTAATCCCAAACTTTTAAACAGTGTAAGTATATTAAGAATTTAAGTTTTTTTTTTTTTTTTTTCCCCACATTGAAATAACATGGTCCTTTGTTTTTTCCTCTTTGTAGCTGCCATTTTTGGGTCACAGTCCTAATTTGAAAACTAAAGAATTGGATCCCTCGCGCTATGGAGTGTGGACTCGTGCACATGGCTGCGAAAACAAAGAGAACCTGGCTGAGGTTGGTTTTTGTGTCATGTTTTATTTTTCTACAGGCAATGTATTATGGAAGCTTGTTTCCACCACTAAATAAAAAAAAATAAAAAGGGTAATTGTGACTTATCTCACAATTCTGACTTTTTTTTTTTTTTTTTTTCTCTCCGAAACAGTCTTTTTTTCCCCCTCACAATTGCACATTATGACTTTATAACTCACAATTGTGAGTTTATATCTCACAATTCTAAGAAAAACGCAAATTCTGAAAAGTCAGAATTGTGAGTCACAATTACTTTTATACGTTTTTGTGTTTTATTTTTAATTTCATGCTGGAAACAAGCTTCCATAGTATATTTATCTATGCGCAAAATTGCTTTTTGATGGTGTGATTGCTACAATGAAGGATCTTTAGGTTGCTTTAACTATGAATGACTGGGAAAGTTATGGGAATTCACGGGGCTGGTGTTGGAATAAATTTGATTAATTTTCTCTTACGACTTTTGATTCAATATATTTTTTATTTTTTTAAACAGGAGAATTTTGAGTTCAAAAAGCCTTCCATGCCTGCATCACGCTGTCGTACGCGATCCACTGGGGGTGCCAAGGATGCTTTTGCCTGCCGACCCAACTCTGCTCCTGCTTTAATGGTATGTATCCCTGGAAGAGGCTGTAGAAAGAACGTTGTTCCTTAAAGTTTAATTTTGACGCTGATATGATTAAAATCTTGGTTCTTTCTCCAGCTTTCCCCTACATCATCCTTTCAACCTGACTCTTCAGATGAGAGCAGTCCCTTCATATTGCGCCGCCCCTCTCTTTCCTGTCTACACGATGATGACGATGATGGCTTCTTGGAGGGGCTTGATGATATGGAGGTGACTTTTCTATTTACTTTTGTTTTAATCTTACAATTTTCTTTGATTTGTAAATAATCTTAATGCATTTATTTGTGTAGAATGACTCAGAGGTTCCTCTTGGAATGGACAGTCTCCTCACAGCTCCTCTGGTGGCCAAACAAAGTACTGACAATACTGATTCGGTATGTTGTTGCACTCATTTAGCAAGCATAGTTCTTTGTTTATCTCTCTTTAATTGGCTTTTTATGGTTATTACATGATAGTTACCAACCAAACCCATTTTATTGCCCTTAGCCTGTTATTCGCTGCCGTCCACGTGGGCTGTTCCGATCTCCCTCTATGCCAAGCCCGGGAGGGCGTGTCCCACTAAAGAGACCAGAGAGGCCACAAGATGAGAACACGCCTGTCAGAGTGAAGAGGAGGCGGAGCCTGGCAGGAACACAAGTTGCACTCACAGAACATGAGGATGTTATACCTCATCAGGTCAGTCCACATTGGGGAGAAAAAAAAAAAAAAAATTCAAAACAAGTGGACTTATCAGTAGCCATAATTTAAATTCTAATCATGACCCTTCCACTTACAGGTTCAAAGATCCAAGTCGTTTAATCACTCACAGATTGAAAGAATGTTGGATACAGATCCTAGTAATGTGATTGGAGATTTCACCAAGGTGAGTGTGAGCCAGGGTTTTTAGGGTTGTCGAAAGTATGTGTACTTTGGTACCAAGTCGATACTGAAATGTGACTCTACCAGCATTTCTGTAGTACTACATTTGGTACCTGCTGATAGGCAGCTGCTTTTGAACGCTCCTGTGTGTATCTGTACAAGCGCTTTGTGAAGAGCATCAAAGCTTTTCTATTTACAACGTGTTTTTGAAGCGTTGATCATTGTAGCCAATCACAGACAAATCTGTTGAGCTTGGGAACTCAATGGCCAATCAGAGGTTTTTAAGTTAGTCATTCTGCTCAACACTGCTTAAAACACTGGAGTTTTCATTCACCGCAAGCTTTAGAGTTCTGCATGGAATTTACAATTGCATTTGACCCTCTAGTTCTGCTTGCGTGGTCAAATGACCAGATTTTTTTTTTTTTCTTCAATGAAATGAATGTACTAAAGTATAATTTCATGTTTTTTTTTTTTTTTTTTAATGTAATATTTTGTATTTTTAGGGGACTAAATTATATTTATTGAATATTTATGGTCCATTTATTACCTGTTAATCTCTGTTTGAGCATAGACCTAAAAAAAAAAGTTTATAGAAGTATATGATGGAAAAATGCATAAAAATACTGATTTTAAAATTTATATAAAATATAGTTTCCAAAACATGTTTTACTCTAAAACTGAGAAAATCAAAGCCATAAATCCAAACAAGTTGTGTTCCAAATTTGAGGTTGATATCACCAATGAGCTTTCAGTAAGATTTTGTTTGGGCAGATTATCAAAAGTTTCCACTAGATGGAATTTGTTTTCGGTGCTGTCATTGTTGACTGCGAGGAGTACAAGTGTAAAACGTTACATTTTCTGGTCAAATGACTGAACAGCACTCGAGATTTAAATGCACAATTTAATCTGAAACTGCAATGATTGACAGTGCTATAACCATAGCAACAGACAGGACAAAATCTGATACTGTCAAAATAGATCTGTGCATTAAGTCTTGGAGTGTAAATGGAAACTAATAGACCTGCAACTTGTGCTATGGAACGTGCAATGTGTTTCTTTGTCCTTTTTATTTCAAATTTTTCACTTTATCTGTTTATATGAAGGCTCCTGCACTACCCACAGTAGAAGGAAAACACCAAGAATTGAAATACATCACTCCAGAGATTGTAAGTTTGCACACATTATGATTTTAGTGTATACATTTCAAATGCAAGTGCATGCAAACTGAGCAGCTGCATGATTTAAAAAAAAAAAAGAAAAAAAAAAAAGACCAGCCAACATTTCAGGTTGTCTATACGAAGTGTATGCCCTGGCATCTTTCCCATAATCCCATTCTCTTTTAATGCCGTTTTCTGTATTTTCAGATGGTTAAAGCAATGAGCGGACAATACAGCGATCTGGTGGAGAGGCTGTTTGTCATCGACTGCCGTTATCCATATGAATATGAGGGCGGCCATATTAAGGTGAGACATTTGCTTGTGATTTAATTAATTTTGATGCAAGTTGCGTACAGTAGTATTTGTGTGGATCAAATTTTGATGACTCATCTTTGTCCTCCTATCAGGGTGCTCTTAACCTCCATCAAGAGGATCAAATTGAAGACTACTTTTTACGGAGTCCTATTCTCCCAGAATGCCCAGAGAAGCGTGTCCTGCTAGTTTTCCACTGTGAATTTTCATCTGAACGCGGCCCGCGGATGTGCCGCTTCGTTCGTGAAAGAGATCGAGTTTTGAATGAGTACCCCAACCTCCATTACCCTGAACTCTATATCCTGAAGGGGGGCTACAAAGACTTTTTCCCGCTTCACAAGGTATGTGCAATTTCACAATGCAATAATTTTTTTTTTGATTCCTACATATAAATTATTTATGTTTATTTATTTTTTTTCAAGCTTGTAATGTATGCTTTTTTTCTTTTTCTTTTTTCTTTTTTTTTTTCCTTCCCTCTGCAGTCGGTGTGTGAACCTCAGTCTTATAGGCCAATGCATCATGAAGACTATAAAGAAGACCTGAGAAAGTTCCGCCTTAAGAGCCGCACCTGGGCTGGAGAACGCAGCAAGAGAGACATGTACAGCCGTCTCAAAAAACTTTGAGACTCATGTGCTCACAATCCCTCATGATTCTACTGCCTTTACTTGCTCAAATGCTGCCCTCACACACAAGACATGGCAGAGGCCTGAAGAGGTGTTTGATGGGACTCGCTCTGTGAGAGGGACTTGTAAAAAGCGTTTGGTATTGATTTAGTACCACAAACTCAAATGAGGCTGAGGGGCTACTATGTATCTCCGCCTGGTTTAGTTTGATAAACTGCCATTATTCACCACCCTCATCTCCCTTTAGAAGCACACAGCTACATGTCACTGCCATGTATTACACATACACTTTTTAACTAACCTGTATTTTTATTCCCCCACTGGCCTGTCCTAACTTGTATGTCAAATTCAATTATTGACCCTTTTAACTTGCTTTTTTTCCCTTCCTCATGAGCACTTTTTAAAGTTGTTGTGGTGAATAAGTGCTTTATGCGTTCATTTTGCCCCCTCTTTCTCACATTTGGTCAGTTGCCCAATGATATAGCTTTGATTAGAGCAGTGGAACCAGTTAATATTACATTTATTGTATAAATTGGTTTACGTATTCTGAATGTTACAATTATGTATATTCTCATATCACAGAATAATGATTTTAATTATTTTTACCCCTATATTTTGAGAAATGTGTAAAGCTCTCTGGTGACCATATTGTTTTGACTTTCCAGATTTGAGTTTTTGTTTGGAATATTTTTTTTTTTTTTTTTTTTTTGTGACTGACAGCTTTAACTCGGGAAGAATCCTGGCTTTTGCTGCTGGTCAGCAAGTGATGACCACAACAGTGTTCACCAATGTTCTGAAACAAGATTTAGTTCTATTTGTCCATAAACCAGTGACAGTTGAGTTACAATTCTCACTCCCATGCAAGTGTGTTTTTTGAAAATTTTATCTTCCTGAGTGTGTTTTATTGGTCATGTGTGACTGAGAGGCTGGTTTATGTATTCATGAATAAACTTGGAGTTTGGGGTATTAACTCTTTGCTGAAACATGTCTGATCTCTTGGCTGTGTGTGCTGTTATTCATTGGTGTAAGTCAAGTGAGTCACTTGTTTTTCAAATATACCGCTCTAGCAGGGACCTTGAATGTGGTTAGCCAAGCGCCAGCACGTGTCCCTACACACGTGTGCATTCCAAAGCCATTCCACAGAGGAGGAGCCGGCCGTTCCCTAATGTCCTGGCACAATGTCAGGCCAGCTCACGCACAAATGATTTTGTTTGGTTAAAGTTTTTAGTTTTTTTTTTTTTTTTTTTTTTTCCCATTTGGTCAATAGAAGCAAAGACAAGATTTCCAAATATTGGTCCTCAACCAGATATTTTTATCTTGCACACAGCTTGATTCTTAGCAGACTGAGTCAAATGTAGATCTTTGTTAAATAAACCGTGTTGGAAAATAAAGCAGTTACTTGAAAATGCAGACCCTGCACAGTCTTGTGAATCTTTATAACAGATGTTACTAGATTTTCAAAAGTTGTTTGGATGTATTGTTTCACAATTTAAGGCAAGACACTACAGGCAAAACTACTGCGTTTGCTGGAATTGTTTGAGATGGAGTCACTCAGACTAGTGAGTATGTATGTCCAGTGTTGGGGGTAACGCATTACAAGTAACTTGAGTTACGTAATCGGGTTACTTTTTTCAAGTAACTTAACTAGTAAAGTTACGCATTACTTTTTCAGTTTACAACAAAAGTTAATTTGATTTCACATTTATTGACTATGTTGAGAGACAGGGTAAGTGCAGAGGTGTTTGTGCTGTGAACATGACGGTTATTGTACTTCTGGACTAAATGTGAACATGCATTTGTTCATCTCACTTGAATAAGCAAAATTTCTTTAGATTTAGAAATAAGAGTGTTGAACTTCCTTCTCCTGGGGCCAGTTATTCAAAAATAATCTGATCGGATTGGATCACATCTTGAAAATGGGTTGTTCAAAAGGAAAAAAGGATTCTGAAATCAGATTAGATCACAAAATCCAATCTTGGTTTACTAAAACTTTTTAGTGAGATTGGGATACCTTTGATATAAAAAATCTGGATTATACTGATCCCATCAGAAGGGTGGATTTCAGGGACAAAAATGTAACAAAAATTTAAAACTGGTCCATTTTTTTGTATTTTTTTTTATCATGTAATATACATACACACATTTTTTTTATTTTGCTCTTGATTAGTTTAACTGTTAAAGTAATAAATTAGAAGTAAACATTTAGACTACATATATAGCCTTTCGATAACCTACTGTAAAGTAAAAAAGAGATTTTGGTGCCATAAAATAATCCCCAAACAGCTGTAAATATCAAACAAAAATATTATATTTAATTCAAAGTGTTTTTTAAATCACTGTTTGTAAACTAAATTGGCATAATCATAAGAGATGAACCAGTCAAAAGTTCTTTGTGAGCGAACGCAAAGTTTCTCGGGTGAACGCTATGTGGAACTTTTCTGAGAGAACAAAAGCATTGAAATGTTTTTTTTCTCATATTCTTTCTATCACCATGTCCCTTTAGGGGCTCCGTAGAGCACTAGTAATCCAGATTTGGTAATCTAAAAAAGTGTGTTTCTGGATCAGGGTGATCCAGTCCAGTTTTGCTTTGAAAAACCAGCACAAAAGTAAGATGGATTACCTGATCCTGGATAGCAAAACATGGGATTTCCAAATCCAGATCATTCTGATCCAGATTAAACTTTTTAAACAACTGGCTCCTGAATCCTATTCTTCTTTAATCCAGAATGGCAGCACAGTTGAAAGGTTTGTTTGAGCGCCCTCTACAGGTGTCTATATGAATTTCCTTCAGCATGAGGCTTATTCATTTCACATTTGCCAAAAATAAAACTTTTTTGTTGTTATTAAAAAACAAACAAGCAAGCCCAACCCGGGTGAGAAAAAGTAATGCAAAATTAATGTAACACATTACTTTCCATAAAAAGTACGCAATAGTTATTTTTTTAATAGAGTAATGCAATATTGTAATGCATTACTTTAAAAAAAAAAGTAACTTTCCCCAACACTGTTCATGTCTGTAGATTACAATTCAGTTACAGTACATGTGTTTTAAGGCCATTTTCTCAAAAGTTTTTCTCATGCACTGAGCCAGACATCTCCAAATGACCAAACTTTATACAGTAGTCAACTTTTGAAGTGGATCAAAACCTTTCATCAAAGTTGTCCTAAAATCTTCTTCTTATATAGGACAACTTTGTTCTTGGGACAACTTTGATGAACTTTTTTGATCCACTTCAAATGCTGACTACTATAGTTTTATTACTATCTATATTCTGAAGGTTTTTACAGAGGGGATTGTTCATATATTTCACCATCATTCATCTGATTTATAACATTTTATTCCTAAAAATGTGGTGAAGATGTTGACAGCACTTTCAGATGGTGATAAAATAACCAAGATGTTAAAAATCCCCCCTGTAATAAACTTCAACTCACTGTCAACAAAATTCAGCAAGAATTTTGAACCTGGCTGTATCTGATGTTCCCATTTACATACTTTTCAGAAAACTTGTAATACAAAACAGTTGTCTTCATTCACCTGTTGTACTATATTCACCAATGGTGTCTTGCCTTAGGTTACAACAGTAACTCTTTGCTAGACAGTTTTGCATTTTGCATTTTGAGTCTGCACACTGTGTAAAGCATATATGGATTGAATTGCCTTAAAATAATCCATTCAGTGTGTTTTGTGTGCTGGAGTCAATGTCTAATCTTTTCCTATTAAGTTTGAAGGCTGAAATGGCAGGTTTTGTTTCCCCCTTTGGATATTTAGTTTTAGTTCCACCACAGAGAGCCAACCAGTAAAACGTCCAGTTTGAGTAAGAGGATCTTACGCATACAGAGTTTCCATTGTCAGTGTGTTTCTGTTTGATTAGCCCTCCTCTGAATGTAAAAATTACAAGAACTGGTTGACAAAGACTGGAGAATTGCCATCATTGTAACCACATCCTATCTCTTTTGCAGCAACAAGATCCTCTAAATGTGGCTTTGGCTTTGGTTTCCTGTATCTTCAGTAAAACCTTTTATTTTACGTATCGTCAACTATGGGGAGGTTATCAGTCTTGTGTCAGTCCTGTTTCTTCTAAGAACATTGATTCTTGTTTTGTCATCTCACAGTAAAGGTTGTGTGCTGGATGTAAAGCTGACAGTATGTGATGTGTTTATGTAAGTTCAGTGTAGCAGGAAGTGGGGGGAGATGTGTGTCATTCTCCTGCATGGGTTAAGTGAGCATGACGAGCAGTTGTTAAGCAAAACAGCTGTTCTTTGTGTGTGTCCAAGCGCATGTGTTTGAATACGTCCAGCTTAGTCTTCTGTTAGCGGCAGTGCACAAATTTGTATGGGTATAACATGCTCCTTTGTTTAACATGTAGCAGATTTGTCAATTTTTAACAATTTGGATTTTACAATTTTCATACCTCACAGGCACATGAAGAGTGTAAATCCAGATTAGTTTCTGCAGATCTGTATTTAAAAAAAAAACATTAAATAAATTATTTTATATAAATATTTTTTTTTAGATATTGGTCCACTACTAAGTGACATCTTAGGCTAAATTTACATTTGCATTTTTTAATTTGAATGTTTATTGAATTTTATTACTATAGAGCACATCAAAAATCATTCAAATCAAGTCCCATATATTGCAGATTTTTAAAAATTACAGAAAAAAAAACGTGTCATGTTAAAAATAAATAAATAAATAAATAAATAAATAAATAAATAAAGTTGGTTAAAAGGCTTCCACTTGTGTTAAATAGATTAGCAACAGTTCGTCCCATCAGTTCAACACCATCCAAGAGCGCCATCTAGAGTTAAAAATGGAACTGCGCAATGATCAGCTGATTCACAGTCATGTGACCAAATACGGAAATAATTATGCAGTTTGTCCACAATGGCAGCATGATACTTTGACACAAGTTTATTATATTGCAGACACATTTTGAAGCAAATATAGTAATTGTGTCTGTATTCTTATAGTCTTTATGAAATGTGAAATCAGATATGGTGCTGTGTTTCTTAATCCACACGGTGTGCCCGGTGAGCGCTCTGTCCGCAGGCGAGATCCGGATACTGTACGCGCGCGTATTCGGACCAGAGACCGGGGATGGTTGCGATTTCACACCGGAGCAGAGACGACTGGTGCAGAAAGAGAAACTTCACGTGGTAGCGAGGTGAGGTGATAAAACAATTTACAGGTCGCAGAGCAGCTTTCCAGAACAGTACTGCTCGCCAGACAATTAACGCTAAATTACATAATTATCACAAAGAGTAAACAGTTTTTTAACCTCGAATTTATTCAGTTTTGTACAGGCAAACCTAAATCTGTTAATGTAAAATATTGAATTAACAAAGGTCACAATGAAATCAAAATGGACAATTCTTATTTTTATGTAATGTTGCATCATCATCGTCATTAAAAAAAAAAAAAAAAAAAAAATCACGTGCCCTCTTCTTTTATCAAAATATAAATTATAATGACAACTATTCTCTGATGACGTTCTTACCGGCGCGAGGGCGGGACAACTTGTCACTCACACGAGATCACAGCAATAGCAAACCACAACGATCTAACAATCCAATCAATAGAGTACCTCAGGGATGACGTGTTTTTGTAGGCAAAACCCGGAAGCGAGTTAGCATTTTAGGACTTCCGGTTCCATCGCCCCTAAGTCAATGGGTTTTTTGAATGGGTTTTTGCTAAATTGCCTGAAATAAGGTCTGTGGTTAACAAAGCCTCTAAATATTTTCACGTTTTGATCTATGACATAAAATACACCAGTTATAACCTGCTTGTGATTTTTTTAAACCTTTATTGTGTCTTAAAAACGGCGGTTGCTAACAAATTGCTAAAAGGGACTACTTCCTTTGGCGGGGACTTTAGACGTCATCATGACAAACAGGACATTTGAACAGCATTTCTCATGAAAAAGTGGATAAGTATTCATACACAGCGCAGATCATAATCAGCGCGCATGTTTTTAAATAAAGTTTGAGGAAGCTTGGTGGTGGTGACGTTGATCCGCGACCACGGTGTGCTGTAGTCCGTTTATAGCCTACTGTTAGCTTTTTATATCTGACGACTTTATTTAGGCTTCAAAATGTATAAATGTTGTGTTAACTTGTAAAGATTATCTTGATAGACAAAACGTGTAAGTGTCATAACCCTTTGTTAAACACAGAGCTTATTTTTTGCGATTTTCCAAAAGTCTATGGGAAAAATGCATAGGCTTTCGATCGAGGGAACCCGTGCGCCGCTAACTTCCGGGTTGGCCTACAAAAACACATCATCCCTGTGGTACTCTATTCCCGATGGACAAAATCAAGACCCGCCCTTTTTCTTCTTTGAGAATCTGTTCACTCGGATATACGTCACAATATCTATTGATATCTGTCTGTCGATAGTTATGAATAACTATTCCAACTTCCATTTCATGCCAACTTTAATACCAATGCTGCATCTGAAATAGCATACTATCTTGAGTAGGTACTTATTTTGAGTAAGTACTTACTTTGTGACCACTAAGAAAGTACATTCTATATAGTATGAATGTGTAGTGTGAATGTAATCCGGTGTCGTACTGCATTCGCCATGTTGTTATTATCATGTGACCTGCCAGCGCAAGTTACGTCGCTTCACTGAAGTAGTAGGTCATCCAGATACTTGTTGTCTGCTCTTTTATCAGTACTGAGAATTTACTCTTGACTACTACTATTTAATAGTAGAATATAGACCTACTACTATATAGTAGGGAAGAATGCGATTTTGGATGCAGCCCAAGTATCTGCATTATCAATAAGTGCAGTAACGATGGTATTTTGTCAGAAACTATGGTACATTTTTGTATGTAAACCCATGGGAAACAATAATCTCCATTTCTGCCCTTCTTCTCTCTCTCAGACAGGTGAGGAGTGCGGTGGCTCTGAGTAGGGAGGCCTCAGGCAGTCTGTGCACTGAGGCTGTGCTGGGCGAGGAGGCTGTCGCTCTGGGTGAAGCTGACAGAGGTGTGTTTTCCCTGGGCAGTGCAGAGCTGTTTCCAGATCGGAGTGTTGTTCTGTGGCTGGGGGTGCAGTCGCTAGCATTCACTCTTGTCTGCAGACCACACGAGAACCTTCTGCTCGCAGAGGGAGCGCTTCGCAACATTGCACGTCACTGCCTGGAGGAGCTACGTCTGCTGGGACCTGGTGCTGAGGTGAGGTTTTGCTAGTACCCGTTCACACTAAGGAAGATAAAGATATAGTTCTATGTATCGTTCTAAATATAAAAAAAGTCGACACCACAGCTATTAATGATAATGGCACAGGTGAACGATACAGTTGAAATCACTTTTACAGCGATCTTTTTTTTTTTTTTCCCAGCTGATGAATGACAAAAACATTGACAGCCAATCAGACAACATCATTCTTTAAAGAGGTCGAGCATTTAAAGTGACAGGCAACAAAACTGCAGCTCACACTTAAAATAAACAAAAGGACATTGTGCGCTGGTCTGGATGCTAATATAGTTATTATCATTAGAGTTATCTTTATATTTAGCGTTAAGGCCCTTTCACACTAAAGGATGATAACTAAAGATATAGTTTTTTAAAAATCATTCTGAATTCAGAAGAATAGCAGAGTTTCAAGACTTGAAAACTAAACAAACTAAACCTAAACTTAATCAAATTGTTATCAGAACTTTAGCATTACAAATCCAGCATGTTTTGTGCTACGGCTATGAGTGATACTTCAAATCGTGTGGCTTTGAAAATGAAAGCTGTTCTGTTGTTTGCTACTAATTGACCATATGCACGGTTACTTCCTGGTTTTCGTTATGCCAGCTTGGGCATTTCCATTGAACTGTTAGCTGTCATTCTGTACTCGCTGTACATCGACACAAAACCATCAATGGTTGACTTTTTAATGTTGTATTTATATTTTAATGCAGTTATCACACTTGCCTAATTTGCCAATAAAGACTTACAACTAATGTGAATGTTGGAATAAGAAACATGGTGTCTGTAATTGGACACGCACACGCAACCTTTTTCCAGTACTTCAAATGTTATTTTTAATGTAATGATGACCACAAACATTATTTGTTCATCCTTCAGAGACTGTCCCCATTTATAAAACCGAACATTTCAAAATTTAAGATAGAAAACACATTTATTTAAAAATAAAAAAGACATTAATTACCACTATAACCAGCAGATGGCGGCAGAGGAGCATTTATTCACTCATATTAGCCATTTCCTGTAATATTTTTTCACTCGGTTGCGCTTTTGAATAAATATTAAACATTATATAAAATCACTAGGTTTAAAAATACAGTTTGTCAAGGTGAAGTATGAAGTACTCACAAAGTCTCATGAAAAACAATAACTTTTCTTGTGAATGAATTACACAGAAAGCGAGCACCGCGCTCTCCCTTTATAATCACAGCAGCTGTCAGTCAGTGCAGCACAAGCTCACTAATTTCGGCACACTTGTGAACACTCCCATTTTATTCAATGAATCTAACTATAGCGCACAATAAATCTTTAATTTACAGCATGTTGACGCTTTTTTTCAAAACTGATGGTTGAATTAAATTTAGCCAAGAGGAACACTGAGACATGTCTTTTTTTTATGTTATCTTATGTTTGAATAACGAAATTAACGCTAGCATAGAAGATACTGACACACCAACAAGTGACATTTCACCGGAAGTTTTCCAGCTGGCTTTATTATTGTGGAATTTCTTAAGAACGTTCAGTTTATATGGTCAATTGCGTCTCTGTACTGATTACTTTCTAAACTGAGTGCTGGTTACTTTCTAAAACATCTACATACTTATAATAATATGTGACATCCAGTAGTTCTTTCAGTCAATAGTTCTTGTAGTATCTTGTCTGTGTGCATACATGTGTATGTGTTGCATGCATGTTTGTCTGTTGTATGTTTGGGTGTGGGTGTAAAACACAGCACCAGAGTTTAAATGTATCCAATAAAAGGAATATATAGACTACTGGTCTGTAAGATTTTGTAATGTAAAAAAACAAAAAAACAAAAAAAAATTCTTATGCTCGACAAGGCTGCATTTATTTGACCAAAAATACAATAAAACCAGTAGTAATGCAAAATATTATTACAATTTAAAATAACTGTTTTCTATTTTAATATATTTTAAAATGTCATTTATTGCAAAGCTGAATTTTCAGCATCATTACTCCAGTCTTCAGTGTCACATCATCCTTCAGAAATCATTCTAATATGCTGATTTGCAACTCAAGAAAAGATAAGATTGAGAATAAGATTGTTCTGCTTAATATTTTTGTGGAAACATACATTTTTTTCAAGATTCTTTGATGAATAGAAAGCTTAAAAGTAGCATTTATTTGAAATAGATTTTTTTATAACAACTTTAATCTCACTTCTGATCTAATCAATTTATTGTGTCCTTGCTGAATAAAAATATTAATTTCTTTTAAAGAAATCTTGCTGACCCCAAACTTTTGAATGGTAGTTTAAAAGATAAAGTCATTTTTGTTGTGTTTGAGTGAATGTGCCTGAGACGTTTGGTGTTTTCATTATATCATTGTATAGCTGAAAATTACTTTTATTGTTATAGCTGAACTGAACTTCTGTTGAACTCTCATAATCTTATGAAGTAGTAGACTGAGTGTAAGATTTTCTTATGTCTGCTGGCCTAGTTTCTTTCCACCAATATGCCTAACAGTGGGCACATTCTGTATGCGATAAATGTTAGACTGTTGTTTACTTTGTAATCAATACATTGATAGAAAAGCATCCCAATGAGCTCAGGTGTATATTCTTCAGACATTCACTGCAGAATTATATCATTTCCAGTTACTGTATGACTAGGGCCAGATTTGTTGTTAGGCAGTGAACAAGGACACAAATTGAAATCAAATAGGCAGACCGCCAAGCTATTGATTATTTGACACTACCATTTTTTCCTCTGGCTGACTTAGCTGTTATTTTCAGGTGTTGCTGAAAAGTGATCGAGTGGACGCATTGTTGCACAGACTCCTTCCTCATGGTCAGCTCCTCTTCCTCAACCACCGTTTTGCCTCCAGCCTGGATAAAGAGATAACAAACTACGTGAGCAAATGAAAGAGTGTGTATTGGTAGAATCACATTGGTGAGCCATTTGCCACATATTTAGAGGGTAATATATAAATATGCCTGATAAATCCTGGATGTTCTGATCTAGGAGATTTGGAGGAACTACTTCTCCTTTGAAGGTGTAATGATGGTTCAAAGAAGGCATTTGAAAAGAAGAAGATTGTACCCACAAAGTGTATTGTGAACTGGTTTTTCCCTTTGAGGAAGCCAGAAGGCACATGTTCTAAAACTTTAATTGCAGTTTGACATCAGATTAGATGGAAAAAAGAGTGAACCACAAAAGTAGTACAGCTTATAATATCCCAGTGATAGATTCTTCAAGTAAAGCCCTTTACACATTTGATTGTTCAGGCAGAATGACTTTGGAGTACCTGATTAACTGCTCATAAATGGTCAGTTGATAACATTGTTCATTGAGTTTCTTGTTAATTAAAGTCTGAATTTATATTATTATTATATGATATTACTGTCTGGATGGGTCAAAATAAAACCATTGTGTTATATACTAGCTCTCCTCTAGAGGGCAGTGTTGCATTTTATTAATTGCTACATGTTGCTTCAGTCAAGTGCACTGCAATTTGAATAATCCTGTAACACTTTCATCTAAAATAATTCAGTAGTTCACAGCAGTGTGTCTGCCAACAGATCCGAGATGTCTGATTGACAAGGCCGTATGTCGCCTTCATATCTAGGCCAACAGAGCAATAACACAATTCCTGAAAATCCATTTTTAGTTCGTCTTTCCTCTGATTTAATAATAACAAGTTGCCTCTGTCATCATGCTGTGCTGGGAATGAAGGGAGGGTGAGGATGTCCTCTTATAGTAAGTGTGAGGCCAGTCATCATAACTCACAAGTACCATGGTTCAATATGTTAACTGGCGAGGATGAGGGTTTTCTGGCTTCCTTGTGTCATTTGCCTTAACAAACTGTGACGTTGGTATTCTTTCACATCTAGCAGGACAAGAGCCCCATTAAGTCTCTATAGCTGTGAAGTGTTGTTCAGGCATTCACATCGAAAGAACCTATAACACATAAACATGGCATCACAATGTTATTTGTATTAAAGGTGTGTGTGCTCACGGATAACTCAAAAATGTTTCTGAATTTTTAAACTTTTTTTCTTAAAGTACATTTAAAATGTTAAGCTTGTTTTTGTGTGAAAGAATTGTTATAGTTTAGTTTTTCATAATCAATTTTCACACCTCTCTTAGACATCTTAAAGGCTTTCGCAGCAAAAAACTCCAGTTTATTTCTATGTAAACACTGTCTCCATATGCGAAAACAGCTCATTGCTGCACTTACACATGAGTTGTGATAGTGTTGTTGCAAAATGTGCTGCACAAGATGTTAATCTTGTTAAAAATTACCACCTTTACAGCTTTTTTTCTTATGCTGGGATAATGGCCGTAACCAGGGTTTGAAAATTAGTGAGGTCTGGGATGGGGTGTTAAGAATTGTGCTAAATGTATTTTGCACTAATGTTTTTTGTCAGAACTAAGGTTCTGATGAAATACATTGGTGGATTTGTAGGTCTAAGCTATAAATATGGATATTTTCCTTACAAAAACACATAAAGTAAGCTATAAATATGGATATTTTTCTTATAAAAACGCATCTCATTGCTTCAGAAGGCCTTTATTACCCTCTGGAGCCGTATGAATTTCTTTTATGATGGATAGATGTGCTTTTTTGTGCTTCAAAATCTCAGTTACTATTCATAAAGCTTGGAAGAGCCAGGATATTTTTTAATATAACTCTGATTGTGTTTGGCTGAAAAAAGAAAGTCGTATACACCTAGAATGGCTCGAGGGCAAGTAAATTATGGGATATTTTTCATTTTTGGGTGAATTAACCCTTTAAAGGGTTAGTTCACCCAAAAATGAAAATAATGTCATTAATTACTCACCCTCATGTCGTTCTACACCCGTAAGACCTTCGTTCATCTTCGGAACACAAATCAAGATATTTTTGATGAAATCTGATGGCTCAGTGAGGCCTCTATTGCCAGCAATGTCACCGAACTTCTCAAGATCTAGAAAGGTACTCAAAACATACTTAAAACAGTTCATGTGACTACAGTGGTTCAACCTTAATGTTATAAAGCGATAAGAATACTTTTTGTGCGCCAAAAAAACTAAATAACAACTTTTCAACAATATCTAGTGATGGGCGATTTCAAAACACTGCTTCATGAAGTTTTACGAATCTTTTGTTTCGAATCAGTGATTCGGATCCCGTATCAAACTGCTGAAATCATGTGACTTTGGCGCTCCGAACAACTGATTCGAAACAAAAGATTTGTAAAGTTTAATGAAGCAGTGTTTTGAAATTGGCCATCACTAGATATTGTTGAAAAGTCATTATTTTGTTTTTTTGCACACAAAAAGTATTCTCGTCGCTTTATAATATTAACCACTGTAGTCACATGAACTGCTTTAAATATGTTTTGATATGATCTTGAGAAGTTTGGTGACATTGCTGGCAATAGAGGCCTCACTGAGCCAGCGGATTTCATCAAAAATATCTTAATTTGTGTTCCAAAGATGAACGAAAGTCTTACAGGTGTAGAACGACATGAGCGTGAGTAATGACAGCATTTTCATTTTTGGGTGAACTAACCCTTTAACACTTTCTCCAACAAGCGGATGCAATGAGACCTGTTTTCCTGTTTGTTCATGTGATGTTTGGCATAAAGCCTATAATAACGAAACATTAAAATGTTTTTCTGTTTTGTTTTTCTGAGGTAATTTTGAAACAAGCCACATTTGCAGTTCAGGTTCAATAGATTGTCTTTTTGATAGGGAGAAATGATTTCTGATAGGTATTGTCAATTTTCATAGTGTATATTCATTCAAGAAGATATTGTGCCCACAAATTAAGAAATTTGTTCTCTCATTCTAATTTATTTAGTTAAATTGTAGCCACAAGTGAATGATTAAAAAATGTGGTTTGGTAAAAAGTGACTAGTAATAATAGCCGAACAACAGTTAGTGGTAATAAAAATAGGCACATGAAATATCCAAATATATAATTGATTTATTTTTTTTAAATCCATGTTAAAACAAATAAAATGCATCATCAGACATTGGTGTCTTGATTTTAAATAGAATAGAACAGAATAGAACAGAGAATATCATAGTGCTTGTTGATAGCGAAAAAGGTAACATGAATATACACTTCAAGAAAGGGAAGTCCACCACATGCCACTCAGATATAGATTGTTTTATTTGAGAGACATTTATATTAAAGATTCTCTTTATAGCTCTTTATATTCCTCTCACAAACACATTAGCATTGTCTTTTCAAAACAGTAAATGCAAGACAATTCGTCCTTTATGGCTACTCTGTTGTTCCCACTGTCTCAAAAACACAAAAATATTATATGTGTGTTATTCATTCCAACATATTCATCATTCATCACAAGAGGTTCAAAAAGCCTTGGTTTTAAATGTACGCTTGCAAAACACAAATGCAATTATTACAGAAATCATAGAGCGTTTCTTGGCACATTTGGATCCACTTCAGCTGTGAAATCTGTTATTCAGCTGTCTGATGATTCCGTCTCAAATTGGGGAATATTTTTCTCCCATGCCTTGATGAAAGCCTCAAGTAATCACAATTAAATTGTGCTTCAGTTTGTGCTGAGTCTCGGCTCTAACCGTAGTAGTGTTATTACTACTGTCGCTCTCTTTTAGCCCCTCATAATAAAATCTCTTTCATTTACAGGTGTACATTTCCCTCTACAAGAACTTTTTAAAACTGAACCTTCTGTGGTAAACCTTGCATTATGGATATTATCCTATGGTGACATGAAGTATAGATAGAAAAGTTTGGAAAATTCATTAAAAAAAACATTAATAATTTAGTGCTTGCTCAATGATAGTATGGCCATATACAAACATATCAGTTAAATCCTTACAGAAGGTATATCCTACATCTAAAGTTATTCCGATTAAAATTCCGTAGACACAATGTGCACCAAGGAAACAGTTTTCACATTATAAATCCATGTGAAACACCCAGTTTTGTCAGTAGCTTTAGAGTTCTTAAGGAGCACCGTGGTTCCAGGTTTCCTACTGTTTTTTTCTGTTGTTGTATCAGTAAATGACTGATACATGCTTCCTCTGCCATTTTCTACATCACAACTCCTACATACTTCCTCTGAAAGGTAGGATGTTTTTTTTCTTGATGTCTTTTTAGTGTTTTAAAATAATGAAAGACAATTTTCAGCATTCAAGAACAAACAAAATATTGTGTGTGTTTGAGGTTCAGACCGTCAGTCTGAGTCCACAGCTGAACTTCAAACAAAATAAATTTGAATTACGTCTCTTTTAGACTCATACTCCTGAACACAGTGGGTGTCTTTGAATGTTTCCACTGACCATTTTTATCAATGAAAGCCAATGAGGGATTTATGGAGACATTAGTGAAACATTTGTTGAGAAGTTAAAAAGGGGGAGAAAAAAGTCTCAGCTGTCAGATCTTCCCACCTTCATTCTTGGTTTACTCCAGGAGTGTGACTTTTTTTTCTTTTCTCACTGAACAGCAGGATTTTGCTTTCAGAAGGAAGCAGAAACAGACTGATTTATTCAACACTTTGAACAAAGATGTCTGCTCAGAAACGAGATTTTATGTAAACATCCATAGAGGGTTTGGAGCCGTGGTATAGCAGCTGAAGAGTTATTATATTTAACTAAAACTAAAACCAAAACCATAAAAAACATTTTTGTTACTTGGAATAAAATTAAGGTTAAGTGAAATAAAATAGGCCTACCAAAACTTAAGCAGTCAGTCAAGTTAACATTATATCACTCTAATAAAACATTATATAACAATAAACAAACACAAAAAATGTAACCATTTAAAAGAAAAAAAGATGTTTTGTTATAGGCCTAGCTTTTGTAGCACGGCGCCGCCATCTTGCAGTACTAACCTGTGACGTCACGTGGTTTGTTGGCTCCTAATAATAAAAGATTATTATTATTATTAATAAATTTGTGATTAATTTTAACTAAACGACAACTGTACATTATTATTAACTAATCTTTTTCTTTTTTTAAATTAATGTATAGTTTCGATTCTGGTCTTTGATAAATTTTTTTATTTGCTTTTATTAGTTGCTGTAATCGTTATAGATAATCTCATAATATCTGTCACGAAGTAGTTGACCAATAGATGGCTCCAGTGCTATCTGCAAGGCAATTCTGAGCTGATAAAAAATAGGCGAGGGAAAAAAATAATCAGGACTCCAACAGTGTGGGAAAAGTTGGTTAAAAACTTTATTGCACGGACTGCAAAAAGAACCAAAAAAGATGGCAAGGAAAATGACAGAATTAGGGATAACGTTTGGGGATTATCCAGCGTATGGTGCCCTGATTGGTAAACGTGGAATCACGGTAAGAAATATTTGTTTTGGGGTTTGAATCAGCTTTTATCTCTGTATGTTGTGGAATGACAAACGAGTGTTAACGGTTGTGGTTCATTTTAATTTATGTCAGTCATTTTGGCAACATATTGTATAGCCAAGTATAACTATGGAAATCTTGAGGCAGTAGGACTTGTGTCTGAATGTGTATTGGTAAGCGAAGCACTACTGATCTCCGTTTCAGCGGCAGTTTATGAAAATCGACTTATTCGTTTTAACACTGTAAAACTCATTTATACGTCCAAGAGAAATGCAATAGTTGCCTCCCTTTGACTTCTGATGCTCTGTGGCTTTCCAGTTTCCATCTTTCACTGTCTCTGTCTTTATTTCATCTGTCCTCCACAGTCTGTCTTTAACTCTCTCTCTCTCTCTCTCTGTACCGTTGTATCTGTTAAACAACAGCGTGACGTCACAATGCTACAAGATGGCGGCGCCCTTGCTAGTTGCTACAAAAGCTGTAACAAAACATTTTTTCTACTTTTAAATGTATTTGTTATATAAATTTTGAGTAGAGCAGAAATTAATTTACTAAATAATGACTGACTGACTGATTCATTTTCAATTTACACTTATTTTATTTCTCCTATGGCCAAGGCTGCATTATTTTCGTTTAGTTTAGCTTGATGTTCTGAAACAACTAAAACTAAAACTGAAATATAAATTAATAAGACTATACAGACATTTTAAAAATAACAAAAACTAATAAAATGTCAAACACAACATTTAAACATTACTGTTAATAAAATATGACAATAATAAAATATAAAGCATAAAAACAGCTCCCTCTCTGGTTGTTGATTTATTGTTATGTTAATGTATGGCTAGAACAGTCAGAGAAGGTTTATTAAACTCCTCTGTGCATTGAAATGTCTCAGCTGTAAATTGGTGTGATTATTCTGTTTGTCAGTTGTGAAGGAATAATTGAAGAGCACATCAAATTTCTCATTTCATATCTGTCAGCGTCTCTCTCAAGTACACAAGCAAATGTTTTGAATTGTGGCTTTTGAGAATATCTTTAGGATCATATTAATGTTATTATTCACTCTTCTTATTTTTCCTTACATCACCCTTATTTGAATTCTTGATGTACGTGGAGGAATAAAATGGCCTATTATTGTTTGATGAATCCAGCTTGACTCATTTTCTCACATTGCTGATTACTCAACACATGACCTTTATTTTTAATACCTAATTGCTAATTACACAGACTATATATAAAAATAACTAGTTACATTTGCATTTAATAATTTAGCAGACGCTTTTATCCAAAGCAAATTACATAAAACAATGTAAGTAGATCAGTGCATAAAATAAATTGACAGCTAATTTATTTTCGACATGATTTTAGATATAATTGTAAGCAATGTAACCCAGTATTAATGAATGTAAAACCCTGTTCATTTTCATCCATACAGGCTCATATGAACACATTGTGCTATAAAAAACAGCTTCATTTGACTGAGCAGATAGACGCAAATCAGTAAAGAGAGTTTTTTCCCTCATCACTGAGCATACATAAATCAAAGTTTCTTCCCATCATTATGAAAACAGAAATCAAAGCAAAGACATAAAACAAGTTTGCTTGTCACAACCTCTGATTTGACTGACAATGTCACTTGTCATTTCAGAGTTATTTGGGGAAACTTGTGCAAAGTTCATCCACAGCACAATGCAAGTAGATTGAGAAAATGATTGAGTGAGTCTGGAATATCTGCTTTGCTGCACTTTTGGCTTTGTGAGCAAGCCTGCAGGGACTCTTGACCAGTACAAAAGCGAAGTATTTTTTGAAATCCCCTTGATATATGTCATAAACCTTGGCCTGAGAAATGACACTCTATAATTCTCACTCAAAACATTTCAATCATCATTTTGCCATTCCCCCAGATGTGTATTTTCTGAAATTAAAGGTACACTATATAGCCTTTGGCCCTCTAGTGGACCAAAACAAAACTGCATGCATTTTGCAGAAGAATATTGTTTTGCTTGTGCTTCGGCTCTGCGTGACTGCTGATGAATGTGGTTATCATACTGCTCATAACACATTCACTACTAGTCTTAAGAGATATAACCAGTTTAAATTGAAAGGATCTCAAGCTGACTATCTGGAGACGTTACTGAAGCTTTACCCATGACAGTACTTCCTTAAAAATAAATTCCAGCACAGCGCTACAACCATAATGAAATGACCCTTCACAATGACATTTACAATGAACTCTGTTAGAGAGCTACATATGGCAATTTATCTGTTCAATAAAATACCTTTATATAAAAAGTATAAAAACTCCATCTCCACGTTGCTTTTACATAATTTCAAATCTCAGTCTCAGAAAAGCCAAGCCAATGTTGATTCTGGTTTTATTAATAACTCTGTCATGTTCTCTTTTTGCCAGCAGACTCTCCTCTATTTTTTTTTTTTTTTTTTTTTTTTTTTTTAAATGGGTGATTCCCAGGAGCTTTGAGATTTAGCTGCTCTATGTCAACCTTTCTCGCTTGTTGTGACAACTATGCCACTCCCACACCATCCAACTGTCAAAGTATCCGGAGCAACTTTTCTCTATATGGATATGACAAGACACACATGGGTCAGTCACATATGTATGCAATTTCCCGTGAAAACCATCCTGTCAGGTCTAAAATATAAACTTAGAATAGGCTTGTTTCTTTTGGCTTCTGTGATTCTGGTATTTGTTGTTTTTCTGGGAATTTGGTGGGTGTATTTGTTTGAAATTGGGTATGTGTGTTTGTTAAAAGCACATAGTTAAATTTTGATTAGCATTCTGTGTTTAGTGTTTAATTATTTCTGTCAGACAATTACAGGAATTATTGGAGGGAATGCCTTACACAGCAATGAAAGACACGCACGGGTATGCTTCTATACATCTTAAAGGGTTAGTTCACCCAAAAATGAAAATTCTGTCATTAATTACTCACCCTCATGTCATTCCACACCCGTAAGACCTTCGTTCATCTTCAGAACACAAATTAAGATATTTTAGATAAAATCCGATGGCTCAGTGAGGCCTGCATTGCCAGCAAGATAATTAACACTTTCAGATTCCCAGAAAGCTACTAAAGACATATTTAAAACAGATCATGTGATTACAGTGGTTCAACCTTAATATTATGAAGCAGCGAGAATACTTTTTGTGCGCCAAAAAAAAAAAAACGACTTTATTCAACAATATCTAGTGATTGGCGATTTCAAAACACTGCTTCATGAAGCTTTACAAATCTTTTGGAGTGTGTATCAAACGGCCAAAGTCACGTGATTTCAGTAAACGAGGCTTTGTTATGTCATAAGTGTTTAGAAATTTCAATGGTTCACCACTGGGGGGTGTGACTTTGGCAGTTTGATACGCGCACCGAACCACTGATTCAAAACAAAAGATTCGTAAAGCTTCGAAGCTTCATAAAGCAGTGTTTTGAAATCGCCCATCACTAGATATTGTTGAATAAAGTTGCTATTTTGTTTTTTTTTGGCACACAAAAAGTATTCTCATTGCTTCATAACATTAAGGTTGAACCACTGTAGTCACATGAACTGTTTTAAACGTGTCTTTAGTACCTTTCTGGGCATTGAAATTGTTAATTATCTTACGAGTGTGAAACGACATGAGGATGAGTAATTAATGACAGAATTTTCATTTTTGGGTGAACTAACCCTTTAAAGATTTCATAAAACGATGTTTTTCCAATAAAATAATGTTGAGTGGGGCTTAATTTTATCCATCAAGCATTATACTTGATCGATAAAGTATAATTTAATTACAGTAATTTAGTAGTTATTTGATAATTGCAAATGGATAATAAATACAACCCATAGGTATAATTAACCACCTTACAACATAATTAAACATATTTTTTTTGTTGAATTATTATTCAATGTAATTTTTGTTGTTTAAGTCTGCAGCTGGGTCATTAGCGTTAAATAAATCTAAAACCAAAACCATAAAAATATTTTCTTTTCTTGAAATTAACATTAGCTGAAATAAAATAAAAGCTATAGCAGCTTTACTTTTGTCATTTTCATTTAGTTTGAAGTTCTAAAATAGTACTAAAATAACTAAAACGAAGAACTAAAACTTAACAAAAACTACCTTAAAATTTAAATAAAAAATGGAATAAACACAACAAAATTACTAAAACAGAAAGTATAAAAATAAAATCTGATATAAAATATTAACAAACTATAATAGTATATCAGTGATACTAAAATGACACTGGTCTTCAGACTGAACAGCAGCTACTGATAATGTTGATTTGTTGGGAGTTATCTAATGAAGTATTTTACTCTATCCTGGTTGTGACTGAGACACCACTTCTGCTGTCGCTGAGCTTTTCATATTTGCCATACTTCTCACAGTGTAATCAGTTTTTTTGCATCCATATTTGTCTTCAAAACATGTCTTCAAAATTCCCATGCCCTCCTTGCAAACTCTGACACCACCCCCCCTAAGGTGCCCTAAGGTTGGGAATCACTGATCTAAAATATAGATTTTGCTTATTTTTTCTGTTTGGTGCTAATTTCCTGCTTTGAAAACACTCAGAATTAAAAACTGACAGGAGTGTACTACAATGTGTACAACAATCTGAACATCATATCATGTGAAGATTCATTGCATTTATTAATGTTCTCTGAGACTCCAAACTTGCATAATGAAACATTTGTCATTGAGCATGTTTAAAGCATGTTATCAAGTTGAAATTTTGTTTCAGTTCCCAAGACTAGAAAAAAAAAACCTTTAAACATAATATTTCAACAGCAACAGCCTTGGTGCCTCTGAGAGCCCAAACAGAACATTTATTGTGAATTCAGATGAGAGTAGAAAAGTGCTGGTTGTGAAGAGGTTTGAATCTCTCTCTCTCTCTGTGTATGTGTGTGTGTTAGGAATGAATACGTCCTTATCTGTTCAAGTGCCGTATCTCTGTAAACTGTAAAAGACTGTGCTGATTGCTGTCACTTCTTTAGTAGCTGTTTCTTCTGACAGCGATAGGCTCACATTGAACTCTTTTCTCTGCTGGATAAAGGACAAGCATTTGGGTTTTGCTAAACTTCAGTCCTCTTTCTGATTTAAGCTGGGATCTTTTTGTACAGTTGCTGGCAGTGTTCCTCGAGGACTCTCTGTGCTGTTTACTACTCTAGAGAGGATGTCCTCACAACTCAGGATGACATCTGTAGGGGACACAGACATTCTGATTATTCATCCCCATGTACATCAACACTCCTTCGTCATTTTTCCTATCCATCAAGCGTGAGGAGGAGAAACAGAGACGTTGTGCGGTAGACTGAAACAGAACGCTCTTTTAGATGAAGATGGAGGGTCCAGGTCTTCCTCCCAGCTCGTTTGCTGCTCACCAAGGAACACAGACACACGCATACACACAATGTAGGAAGAAAAAAGACAGTCTGCCCATGTGCCTGTCTTTTTGTGTGAGGAGGCGAGAGCGAGAGAATGAGAGCATGTGTGATGTTTATCTCTGAATAAATAAATCATTTTGTGATTCACAGATGGCTCACTGCAGCAGTGGATGAGGATGGTCTGTCTGGATGTGTCGGTGTGTGTGTGTGTGTGTGTTTGTCCAACCGATGTCACATTATTCCTGATGGATTTTGTTCCTGTTAGGTGACATGGAGCCATCTGGGGGATCCTGCAGTGAAGTGTGTGTGTGTGTATAAGAAAGGTGAAACAGAGGAAATGAGGAAAACGAATACGTTGAGGAAAAGTCACAATTTAAAGGCTATAAGAATATATGAATGAATTAGCATTATATAACAGAATAACAAATTAAGTGGCATTAAAAGCAAAAGTAAATGAAATAGATCAATGCTTTGTATCTAACGCTTGTGAAAAAGAAGTACACTTTATAGCATACTATTAAGAGTACTTATTACGGAAATAGTATACTTTAAAAGAGTATGCGAATGTGCAAACTGAATGTAATGTTTTCGGACAGTTACTTGCAATTAAATGATCTTATTTAGCTAAAGGTGCAGTGGGTAAATTTTAGTGGCATCCAGCGGTGAGGTTGCGAATTGCAACCAACGGCTCAGTCCACCGCTCACCCCTCCCTTTCGAAGAACACATAGAAGCTACGGTGGCCAACACAGGACAAAGATGTCGTCGTCCGACACTGTGTCCTAACTACACATGATGCGATGCCACGACACACACGATAAAGGTATCTTTTCCATGTTAATCTGAGTTTTTGTCCTAACCGGCCGCGATGGCGACACGCGACAATTCTATTTTAGAAACGGTTTCTATTCCCTCGCGACGTCGCGTCTGGAACAGCAACACAAAGTATGGCAATGATAATATCAGGTACTGTTTATGTGCTTTATTTAATGTTAAAAGCTTCTAATGTGAGTTTGAATATCATTCTGTGTTCCCAGCTTTTTAGCTGTAATGAAAACAACACTGGCCAATTCACCTCAGATACTGAAAATAAATAAATAGGCACAAGAACGTTCAAACTGTCAACTCAGTGCGCACAAACAAGTGTATTCTATGACAAAGATTGGTTCAGTCACTCAGTATGTACTTTATATAATGTTTAAATGGTGTAATATTTATGAATTTTACTATGTACTTGTCCATTTCATTGTGTCTGCTGTGCTCTTGCCGAGAGAGCCCGCCCACACTCTCTTCTGATTGGCTGTGGATTTTGATTGATTTTATCGCTTCTCATTGTCGCGTCTAGCGTGGACAGTTAAATTGCTCGTCATTGGAATTTTATCGCATCAAAGAACGGTCTCTGCTTCTAATAAACCAGATGACTACTACTACTACTACTACTACTACTACTTCTTCATGCGTATTCAATGTAGTGACTTAGCAAGCTGCTGCTAAAAACACTAACAAAAAAGAAGAAGAACAACATAGTGATGAAACGCGCTCTGTAGAGCAGCTTGTCCATTTAGGGCTACTGTAGAAACATGTCGGCGCAAATGACAACTTGACATGTAAGGGGACCCGTGGTGTATGTAGATATAAATGGCTCATTCTAAGGTAATAAAAACATAACGGTTCCTTATGTAAGGACTTTATACTATACCACTGAAAACATAGTTATGTATATTATATTGCATTTCTGTCAATAGATCCTCCTAAATATTACACACTGCACCTTTAAGGTAAGTTTAATGTAATTTAGTTTCATTATAGTTATGTACATTAAATGCAGTTAATAAAAATGCAATTAGATCTTCATTTGTGTTCAGAAGATGAACGAAAGTCTTACGAGTTTGGAACAACATGAGGGTGAGTAATTAATGGCAGAATTTACATTTTTGGGTCAACTATCCCTTTGAGTGTCTCAATATTTTTTGGGCCACTGTAAATTTATATACTTATGTGTGTGTAAATGATCCTTGCCTTCTCTCTCTCTCTCTCTCTCTCTCTCTCTCTCTCTCTCTTTCTCACTCACACACACACACACACACACACTCACATACAAACACACACACAGAGGGGAATATGCCCTGGTTAGCATGATTCTGTCATTGGTGTCACTGTCAGCACCCAGTCTGTCTGCAATGTCACGTTACTGTCAATAGAGGACATGATGGCAGAGAGAGAAAGAGAGACTCCAAATATCCTAGTCATTGAGTACAACATATATTTCAAGACACATACTCTCTGTCTCTCTGGGACACTCTACAGGTGGAGTGATGGGAAGAACTTCTTTCTCTGAAGAAGCTCTTACTTGCTCAGTTTTGCAAGAACAGATGTGTTGAACAGATCACACTGAGTTCTCATCACTGACTTAAAAATGAGCTTTACCTAAAGCTGCATAGCTCTTCTGCATTTAAAGTGAAGATAGTTGTGTCTTTGGCAATGATAGGCTGTTGGCTGTTTAATAGAGGTTGTCATTCCGGCCTAGTGGTAGTTCTGAAATTTACTACCAGTGTTATCAATGATTAGTGCAGATTTTCTGTTTTCAAATGTGCATTTAAATTCAGGGATTTTGTGTACATCTGAATTATATTAAGGTGTCATATATTGGCATTATATTTGGTCATCTGTCACTCTGATCTTTAGATGTCGGTATTGTCTGTTTTAAAAGATATGACCACTAGTTTTTAGAGTGCATGTGGGTTTGGTTCCTGTGGAGAGTGAAATGGGTGTTCTTTGAAAATATGAATAAGCAATGAGGGTGTGAATGAGCTGTGTGGAGAAGTGGTTGTATCTTCTTCTCTTGCATGGAGGAGGTGGGTGAGTTTCCAGTGTAGTGCTCAGGCTTGCTCTGGATCTCTACCTTCCCACAAAATTGAGTTCCAACTGTCAACAAACAAACCAGAAACAACTAATCAAGGTTCAAAAAAAATAAGTACAGCAGGGGTTCTGTAAAATATATATTTGAAGGTGCTCTTAAGGAAATGATAGTCCAGCCACAATTCCAATTCACAAATGTTTTTTAATGGCTTTAAATGGCTATTTGATAGTAGAAACATTTAAAAAGCGCAACTAATGGGCTGCAAACCTAAACATTTTGTCAAATATACCACCTTTTTAACATTTTTGAATGGGAAGGGCCTTGGCTTAACTAATCAAGCTGTTCCTAATCATATGTATTGGAAAACAACGCGTTTCCAATTCACGTACGTATGCGCTATTCTATGCAATTTTGTAGTATAACATTATTTCTGAATGTTTTCTGAGTGTCCAAAATGTCCAGTCTTTTAAATGTTTAAAAAAGTTTTTTTCTTGGTTATATGAACATTAAGGGAACATTCCATTTGATCATTTTGCAAAAAAACTTTATGGGAATTTTACTTTTGGCCCCGTTTACACTAGTGCGTTTTTGTTTTTAAAACAGCGTTTTAAAATGAAAACGATCCTCGTCTACACTGGCGTGTAAACAGTTGCCTCTTGCGCATGTAGGCAGCTGCAGTTAAAAAAAAAAAAAAATGCAGAGTTTAACTGCACAATGGCTGCTAAAAATGACAACAAAGCTAGCAAAGATTGCAGTTTAGTCTCCATGTTATTGTTTACACGGTCTACAAGGATACGCAGAGCGAACGTGGGCAGCCACGCCATTGTTTTCAAAAGTCTCTGTTTTGGTCCGTTTATACTGAAACGCAACCCTGGCGTTTTCAAACTAAAATGTGGTCTGCAGCATTTTCGAAAGTCTCCGTTTTCGAGGTTCGAAAATGCCGGCGTAGTGTAAACGACAGGCGTAACTGTAGCAAAACTTATGTGTTTTAAAACAAAAATGCACTAGTGTAAACGGGGCCTTAGAATATTCTCTGAATGGATCTGAATCAAGTAGTAGCATTTAAAAAAAAGTTAGATGAATATTCAACTAAAATGTTTAAGAAAAAACATTCTATGAATGATGTATAAATAACGTGTTTATGCTAACATTTTTGAGAACATTGTTTAAGACAACTTTGAACACACATTCATTAACATTACTGTAAGAACATTTGTTCATAATTTTAAGAGAACCTTGTCTAAAAATGAGTATGTTCTGAGAGCATTCCATTTTGTGTTCACACAGAAAATTTCATAAAGAAAAAGGGCACTTACCCGGATGTGAAGGGTCCAAATTAATTGAAGAAGTCAAGTGTGGAATGTTGGACACTTCATGCACTCAACCGTCACAGCTTTCTATCAGACTGTAATGCTGGATGACAAAATAACCTTATTCAATTCACAATAGAATACATAATTTATAGTATGTCATTTGGGACACAATCATATATGCCACTTTAGCAGCTGTTCCTGATTAGCTCAACATATCCGCCCACCCATTATTTCAGAAATGCCACACATCCCACTTTAAGGGTGTGTTCACACTTGGCAGGTTTGGTTCGATTAAAACGAACCCTGGTGTGATTGCTCTGTTAGTGCGGTTCATTTGAATAAGTGTGAACGCTGCCATCTGAACCCTGGTGCGCACCAAACAAGCGAAGATGGGTTTTGGTCCGCTTCCAAATGAAATATGAACGCAACACGGACCAAAGACAGGACATGATGGGACAAGATGCGACCCTAAAAATGACAGAATTCTCAAGCATACCTGTTTTTCCTTGTTAAAGTTAATTGTTTTAACTCCTTTTAACACATATTTCACACATCATATGTACATTTAGCCAAGAAAACCGCATTGTTTTGGATGTTCGACAAGTTCCGTCACAAAAAATATGTCATAAAAGCTGTTTATTTTGTTTTGTATCTTTAGATTTGGTGTTAAAAATGACAGCGTGAACGTCAAGCGAACCAGGACTAAATGTGTTGTTTTCTTTTTTTTGATCTGGACCAAAACTATAAGTGTAAACACATTCAGCATAATCTCATCAGGAACCTAAATCTTCATGAATAGTACTGAGCGCCCCTAGTGTTGTGGATGTATCGGTGTTGCTTGAAATGTGTACTGAAGGTGTGGGCCTTTGTACAGATCACGTCTTTTCAGAATCTCTAGTTTGCACCCTCTATCCACCTTATTTTTAATGTAAAAGTTGGTGTGGCCATTTATAACTTGAATATGCAAGGCTTCTTCCTCTGCTTTCTCTGCCTGTTATGCTTGCTTGATATTGCATAGTGGTATCTTATTTTAATTTATCATTGTTATTATATTGTTATATCATTAATATTATTTATCACACCCTCCCATCAAAACCTCATGGCAGCTCAAAAAGTGTTTTGTCGTTTCTTTTCACTTCAGTACAGAAAAGCGCTCATACACATGCTCACACGCTGAAGCGCCAGTACAGTAATGGAGTGTAATGGTGTGTGTCTGCAGGATATCGGCCCTTCAGATTCCATTAAGTGAGAATGTGCTGATATCAGATACCAGGGGCTGATGGGATATGTGGGCGTGGCAATGCTAGCATTCATCATGTTGTTAAGCTTGAAATATAATTAATGTTAAAGGTTGGTAATTGATTT
The DNA here is from genome assembly GCF_019924925.1 of Ctenopharyngodon idella. NCBI lineage: Eukaryota > Metazoa > Chordata > Actinopteri > Cypriniformes > Xenocyprididae > Ctenopharyngodon > Ctenopharyngodon idella. Next base: position 23,458,655 of record NC_067232.1, read on the forward strand.
ATGGCTGTGTAATGGCTGCTCTGTGGATGCTTTTCCATAGTGCGAGAGCTCCTGTGCAGTGCAGGGATGCATTAAAACACAGCTGTTGTCTGGAGAGCTCTTCATTAGCCTCAAGCACATTTTAATTTCAGACTTGACCACACTCTACCGTACAGCATATAACGCTCATGCCTTCACAACTGAAACTTGGTTAATGTGTGTTTGGAGAGTAATTAAAAGTGCCGAGAGTGTGATGACTAATGAATTGATCATCACAAGCGTCACTTCAGGTCTCATACTGTGCATGACATTGTGTTACTTTCCTTGAAATCGCAGAGGTTTTTCATTTAAATTCAGGACAGCTACACTTCAGCACTCTTCCTAGATAGCAATCCCTTTGCAAACAGACTCTTCGTATATACCTGTATATATTTATATGCAAGGTTGTTGAGTTTTACAGGTTTTGGTGTTGTGAATGAGACTGGACTGTGTTGTGCAGCATCTTCTTCTTAGACAACTTTAAAACCAAGGAATAGATGATGATGATGATGATGATGATGTCACTATATCTTGAACTTGTTTATGAAGAATGAACACAGCCATTAATTACTCTAGGGTGAATGGGCTGTAGGCACACCAGATGGCAGACTATTCAAATATACTGTTCAGTCTAAAAGCAGGTGTTAATATTCATGCCTCTGCATATTTCACCCAGACGTGTTAGTTTAATTATGAGCCATTATTGCAGTTAAAGGGTCTTCTAAACCACGCTCTCCTCCTAGCCGCCTTGCCACAGCACACACTCACAATCACAGTGCGCTACATAATTACGGCAAGATTACTCTCATTAACGTCCAACAGCGCTTATGCCATGCCCTGTTACGGTATCCAGCCTCATGTGACACTCCTTACATCTTTCAGCCAATGCACATTTCATCCGTAGGTAATAATTACTAACCCAGTGTGACAGAAAAAACAAAAGGCTTTTTTTTTTTTTTTTTTCAAAACATGAATTAAGGTTAGAATAATGGAATGATGGATCCGTTCTGTTCTGGTGTGCCTCGGCATCATCGCCATGAGACTTTGTGACTCACTGTTGAAAAGCGCATTGGTCACTACAGAATAATCGATCATCTGATGCAGCACACATTAAGACCTGTACCTTTTTTGTTTGGCACAGCTGTGTTTTTATTTCTGATCTAACCGGACCGGACTCAAAAACAGCCAGGAGAGGTCCCCTGTTCCCCAATGCCTTTCACCATCTTCAGTCCTGGAGCCCATGATCTAGAGCTGCGTCCAAATTCTCATACTTTTACAGTGCAGTATGTACTCAATCTAGTGAAGCACTTCTCAACCATTAACGAAGTGCACTGCAAAAGAATGCTTTTGAAATTTCTATTAATCAGAGAATTCCCCCCCACAAAAAATAGGCTATATCACTGTTTCCATGAAAATATTAAAGGATTAGTTCACTTTCAAATGAAAATTACCCCAAGCTTTACTCACCCTCAAGCCATCCTTCTTTCTGATGAACACAATTGGAGTTATATTAATAAATATCCTGATGCATCCGAGCTTTATAATGGCAGTAAGCGTTACCAAACGAGTATGAGCTGAAGAAAGTGCTTCCATCCACATCCATCCATCATAAACATATTCCACACGGCTCCAGGGGGTTAATAAAGGCCTTCTGAAGCAAAGCGATGCGTTTGTGTAAAAAATCCATATTTAACAAGTTATGAAGTAAAATATGTAGCTTCCGTCAGACCGCCTTCCATATTCTACTTACGAAGAAAGTGTAAAACTCTTGCAGTTCAAAAAGTTTACACTACGTCCTACACCTTCCCTATTCAAATTACGGAAAAAGCTTAACTGATGTGACATTTTTTTCGTAAGTTAAATATGGAAGGCATCGCCAGAATATATAGAATGGGGGGACATTTCGTTTTCATAGGGGGGCACACTTTTTTAAGATCTGAGAAACAGACATTCAGCAAAACAATCCCCTATTTAGCCTAATATAACTGAAATAGACCAAGTTCTATATTAAAACAACACAAAAACATAAAATATGAATTTTCTGATCGGTGGAGGGTGAACCAACACCATTCGAATATGTGCTTCCCCTTTAAAAACTTTTAAATAATTTCTTTTGAAATAGTTTCAAGTTAAGTGTCACTGCACAACCTACACATCCCAGCATAAACTATTAATACTTTGTTATTAAAGCATCTACTTTCACAAACCTGTTTGTGAAAGCTTATTATATATGCGGTGGGATTTGGCATGGCAGAAAGCTCGCAAAGAGCTCCTTTTATAATCATTAAAAAGCTGTTATTCATCTTCAACTGCGATCTCACAATGTTACGTTATAATCAGTGAAGCTGAATGCACAATCAATCTCTTATTTACATAATTGCTTGTTATAATGAGAGGATTTGCTAGTATGCAAAACTCAGAATCCACTCACCGCTTTCACCAATATTCTTTTAGTACGGAGAAAAGTGATCCAACACCAGTAGTTATGGACAGCTTTTCCCTCTAAAAGCAATCAGAATGAAAGCTTGTTTCCGCCACGGAATAAAAAAAAGATGAGATAATTTAACTTTTTATCATTTAATTGGGACTTTTTAGTTTCTCACAATTCTGACTTTATAACACGCAATTGTGAGTTTATATCATGTAATTTTGAGAAAATAACTCAGAATTGTGAGATAAAAAGTCGCAAATACCTTTCTTATTTTTTATTCAGTGGCGGAAACAAGCTTCCATAGTAGAAGCAGCAGGATATTGAATGAAAAAAATCGACACTAGTCTCAAGTCTGTGGCCAGAGGACGCCTTGCCCAGCCTTACACACGCTCCAACTAATTTCGGATTCATATTTCTGAAGATAATGTGTTATTTATAGTTACCGTTGTAGAGATTAGTGTTCCTGTGAGCTAAATGTAGTGTTATTAAACAATTAATTTAACCACGGCTCTTCAGCTGGAACGGCCAAAGTGTCCACTGGTTGCACACTTCACAATCCCAGCAGATGCAGTACGTTTGAGTATTGTTTGCCTATCAAGAATATTGAGTGTTTGGCATCCTACTCATTTGACATGCTGCATTTTGCATATGTGTATCAGGAAAGTATGTATAATCTGACGCAGGACAGGAGTCTGTGCCATCTTTTACTTGCTTTGCTCTGAGTTTGCTCCTCAAGAGAGGCATAATTGTACTAAAAGCACAAGAGAAGTTAAGAAGATCAAAGAAATTGATCAAAGATAATAGTGACCTGTGGAACTAGATCTGAGATCATGGAACTGTTTCGTAGTCATGCATTGGCACTGAAACAAAGCATGACATCTTTCAGAGTTTGGGTATTGTTATCTGATTCAGTGTGAGGTGCTGAAGAACCCACAGAGCTTGTTGGCTCATCTTTAACACCCTGGGCCTGATTCTGTCAAAATAGGAACAGAGGGGGAAATAGAGGAAGTAGAGGAAGCAGAAGTGAGTGGCAGAAGGATATTGGTGAAAGAGCATTGCTGGATTCCCAAATCTGTTGAAGAACAGGTTCATCTCATTGACACTCTCATTAACAAGCACCACAAAGTTATAAATCTATTTGTAGCTGGTAATGATCCTCATTTCACATTGCTCTGCTGGTGTTTGCACTCCACCTGATCCCAGCTGTGTTTCATTCCACTGAAGCTCTCAATGTTGATCCTCCTTCTCCAGACCTCATTCTGTTCAGCAGGTCTTTTAGGCTTACATCTTGTTGGGGCACACAGTCTCTCACTGAATTTTATACACACACACACACACACACACACACAATCAATTACATGTTGAAATCTGTATCATAGACAATTCTCATATGTGAGGTTGGAAAAGCCTCTTGTAAATAGGTATAATAAGTCTAAATAAAGTCTAAGTAGTAAATAAGTCATTTTTTCTTTTGTCTGACAATCTACTGTTCAAGGCTAGATTTATTTAATTAAAAATAGCATACAGCAGTAATAATATGAAATATTATTAGCTGTTTTCTATTTTAATATATTTAAAAAAATTATTCCTGTGAGGCAAAACTGAGTTTTCAGCATCATTACTCCAGTCTTCAGTGTCACATGATCCTTCAGGAATTATTAACATGCTGATTTCAACATTGAGAAATCGTTTTCTTTTTTTTTTTAAACTGATTTTTTTTTTCAAGGATTTTTTTTTCCTCCAGGAAAGTAAAAAAAACAACAACAGTATTTATTTGAAATATAAATCTTTTGTAACCTATAAATGTCTTTACTGTCACTTTTGATCAATTTTAATGCTTCCTTGCTAAATAAAAGTATTCGTTTTTTAATTAAATCTTACTGACCCCAAACGTTCAGACTGGTTTAATAAATACCTTGTAAGAGTCTACCTTGTAAGAATGAACTCGGAAAGGACACAAGGACACAGAATGCTTCTTTATGAGAATTGAGATGAGCTGTGATCTCAAATGTCACATTTTGAAGGTGCAGTATGTAATATTGACAGCTAGAGGTTGAAATGGGTACTGCAGTCCAAATTCAGAATATTGGAGAGAGTTGTTTCCAACGCCCCCTCCTCCTCAGACTTGGCGCACACGTGGGTTGCCAGATTGAGGACATGCAACAGGAACAAACGCAATTGACTGTTCGCAAAGACCCGCCCCCTTTAGTTACTGTTGTTATGTCCGACAAGCCATGTCGCTCTCACACCACACATCATGTTCTCATCACAGTCTCAAATTCTGTAATTTTTAAAGAAATGTAAACAATAAATACCATTTTGTGGCTCTTTAATGTGTTGTGACAGATCGCTGTAGCGCCTCAGTTCAAGCGGCTCGTGAACCGATCATCTCTTCCTACTAGTTAATTTATAGCATCAAATAAACATGTATGAACATCAGAAGGAATGTTGTTTCAACCGCGGAAAGACGTCAAGACACACTGTTTTTCAAGTTCAAGTCCACCGACGTTAATCTACCTGACTGCTTTGTTGGACAAAATGGCGGATTTGGTGTTATGATTGGTTAGATCGCCTGTCAATCCAACTCCCGGCGAAGGGTCAATTGACAATGGAAGGCAAGGAGACTTACACACTGTAAGTTGATGTTGATTTATCCGCATTTTAATGTGCTCTCATTCATAGAGATTTTTAGATGGATGCCGAGGCTTTTTAGGTCAGGTAGAATCTAATCTAATTTGTTTGCTTGCTTCCATGGCTGCAATACTTAGTGTTTTCCACCGACTGGTAACCCGGGGTGTCGAAACACTATTGGGTAAATTGGCAGTGGGCGGGATCACACAGACCAAAACAAAAACAGACTTTCCAACACAGAACGCACATATCAAAGTAGAATAACTGGCTGTAACATTGTTTTTCAGAGAAACAAGTACAATGCTCAGCGTAAATGAGTACACCCCCTTTGAAAAATAACATTTTAAACAATATCTCAATGAACACAAAAACTATTTCCAAAATGTTCACAAGACTAAGTTTAATATAACATCTGTTTAACTTATAACATGAAAGTAAGGTTAATATTATAACTTAGATTACACATATTTCAGTTTTACTCAAATTAGGGTGATGCAAAAATGAGTACACCCCACAACAAAAACTACTACATCTAGTACTTTGTATGGCCTCCATGATTTTTAATGACAGCACCAAGTCTTCTAGGCATGCAATGAACAAGTTGGCGACATTTTGCAACATCTATGTTTTTCCATTCTTCAAGAATGACCTCTTTCAGAGACTGGATGCTGGATGGAGAGTGATGCTCAACTTGTCTCTTCAGAATCCCCCATAGGTGTTCGATTGGGTTCAGATCAGGAGCCACTGAATCACTTTCACCCTGTTCTTCTTCAGAAATCCAACAGTGGCCTTAGATATGTGTTTAGGATCATTGTCATGTTGAAAAAGCGCACGACGACCAAGGGCACGGAGTGATGGTAGCATCTTCTCTTTCAGTATAGAGCAGTACATCTGTGAATTCATGATGCCATCAATGAAATGCAGCTCCCCGACACCAGCAGCACTCATGCAGCCCCACGTAAGGACACTGTCACCACCATGTTTCACTGTAGGCACCATGCATTTTTCTTTGTATTCCTCACCTTTGCGACGCCATATAGTTTTGAAGCCATCAGTTCCAAAAACATTTATCTTGGTCTCATCACTCCAGAGTCCCAGTAGTCTTCATCTTTGTCAGCATGGGCCCTGGCAAACTCTAGGCGGGCTTTTTTGTGCCTGGGCTTTAGGAGAGGCTTCTTTCATGGATGGCACCCATGCATGACATTCCTTTGCAGTGTACGCCGTATTGTGTCATGGTATATAGTCACCCCAGTTTGGCTTTCTACTTTGTTAGATAACTGCAGTGAACTTGCATGCCGATTTTCTTCAACCCTTCTCATCAGAAGACGCTCCTGTCGAGGTGTTTACTTCCGTGGACGACCTGGACGTCTCTGTGAGATGGTTGCAGTTCCATCTTTTTTTAAAATTTTTGTACCACTTTTGCTACAGTATTCTGACTGATAAGTAAAGCTTTGCTGATCTTCTTGTAGCCTTCACCTTTCTGGTCTTGTGACATTTCTCTTCCATGTGGTGCCATTGCTGACAGCATGAAATGGGAAGGGGTTTTAACACCCTTTTATAGTCAACTGTCTGCTGGACACCTGTGTAATAAATAATTAGACTCACCTGAATTCTTGTTAAATTAGACATTTGTAGTCTAAAATTTAACTTTGCTCCAGAGACTTTCAGTGGGATGTACTCATTTTTGCATCGCCCTAATTTGAGTAATACTGAAAATTTTGTTCTCTAAGTTATATTATTAACCTTACTTTCATGTTATAAGCTAAACAAATGTTATATAAAACTTAGTCTTGTCAACATTTTGGTAATTGTTTTTGTGTTCATTGAGATATTGTTTAAAATTTTACTTTTCAAAGGGGGTGTACTCATTTACGCTGGGCACTGTATGTGAACTTAGCATGTTTCCTAATTATCTGAAAACATATGGTATTTTTATGCTTTAGTACAGTCAAAAAATTACTTACAACACCTTTAAGTAGCATGACAGCAGGATAATATTCTTTAGCTATGCCAATAAAAAGTACTGCAGGCATTCTCCAAGTCTATCACTTTATTAACATTATGCCAAACAAACTTACAAATGTTTACTTTCACAAGTCCTTACGTATTTATGAGCTGGCTGAGGAAATATCTTAAGTGAGAACAAAACAAGTTTTAAGCTCATTTCTAATGGTTGGTTTCTTTCAAATCTGCATTCGATGCATCCTCGACAACAAGAGCACATCTGGGTTCTTTCATGCATCCTTTGTACTTCAAGTACTTGCATTATTGATTACTGGAATTGAACTTAGATGGTTGATAATGGCGTAGTATGAAAACACAAGGACGCAAGATCACACAAGAACACATATTGAGAAATTGAGGAAAGGCCTATGAGGATTTCGAAGAATATGAACAAGAAGAGTCAGGGAAATGAACAAATATAATGGAAGATATAGAATATGTGGAGGAGGATTGAGGGATGGAAGAAAGTCAGGGAGAAAGATAGAAAAGGATTGTCAGACTGAAATGTTTTGTGCTTGTTTCCATACCAGCCATTCATAGCTGTAAAAGGCTGTCCATGTCCTTAAGACATGCACAATTATCATGCAGCTGAGGCACAGAGCTTCAAAACTAGACCTACTTGCAGCAGTTATATAGACACTTTATACAAATTCTCTTCCCAGAAAACTTTCATGCAGTTTCAACATGTTTGAAGAAGTTGAACAGCAATGATCAGAGGCCTACAATGCGAATCAGAGCTCTCGGAAGTCTGACAGACAGCCGTAAAGCTTCAGCCATCAGCTGCATTCAGCTCTAGCTACGTCGTATCTCATGGATATTCAAGCTTACTCAGTCACCAGAGCCATCTATGCTTCTACCCCAGTCATTATTTCAGATAATTCTCATTGTCCACCAGTGCCTAAGCACAACTTAGACATAATTGGGTCACGGTGAAACTTCACCACCACACGACCAGAGACCCAGCTGCTTGAACACATCGATATCATAACAGCAAGATGAGGTAGGCTGATCTCTTGGGAACTGGAACCTTTTGCAGGATCGATAAAGCAGTCTGACCTGAGCTATATGTTTACATAAGGATTTATACTCTTGGCTCAACCTCTCATAAATCCTGAATATGAGCCTGTATGCCCCTGAAAGCACAACGACTGAGCAGTCCTACTATTTTTATTCCCTGTGCTTTCCTTACTCAGCTTATGTGCTGACATCAAAGCTACAGACCTGTTCTGCAGGCATGCAGGCTCTGTCTTTATTCTGGTAACATTCTCATTCGGCATGAACATCTCACTAACATATCATGTGGTATATAAGACTACATTTCACTAGAGCTCACCTTCACACTTGCAATCTATTAATGCTTTTGCTCTGTGGGCAGAAAAAGAGAACAAAAGACCTTTCGGTTCTATCACCCCAACCATCTGCCCATCAGGAGCTGAAGGTGAGAGAGAGACAGGAGGGGCAGTGCCAGTAGCAGACCATCTAAAGTTTCCTGATATAGTGTAGCAAATTGAGTATTTACGGTGATGTGTTTAAAATCTGTCATTATTTTTGCAGTTTCATCACGCTATTGGCACAGAAGTGGCATATTTTACTTTTAACCACATTGTTCGTTAAATAATGATGGATTAGTGCATAAACTACTGAAGCGCACTGTTTGATAAGTAGAAACAAAGTGCATCAACAGGTGTCAGATCCACAGGTATTGATCGATAGAAACAGGCAGACCGATATTTCTAGGAACCAAAAATAATGTAAAAACACTGCCAGACAACATGTTAAGGAGATAAATGTTAAAGGGGACCTATTATGCCCCTTTTCACAAGATGTAATATAAGTCTCTGGTGTCCCCAGAATGTGTCTGTGAAGTTTCAGCTCAAAATACCCCACAGATCATTTATTATAGTTTTATGTCAAATTTGCCCCTATTTGGGAGCAAAAACACGCCATTTTTGTGTGTGTCCCTTTAAATGCAAATGAGCTGCTACTCCTGGCCCCCTTTCCAAAAGAGGGTGGAGCTTTAACAGCTCGCGCTTCGGTTGCTCAACAACAACAAAGCTGGAGAATCTCACGCAGCCAAAATGAGGATTGTCAGTAACGGTGTTCAGCCTTACATTGTTCAAACCGGAGTCGACACTGATGGAGAGACTCAGGAAGAAGTTACAACTTTTAGAATGAAACTGGACGTTTCTGAATGGTTAGTGGATAAATTTATGTAGTTGCTGTGGAGTTGATTCAACTCATCGACTAACATGTGCCGTCATGTTAATCTTTTGTGCAAATCCAGCGTTGAACTGATCTTCGTTTGTGAAGCAGTCCGGCGTAAAATGACGGCATGACAACAACATTCTACAACTCTTCCTCTTCTCTAAAGCAGCCCAATAAGGCCTCACCTCCTTTGTTGCGTGTTCCTGGAGTCAGGGTTTATGTAAATTTTGGGGTTTGTGATGTCACTATTCGATTTCTGTAAAAGACAAATATCTCCCTTTGCATTGAAGTTTGAGCGTCGTAACTTTGCAGATGTTGTTTATGCTCAAACAGCAACATTACACACTAACTAAAGTTAAAAAAGTGAAACCATAATCTTTAATACAGAACTGTGCGCTAGATAAATGAATGATGTATATGCGATGTGGATCATAACTGTTTTAATTTTCGCAGATTTCACAAAATGTAATTTTTTGCTGTGAAGCAAAGCTGAATTTTCAGCAGTCATTTACGAGCCTTACGATCTTCAGTTGTGTTCAAAAGATATTTTTCAGAATGTCCAATCTGCTCCTTTTAATACAGTGTAAATGCATGATAAAAAGACATACGAGTTTTCTGAAGTCATACAATAGCTTAGTGTGAGGTACAAATTGTCAGAAAATTGTCTTTATTTGCTGGAATTTTTCTCTCCACTGTAGCTCTCAAAACTTATTCAAATTTCCACACATTCAAACTGACAACACATTGTTTCAGACTCTTGCATGAGGCTGAGTAAATGATGTAGGGATGTGCCCGAAGCAGAATACTATGTTCAGAAAAGGAAATGACACATTCTTCAGAGTCCCTAAAGGGATATGGTGATGTAAAAAAAATGAGATGGGAGGAAAAAATATATTTCAATCAATGCTTTTGCGCTCTCACGCAATTATATAGCTGGGTAATTATAATTTGCGGGCATCAGGGAGCCACTATCAATATGTGGGGTATTAAAATCGCTTTTGAATGCATGCACGCTTTTTACTTTCGCTTTACAATTCACAATCACGCATACTCTGTGTACAGGGAGCGGCAGTAGTAACCACAAATTTTACAAGATAAGATATTTGTCAGTGATGCTCAGGATCTGTTGCGCACCAAATAGGGTCAGTTGTGGCCTAATGTCTAGAGAGTCGGAAAGGTCGCGGGTTCGAGTCTCAGTACCGGCAGGAAATGTAGGTGGGGGGAGTGAATGAACAATGCTCCTTTCCATTCTCATTACCCACAACTGAGGGTAATGAGCAAGGCACCTAACCCCCAATCACTCCCCAGGCGCCGCAGCAAAAATGTCTGCCCACTGGTCCGGGTGTGTGTTCAATACTCACTGCTGTGTGTGTGCACTTGGATGGGTTAAAAGCAGAGCACAAATTCAGAGTATGGAACACATACTTGGCTACACGTCACATTACTGTTACTGTCACTGTCAAATCCTCCGACATAGTCCTGTCAGTCATCTCGCCTTACTATCTTCACGTGATAAGTGAAATCTGATGTACTGTAATGTAACCGATTACTGCAGCAAGCCTAACCATGTCCCTTTAGGGGCTCCATGGAATGCGTTATTCATTTTTCGTGCCTTTCTGAATTTGAATATAGGCTTTGGGTACATCCCTAGTTGAGAGTAAATCATTTTTGGGTGAACTATCCCTTTAATCCTGCATATTAATGCCTGTAACCCATATTAAGCTTTGTAAACTCCTTTTGTCGAATTTGCTGCATAGTCACACTACAGGTTAAGCTGTGTGTTCACTGGATAGGACAGTCTTTGTAATCCAACTATGTGTGGCAGTTTGCCAGGTTGGCCGGGCATCTGTAACAGCCTTATAGGGAGGTGTGTCATGGCCGTTGATGAAGTGGAGAAAAGCCTTGAAAAACAAAATCTGGCAATGAGACGTGCTGTTACAGTATGCAGTCAAGAGAAAGAGGATGGCAGAACACTACAGAACAGAAGGGCACGTGCACCAGGAAACAAGGTGACACGAAGTGTGAGGTGAAACAGGTTCATTGTACTTCATTAAGGACACGCTCAATCCTTGTAGTCCATCAACCCTGCGCCTTGCGCATTTGTATAGCAAGAGCTGTTGACTGGCGGTGCATCTGTTGTAACAGGATGAAATCCAAACTGCAGTGGAGAATTGGACTGCATCAAGAATCTCACATATAGAAACATCATCATCATCATCAAACATCAGTGTGGCTGAGAGGCATGACAGACTTGCGCTGCCTTTCTAGTCTCTGATATGAGAGAAGTGCTTCTGACAGCTTCGCCTTCTGCTTCCCAGCACCTAGCAACACACAGGACTGTCTGTATCTATGTCCATACATCTTCATTCAGGTATAGATTAGATATCGAAACTTTAGTTGCTCACGCCTCAGCTTGTGTATTATTAAATGTCTTCAAAAAATAAAACAAATGGAACGGCGTGAATTAAATCTGTATCGTTTCATATTGTAATACATTCCCTGGTGCAGTTTAGATGACAGGGCGCATTAATTTTTAAGAAATAAAATTAATGAAACAATGAGAATTAAATTGTTATTGTTCCATGTCGTTAGGCACTCTCGAGTCCGATTTAGATGGCAGGATATGTTATAGTAATGAAGAGACGGGAGATAACAAATGTGTGAGTGCCCACCAGAAAGATAATCACCTTGCACAACTGTTTCCTACTGTGGCTGACATGTAACTAGAGGACTGACATCTAAAGGACCACCACCACGACTGCATAAATATTACATTGACTCAAAAAAACCTTTAATTGTCACTCAGTGCGGCTGGAAACAGACACCAGGACCTGCATGAAATTAATGTACTCTCTCGATGCATTATTCATGTGCAACACTGTTCTCTTGACGTATGTGTCTTGCCGGCGCTCATGGCCAATGCCAGAGAATTAAAGATTAATGCGAGTTCCTCGTTTCCTCTCGCTCATGGACGATTAACTACAATACAGTCATAGTCGTGGTATTTTCATTTCCCTTTAGTTCACTTTTCTTTGGCAGTCACTTACCATATCAGCTGGAACTCTTTAACCAACTCCAGTGAAAGCTGCAGAAACACAGAATCCTGTCAGAGATTTTTTGAGATAGTATAGCATAGTAGCCAGACATTTAACTATTTGTATGAAGTCTTGTGCATTATTCTAGCCAAGATCCATCCACTTACAAAGTGTCTGATGGACGTAATAAGCAACTAGTCACAGTTTGTTTTGTTTTTTATTTGCTGTTTAGGGGTGGGTCTTTCTGAAATAAAATAAAGTTTCTTTATTGTCATTATTGGCTCCATGAAGAACCTTTGATATCCATAGAACCTTTCCATTTACACAAAAGGTTCTTTATAGCGAAAAAGTTTTTCAGATTATTAAAATGTTCAAAAATGGTTCTTTTAAGGTGTGTTCACACTTGGCAGATTTGGTTCAGTTAAAACGAACTCTGGTGGGATTGCTTTGTTAGTGCGGTTCATTTAAAATTCTGTCACTAATCACTCACCCTCATGTCATTCGACATGAAGGTGAATAATTAATCACAGAATTTTCATTTTTGTGTGAGCTATCCCTTTTAATTAGGTGTAAACGCTGCCATCCGAACCCTGGTGCGAACCAAACAAGCGGACCGAGACCCCCTGAAAAGGTGGCTCTCGGTCTGCTTCCAAATGAACTCTGGTGCGGTTTGACTGAAATGTGAACGGAATATGGACCAAAGACATCTAAACAAATCAAAAACAACCTAAAAAGGACAGAATGCTGAAGCATACCTGTTTTTTCTTGTCATAGGAGCTACGTTGCCCATTACAGTTCGGTGCAGGCGTCGCAAACGCCATCTCCTTGCAGCAGATCTTCGTTTGTGTGCAATGGAGGAATTCCTGCCGCTGTTTTAACTCCTTTACACAATTTGTAAACTCTTCTTAAGTTCTCAGCTGGTCAAAATACCATCATATGTACTTACATACAATGAGCGCAGCACATTGTATGAACACAGCACGGTTTTGGATGTTCATTAAGTTTCTTCGCAAAATGCGTTTTTTTTTTTTTTTTTTGTATCTTTAGGTTTGGCCTTAAAAATGACAGTGTGAATGCTAAACGAACCAGGACTAAATGTATTATTTTGGGGTTTTTTTTGGTCTGGAGCAAAAGAACCAAGAGAATCAAACTACAAGTGTGAACACACTCTAAAGAACTGTTCACTGGAAAGTTCTTTGGGGAACCCAGAATGGTTCTTCTATGGCATTGCTGTGAAAACCCCCTTTTGGAACCTTTATTTTTAAGAGTGTATTTGATAACACAATAACAGACCTAAAGAGAAACAGTTGCACAGCCATGAAACACTGAAGAAATTGGTGAACGTGTAGACTTTGAATAAGACTTTTCAACATGATCTCATTTGTAATCATATGTAGCCATATGTAAAATGTGGTTCTAACCATAGACTGTAAAAAAATATGGATGACACACCTCCACTCTCTTCCATTGTAGAAAAGTGAAGCCGCCAATGTCCCAATATGGCACTTACATCTTGTGCTGGTTTGGGACCCCGGTCTGCGCAGTAGTGAATTCGGGACTCGCGTGGAGTCGTGCGCTATCAAGGCCCTGCCCACACTCCCACAGAATCGTTTAGTACAGTTTACCTGCAGAACAACTCATTATATCAATGTGAAATAAACAATTAGCCTATGGAAATGTAAAAGTTAAAGTTCCAATCTCCTCCCGAAAATCCCGAAAAAAGTCTGTCAGTGCCTCAGTGACTACTTCACTCAGAGAAGCTGTCAGTCACACCAAACCAAACTTATTTAAAAACCGAACACTTGAACTTACATCAGCATGATAAAAACTACATAAAATGACAGAAACCATCTTTGGAAAAATTATTTGAAGTGTAATTTAATTTTTTTTTTTTAAGTTTGTCTCACATCTCATTACATTACATGGAGAGGGCGGGGTTTACAACCTATACTGGGACCAACCACCTGGGGGCGATTGAGACACTTTGGCTTCACTTTTCATAACTTGTGCGGCACACTTGGTTCTAACTAGTGTATGTTTCTGTTCATTTGCATATGTTTGCACTGAGATTAATTATATACACCTGTATTCATCATCTATTTAGCACATTTATCTAATTTGTCATTGTAATGGTTTCATTCTGTTCTGAGTAATTCCTGGTGCTGTATTCAACTCGCTGTGAAGGATTCCATCACTTTACCCAAGCTGACACTTTAAAATATTTAGATGAATGCAAAATCTGCCATCATTTAATTATTTACATTGATATATTCCAGTATTATTTATATTGTTATACTACTTTGTGCCTCCCAGACGTTGCGTAGCATCAGCCAATCAGATTGAATCAGGCAATTTCTTGCTATTTTGTATGCAGCATGCATCAGACGGTTAGTAAATGTACTGTGTGCCGTCTGAGACTAGGTTTAGGATATCATCTGTTTGTATGCTACAAGATCTATTTAGTATTGTATCTAATAACAGATTCTTCTCACTTACTGTTATAGCAAAGAAAACATGTCAAAAAGCTGGATAGCATGAAGACACTGCAGATAGGAACTTAAAAAAACATGTTTTTACTCCATCAGAAGCTCTTTACTAATGCTCCAAAGGGAAGATGGAGGAGCATCAGAAGGCATTAATTATCATGTTAAATATTCCTCACTTTTAACATCCAAGGCAATCTACTGAGTTTATCAAATTAATTTCCAACATTCAACACAGATAATTGGTACCATTCATTTTTGATTTCACAGCACCACAATGATTTTCCCACGGAGGGGTGTCCATAGATTTAGTGGGGATTCTAGCTTAAAGAGAACTGTGGTGGTTTTATTGACTCTTATAGTGTATCTTAGATCAAACTGGTCGATCTTACATACAAGTTAAAAGCCTCACAAAATGAAAGAATTTTGTGATTGATTCTAAGCTGCACACTGATAAAATTCTGAATTTGTGCAGTCCACAAATAATCGATCAACTCATTTGTTTTTGCTTGTCACATGACTTGACATGATTTGAATGGATTTGACGACAAAAATTTTACTTGGTGATTGTACCAATTCAGAATACTTGCATTACACCACTGGAGTTAAATAATATGGATTACTTTTATGTTACCTTTATGTCCTTTTTGAAGCTTGAAGAAGTTGGACATCATTGACTTTCACTGTATGGACAAATGTAACCCCTCCGGCTCCTATTCCACCGCTCTGAGCAGGCCTCGAACCCGGGTCTCTGCCGAGGGAGGCGGGTGTGCTAACAAGAGCCCCTTTCACACAGAGATTCTGGAAAATCATTTGATTTTGGTTCATTCACACTGCCAGTGATTTTCCTGAATCTGTGAGTGCGTTCACACACATTCCGTAAAGATCCCGTAAAGACGTGTGACATCGATGTGACGTGTAATGTCTCCACAGCGTCTTAAATTTGCTTATCTGTGATTTCTCGAGAACCCACGCTCGTGCATTTTTTTCTTCTGATTCGATCATAAACTATCGCATCACGTACCATTCCGTAAGCTGGTGAACGATCTTAGCTTCTGCGTCATCACTACGACACACCCTTTACGGCATTGATTACGGCTTTTGTTCACACAGGGCGCATTCCGGGACTGATCCTGGCAATGTTACTAGTTCCCCATCCCGGAATCAATCCCGGGATGTGTTCACACAGAAGGCACTCTGGCAATTTTATGGCAATTTTCTGGTATCAACATGCTGTGTGAAAGGGGCTAAGGAGGCTAAAGACTGCAGCCTCTAGCGTCAGTAGCTACTGCGCCTCTTTGGGCAAGGGGAGTGAGGTTTACTTGCACAGCTCTTACTAGCTGGCCTCTGTTACACTCACCCCCCTAAACCTCACTCCCATCCGGGTCACGGCACCAATGTAACTCCTCCAGGTCCTATTCGCCCTGCTCTGTGCTGGCCTCTGGCTTGGAGGCCTGCGCGCTAACAAGAAGGCTGAAGACTGCAGCCTGTAGCGTCAGTCGCTAGTGTGCCTCTTGAGGCAAGGGGAGTAAGGTTTACCTGCACAGCTCTTACTAGCTGGCCTCTATTACACAAAGACAGCTGAAACATCTTTTTTGTTTTGCTGAGGAAAGGAAGTCATACAGGTTTGAACAACATGAGGGAAAGAATATGATGAAAGAATGCACTTTTTTGGGTGAACTGTTCCTTTAAGTGTGAATAGTGAAGATTATGATGAGCCACCTCCTGGTGGCTTGCAAAAATGTAGTGCAGGCATACTTTTACCTTAAAATAGAGATTTTACAAAGTTTTTACTCTCAAGGAAGGCTTTTTTTGGTTACAGGAGTTTACTTTAACTTTAGAATTCAACTCAATCAAAGCACAGTAGATTTACACAGCTTGATGAGACCTGCAAGTTGAATGTTTGCGGGTTTAAAAACAGTGTGCTTTATATAGCTGCAGTACGGAATAACTATTATTACAGACATTTAATGTGAGTGTATAAAGAAAGAGGAAGAAGCAAGAGAACAGACGGATATATCTGCAAGCACAAGAAAACCTGGAGGAAAAAAATCCCAGCATGCCTCTTTCTCTGTCTGTGCATGTGTGTGGTTTTTGGATCAGACTGTGATGGTAATCATAAACCCCACAGCATCACTAATTATAATTACTTACACCTCAGTATCTGTTATGTCTATTGAAAGTGTGTGCAAGCACAAGTGAATCATATTTCTGTAACACAAGATGTGTTGTAGACACTCCTGGGTGGATGTGCATGTGGCTCAGTGTTGAGGTAATGTGTTACAAGATCTTTTTTTTAAGGAATATGCAAATTACCCAACACAGGTTCATTGGAATTTTTTTTTTGCAAAACTCCAGAACCGTACCTATATATAAAAGTCACAGCTGAAATTAAAGGATTAGTTCACTTCAGAATTAAAATTTCCTGATAATTTACTCACCCTCATGTCATCCAAGATGTTTATGTCTTTCTTCAGTCGAAAAGAAATTAAGGTTTTTGAGGAAAACATTCCAGGATTTTTCTCCATATAGTAGACTACGACAGGTTGCAGTTTCAGTGCAGCTTCAAAGGTCTCTACATGATCCCATACGAGGAATAAGAGTCTTATCTAGTGAAATGATCGGTTATTTTCTAAAAAAAAATAAAACTTTATATACTTTTTAACCACAAATGCTCGTCTTGCACTGCTCTGCAATGCGCCACGCATTACGTAATCACATTGGAAAGGTCACGCGTAGGCGGAAGTACTGCGGTAGGGCGAAAAACTCCTTCGAAAAAATCTCATTTTCTCCTCCAAATTCAAAATTGTCCGACATTGTTGTTTTACCTTTTCTTGCATTTGACTTGGTCTTTTTCATGTTCACTTTGTAGACACTGGATCGGTACTTCCGCCTACGTCACACGTGACCTTTCCAACGTGATTACGTAATGCACGGCGCATCGCAGAGCTTGTGCAAGACCAGCATTTGTGGTTAAAAAGTACATACATTTTTTTTTTTTTTTAGAAAATGACTGATCGTTTCGCTAGATAAGACCCTTATTCCTCGTCTGGGATCATGTAGAGCCCTTTGAAGCTGCACTGAAACTGTAATTTGGACCTTCAACCCGTTGTACCCTGGTGAAGTCCACTATATGGAGAAAAATCCTGGAATGTTTTCCTCAAAAACCTTAATTTTTTTTCGACTGAAGAAAGAAAGACATAAACATCTTGGATGGGGGTGAGTAAGTTATCAGGAAATTTTAATTCTGAAGTGAATTAAAAACACGTGTCAAACAACTTTTGATTTCTTTTCACACAAATTATAAGGGGGAGATTATTATTATCATCCTGGGGGCAAAAACACTTCTAATGTTAAAAAAAAAAAGCCAAGTAGTTTTGGAGGTGATAGTGTCTCAGTCAGCTGAAAGTGCAATAAAGTAATACAAAAGTAACTCAACAATGTACTTTTCTACATGTAATGTAATTAGTTCCTTTGAAATGTCAAGCAAATGTCGAGAAATGAATATAAAGTCAGCATTACATCTTCATATCACATCTAGCTAAATAAATTATGCATCTGAACATTATGTGATTGTCATGTGGCAGGAAATGTGAACGCTGCATGTTCTCCTCCATACTGATGCACACACACATCCAGTCACTTTCTGCCCTGAGTGCAAAGGAGAAGCTAATCCAATCACCTCAGCCGAACTTTCTCATCTTCTGGCACTAAAGCGTGTTTCCTCCTCCCTTCTATTGAACGTGCCTCAGATATTAATGCAACACGCGCACACACAGAAGACGGCGTGTGTGGTTCTATTGGTGCACTGTGTTGGCCGTTTCCACGCTAGGTCCACCTGGTCTGTGAGCGAGACCCTGACTCCCCTCAGTTAAAAACATCTGCCTGAGAGGGTCTAAATGAAGACAGGATGATTTAGAGCAGGAGAGAGAGAAAGATGTAGTCCATTAACCCTGCGGAGTGTGTGTTCAGACAGATTAAGAGAGAGAACAGAGGGGAAAGAGATGGAGAGAGAGAAAAAGGATGGTGTTCTGTTGGTAGAGGAATTAGACTGGACTGACATTGTCTCTTGTTCCTGCAGTAAACACTTCACGCTTGCCCAATAAATAACACTTGCGCATACACATCAGCCCTCTCCAATGGACACTCACAATCCTTCTGTACACACTGCCCACATTTATGGGATACACAATGTTGTCGTGTTACTGTCATCGAGAGAGAACAAACACACACACACACACGGGATCTACCAGCCTTTTAAATTCACTGACATCTGCTTCCTTTGGAAACTAAGCACTTAAAAAAGCACTCTAGAGGAACATTTACCATCTGGGAGTGGACAGTGTTTTGGGTCAAGAATACGACTGGGTCAGGAATGGTGTACATCATGGTCACAGTTCTGGAAAAAAAACTTTCGGTTTAGTTTAGGGTCAAGTTCTCACTATTACCTGGATGGTTATTAGCATGCATATTACTATATTGGCTGTTTATTAGTACTTATAAGAACATATTAATGCCTTATTCTGCATGACCATATTCTACATCCCTTAACCCTACCAAATACCTAAACTTACCTCACTAACTATTAATAAGCAGTAATTAGGAGTTTATTGAGGCAAAAATCATAGTTAATTGTTAGTTAAATAATTGAGAATTAAACTAAAGTGTGACCAAGCTTTCAAGATGGTCTTGGCTACAAGTGTTAAATCAGTGTCTGAGTCATGATACATATGTTAATATTGTTAATCTTTATTTTTAGTGTATAGTTATTCAAAACTGAGGTATTGTGAGTTTTTACTCCCTTGTGTCTTTTCCATTTGCTTTTGACTTTGTTGCTTTGTAATTAGCCTATATTATTAGCTCATTATGAGGTTACATTTTTGGCCCCCCCCCAAAAAAAATCAGTATTAAGTTACAGTTTTTAATACTCAGAAGGACTTTTAATACTCATTATTTAGGTCACTTTTTCAAAACTCTTCAGTGAGCACAACAGCATTTTTTTATCACTGCTTTGGGACAAAATACATTCAGTGACTAATGAGAACATCTTTTAAATTACCAATATTCTTTTCTCATTTAGATACAACCTACAGGCCAATTAGCAAGTTTATATAGAGGTCTCCTATATAATAGGCTTTTCAAAACTGTTACACTTAAAGGGTTAGTTCACCCAAAAATGAAAATTCTGTCATTAATTACTCACCCTCATGTTGCTCCATACCTGTAAGACTTTCATTCATCTTCGGAATACAAATGAAGATATTTTTGATAAAATCTGAGTGGTTTCTGTCCCTCCATAGACAGCCTACGCAACTACCACTTTGAGGCTTCAAAAAGTTAATTAAGAGATATGAAAAACTAATCCATATGAATTGAGTGGTTTAGTCCAAATTTTCTGAAGAGACACGATTGCTTTATATGATAAACAGATCGAATTTAAGCTTTTATTCACATATAAACATTCATCAACACACACATCAGTTGTGGTAAACAGAAGCTCAAGCATGTTTGCTCGAGAACCAATGAGGTTCATTCTCATGTTACGCATCACATTTGAGCTTCCGGAAGAGTTTTGTTCTCGTGGGTCAAGCAGGTTTGGTTGAGCTTCTGTTTATGTTCGCTGATCAATTTTTAAATGTGAGTTAAAGCCTAAATTCAATCTGTTCATCATATAAAGCGATCGAGTCTCTTCAGAAAATTTGGACTAAACCTCTCAATTCATATGGATTAGTTTTATGATCTTCTTATGAACTTTTTGAAGCGTCAAAGTGGTAGCTGAGTGGACAGACAGCTCTCAGATTTCATCAAAAAGATATTCATTTGTGTTTTGAAGATGAACGAAAGTCTTATGGGTTTGGAACGACATGAGGGTGACTAATTAAAGGGTTAATTCACCAAAAAATGAAAATTCTGTCATTAATTACTCACCCTCATGTCATTCCAAACTCATAAGACCTTCGTTCATCTTTGGAACACAAATTAAGATATTTTTGATAAAATCCGATGGCTCAGTGAGGCCTGCATTGATCCTCCAGTAGTTCAGAGCGTGGAAGTCACATGATTTCAGTAAATGAGGCTTCGTTAAGTCATAAGTGTTTCGGAATTTCAATGGTTCATGTGATTTTGGCATTTTGATACTCGCTCCGAACCACTGATTCGAAACAAAAGATTCATAAAGCTCAGAAGCTTCATGAAGCAGTGTTTTGAAATTGCCCATCACTAGATATTGTTGTAGATTTTGTTTTTTTGGCGCACAAAAAGTATTCTCGTCACTTCATAACATTAAGGTTGAACCACTGTAGTCACATGAACTGTTTTAAACAAATCTTTAGTATCTTTCTGGGCGTTTGAAAGTGTAAATTAACTTGCTGCCAACACAGGCCTCACTGAGCCATCGGATTTTATCAAAAATATCTTTATTTGTGTTTCGAAGATAAACAAAGGTTTTACGGGTGTGGAACGACATGAGGGTGAGTAATTAATGACAGAATTTTCATTTTTGGGTGAACTAACCCTTTAAGTTCAAAACGTAACATAATACAGAACTGATAATACCAATATTATTATTTATTTATTTGCTACAGTGTTTCCCAAATGGAAAAGAGATTAATTTTGAAAAGGACTGCAAGTTGCAGTCGGGATAAAAACATCATTGCAGTAGCCTATGTGAACGAGTCCAAAGCTCATCAAAACTAGGTTTGTTGTTAGACACATTGAGGCACACACCCACTGATGCCAGGACGACGCTTTCTAATTAAACCTGCAGCGTGTCGTGCCGTGGAGATGAAAGAGCTCTTTTTTCCTTTTCTGTGGGATTCTCGTTCACAGTCTTCACATGCGCTGCAGCAAGAGTTGAGAAAGCTGTATGGAGTCTACGATTGTGAATGTCGCTCTGAGATAGTTGCTCACATCTGCATTATACTACAAACAAACAAAGCAACAAGCAGAAGAGAACAGAGCATCTCATTACACAGCTTTATGCTGGACGATATATTGCGCTGTGTAAATGTATGTGCTGAAACAGCCTTCATCTCTCTACTGATATTACCCCTGTAACTACCATCAGAGGAGATGAAAAAGGAGAAAATTAGAGAGGTTCAGGAGGAGGGAGAGAGAGATAGAGGAAGAAAGAAAGCATTTGAGAGAAAATAAATGGATTTGGACCCAACCCAAGATTAAACTTGTGCCTTACTCCACACTGAATAGAGGTGAGTGGACAGGAGAAACGAGCAGTGGACACAGAGTGATAGAGTGGAGAAGCTATTCAAAGGCTTGCGGTCCATCTTTATTCAGATGGTGGTGATGATTGGATGGTGGTTTACTTTCATTTTTGTCTTTTATTCATGCTGACCCTTGATCCCCTTGTGTCCCTTCTCTTTTTCCTTTTGTGCATGAGTGTTAGAAGCATGCTGTGAGGCATTTTTATCCATCAAATGACATCTGTAAGTTTTTCACGCAGAGCGAAACCTCAGGCTCTAAAATGCATGTCCTTCAGCTATGCGAGTTTAAATGGCTGTAAATGCTTTTGTGTTTGACAGAGATATGAATTATATCCCTGTTTGTATCAGGAAAAAAGAAAATCAGAATCAAAGGAGGATGGTTCTGGATAATTCAGCAGGAGCACACACCATGAGGGAAATTCACTAAGAATGAATAGCACCTGCTGATGGCACCGTTTATTTGCATGAGATGTCGCCTCATTCACTAAAGGAATTATGCAAATCAGGTAATGGCGCAAACGTGGCCACAAATTTAGTGCTAAATTTAATTTACACTGTGCAATTCCTGGTCTTGTGGGTTGCTTCTGAGTGCTTGGTTGTGGAGGATGCAGTGGATTATCGCTATACAGCATATACGCTGTAAATCATCTCTCCACTACTGCCATCCAAGCACCTGAATCAGCTTTAAAATGCTGAAAGGGTGCTTGATTATCCATCATTTGATCATCATTTGATGAATTGTTGATACCATGATCAATAGAAATGTAAACCAAAAATATTTTTTAAATGTGCACAGTTTTACAGCACTTTTGAATTGCCTTTATTATGCTTTTTTGAGTATTACCTTTCACGGAGCTGTTTGTGAATGTAAAATGTCAAATGCACAGATAAAAGGGGCTTTCGCACCGGGTAGTTCTAGGAACTAGCCGCCAGGGTGGTTCCCCGAGAACTAATAGTTCTACCGGAAAGACTCGGGAGGCAAAATAACATAACAATGATATTTATTAACAATCAGCAAGCACAATATTGTAAGATAAAGTTCTTTGGCGTAGGCCCCGTCCGTAGCTCACATCCTAAAGGGTTGCGGACTCTGCATTTCCTGCCTGAAGATGAAGGCAGGGGCGTAGCCGACCCCCTGGGAGGTATGGACAGGGACCATTCTGGTGGTGGTGGGGAGGATGGAGGTGAAGGTTGGCGTCAGCAACTGCGGACTTGTGTCAGCGATCTTTTATACTCCAAGTGTAAGATAATGATTGGGTAGATCTAAACTAATAGGTGACGTAACATTGAGTCTTCCTGGCAGAACTTACGCTAAAGCTTTCATTTCCCCTAAGGCCATTTTCCATTCGCACCGCCAGGTAGGAACTATGAAATGACTTTTATTTTGATGGCACGGCGGACCTTTATTTTGACTATGCTGAAAACACTGAGCCTGAGCACACAGTGCTCAAATTCTTCGCCTTCATTAGTTTACAATTTGTTTAACAGCCTGTCTAATATGTTATTAGATAGAACTGTTATAAAAAGAAAGAAGACAGTATATGAAAAAATAATTGGTGTTTGCTGTGTGGTTGATGTCACTAGCTGAGCAGAAATACATAATCATGTTTCGCTTGGTCCCTTCAAAGTTTCATTGGATTTTCTCCTTAACTCGAGAGGTCCATCTATCATTGTTTTCCATGTTCGTAGAGTTAGTTTGTGGAGTAATTATATAGGCTATAAACTGTGTGTATACTAAGGGTGCAACGGTTCAAATTGCTCACGGTTCGGTTCGTATCACAGTTTTAGGGTCACGGTTTCGGTACGGTTCGGTATGTGCTAAGTTCAGGGAAAATAGGACTACTGTCAAATAAAAATAAAGAAAATGAGCACAAATAATCAAACTACAAGCAACATCACAAATAAATACAATAGAGCAAATATTCAAATAAAATAAGGTTTTTCAGGTCTTCACAATATGAATTAAATAAAGATTAATCATTGTTGAAGTTACAAAAGCTATTCAGTCAAGAGCAGTTAGTGATTTCTTTGTCATTTGTTGTTTGATTTAACATTAAAAACACAGGGAGCAGGAATAGTTTTTTTCCCTTTAAGACATGCACGATCCAGTACTGTTACACATGCGTTATCTTTCTCGACCATTATACGTTCACTTAAGACATAACCGACTATATTTGCTAGGACACTCGCCAAGACGGGCATGTTGACATAATGTTTGTATGAATGTGTCCGCTGAAGCGCAAGACTTGAAAGAGAACTTAGTATTTGCGCGCTGTCTGAAATAAGCGTGTGCGCGCTTCTGATGAGCGCACACACAAATCTTCTCACAGCGCGCGCGAGTTCTCTTTTGCGACTTGCACTCGAATGTTTAAATTAGCAAAGCTTAATTGAGTTTAGTTTAAATACAGATAGCAACGTGTGCTGTTCAGGTCTCACCTGCGCTCGCGCGCTATCAACACCCAGGTGATGACGGCGTAAATGACTGGACATTAGTGCATACGGCACTCGCGTTGAACAAAGTTTACAAAGAGTGACTGTTATGTCCACGCTTTTTGTTGTAACGTTTTGGGAAGCCAGAATGCGCATCCATCGACTGAAACCCATTATCTGAACTCTGTCTGTCTGTTTTCCACGTTGCTATTTTAAACAAACCATATTAGCCTATAGATGCGCCGTCATTCGAGATGGACCGCGGTGCAAGTGCATGCCAAGGTTCGATTTTTTTTACCGAGAACCGTCGCACCCCTAGTGTATACACAGCTTTTTTAAAAATGTCGGGTGCAGTGTTTTGGGTACGTTCGGCCAATCAATATACACTTACATCACCGGTAGTATATTGTGCTGGGTTAGACTCTACTCTGAAGTAGGAGCTAATTTAGTTCCTAGAACTAAAATCGTTCCTAGTTCCTGCAGTGTGAACACGGTAAAATCCGGGTACTTCCGCCAATAGTTCTAGGAACTATGAAAAAGTTCCTCTCTAAAGTTATTGTCTCCTGAAAGAAAGATTCGATTCTGAACTGCTGAAACAAGTCATCAGAAATTCGATTCTCACTTCCTGTTACATACCTACCTAATGTAATGTAACAAATTTGCATAATGCCAGCCTGTGGTCTTCATTGGCTGCCTGCGAACAATGTCTATTTTGACCCGCCCTCAAACACTGTAGTTGTAGCTGAGACCTGTAGGGTTTGGTTCGTGTTGTCGACATGCTGAAGATGTTTTCTGAACTGTGAATCCACTTTGAATGCACTTCAAAAGGATGAGTTGGTATCACTTTGCATCAAGCGCTGAGAAAGCATCCCTCCAGAGCTGAAATTCAGATATGATAATAGGTGTTTTGTTTCTGACACGTGCTGTATGAGGTAGACCAATCACAACTGACTGAGCCATCTGACCAATCAGAGCAGAGTAGGCTCGCGGTAAGGAGGGGTTTAGAGAGACTGAATCTTCGAACAAACCATTTTCAGACTCTTTGAGAAATGAGGTAATGTGCAATGTATATACCAGGAAAATTCAATGTGTTTTTTGACCTTGGATGCATGCAAACAGATTTTAGGAGACCTCCAAAGTGAAATGAGGAACCTTTAAAATAGCATAATTGGGGCACTTTAGGAAATATCATTGAAATGTGCACAAAAAAACAAAACAAAACTATGCATCCAGACCAATAGGTGTCAGTACAGCTGGTAGTTTGTGAATTACTGAATTAACTTTTACATTTAATTATGTTTTCATTTGACAGTGATTTAATTTACATACAGCACTATACCAGCACAGATAGCACCTGTTTAAATGTAATATGTGTGGTTAGTCAATAAGATTTTATGCTGAACTACCACACTCAAACGTGATGCAACTGTTTATTGAATTCACCTCAGATGGTTTTTGTCACGGTATTTTTATTCTCGCTCCTGTGGACCGTTTGACGTCCATTTCCCCCCAGTGTTGGCTTATATTTGTGAAGTAGTCATTCTCCAAAGAGAGCAGAGAATGATTCTCTCTCTCTCTCTCTCTCTCTCTCTCTCTGTGTGTGTGTGAAATATTTCATCCAAGCAGAATAAAGGTGTTAGATGATTTGAATATTGTCAGAGCAGAAGGAGGGTGTGAATTAAGATATAGCCCTTTTCCAGAGGTTTCAACCTCCAATGGGCGTATGTGACAATGACTAAATGTGTGTTTGTTTGCGTGTGCATGTGTGTGTGTGTGTTGGTATGTGGGAACAAATTAATTTGCAGACAACACCACATCACTGGGAGCAAATTAATTTGCATACAACACTGCATCACATTAGATTGCAACAAATGTTTTTCAGAGTCAAGACAATGACAGACATTCATAGAGAATTTTTTTATATTCATCAATAGTGTCAGACATCAAAGACCTGTCTGTCAAAGAGAAGTGGGAGGGAATGAGAGAGAGCGAGAGAGAGAGAGGAACAGCAACAGTGCCACTCTGAGTGTCCTGTTAAATCCTAACTTTCCTGCAGTTTGGAAGGAAAACTTTTCTCTTTCTTTCCCATATAGTGATTATCATCACAGGTTTTTAAAGGTTTCAAACATTGCATTTTTCTTTATTGTTTTTGCCCTGTTCATAGTTTTATAATTGGTATAAAGGTATATAAGGCAGATAACAATAAGCAAAATAATTAAACTGCACCCTCATTACCTGTTTCACACATCCTGTGGAGTTTGTTTTCATTTCACCACCCATATTAACAGGTTACAGTATTTGCACAGCAGATGTGAGTCTCATACGGCACTGAAAGTATAGACACTAAGCAGAAAATGCACTAGGCTATAAAATAATTCTTCAACACAATCTTTTTATAAGGCAACATATTAGAGTGAACTATATTTAAAAAAAAAATCATCTGATTCAAGTTCAACATGAATTGACAAGCACACAAACAGCATGTTGTATTCACTTAATCTCACTGAATGATTTAATCCGTTTATAGCTACACTTTGGGATTTGGGTTCTGTGTAAATTAATTAATTTTGAATGTAAATTTGGTTTCCCCTCCTTATGTAAATTAGGTATTTAAGGATCAACTTAGTAATAATTCTCAATAGCTCATTCCTCATAACCATTTTATAATTTATGCCTGCAATTAAAGGAAATATTGAATGTAATAACCCAGAAATCATTTTATTTTCTATACAGAGGTGCAGTTTTGTGTCAAAACACAATGTGAGTCTGCTATTTACAGTTACGCTGCAGTTACTCTTATGCACCGCAGGCACAGGATGTGTGAAACAGGCCCATTTTAGAGTGTTTCTCTGTTAATCATACCCATAATATATCAGTCTAGGGCAGTGTATGAGAGCCCATGCACAAATCATGATTATGGCATCACAAAGAATATTAAAATAGTTGGAGAAGAGTGAATATAAAACTATATAAAATATGATGTAATTCCCTAAAGTTCTAAAACATTTCAGCCAGACATTTTCAAAAGGGTTCATTTCCCTGTTACAGATAATCAAGTGTCTGCAGCACTGGATAGTCTCAGACGGCACAAACACTGACTGCCTGATGCGTATTGATCAAAGAATCTCAAGCTCCTATTTGATTTTCTGGCTTTATATAACTTTCACTAAAAGCAATTGCTGCAAATAATCATACAATAATGAGGATAGGTAAACTGAACTAAAGGAGTGGGAAAAAATGCTTCCATTATCTTTTGTTGCTGATAGTGCTGAAACATTAAAAAAGTCCCAATTGTAAAACTAGCCAAATTAGGCGAAAACCAATATGGACAGGTTACATGATATGCCCTCATTCTCAAAACTTTACGGGCTATATTAAATATGGGTTCATGTTCAATAAGATTAAAAAAAAAAAAAAAAAAAGATTAATATAAATAAATAATATTTTTTTTTTAAAAATCCGTGTTTAAGTGCTATAATCGGGTCCCCGGTGCATCTACCAACACAGAAAAACTGAAAAGGGACAACCTTTTGGTAAGCCTTTCTCTGCAAGCATGTGAAAAAATGAGCCGCTCAGATTTCGCTCCACTTGTGACGTAAGAAGGGGATCTTATTATAATATTACCGCCCCTTAATCTGCACGTTTCCACCCACGGCGCCGCCATTTTTTTTCTCGCAAAAGACAACGGTGAACAAGAACCTTGTGTGTATTTGACAGTTTTAACACAACAAAAAATGTGAAAGTAAGTAACTCACGAGACTTGACGTCTGACAGCCAGCTGTGTGTGTGCTTCAGATAAGTGCGCTCAGAAAACTAAAAAGAAATTTAAACTGATATAGCTTTAAACGCGTGGAAATAATTGATGATGAAAGAAGAACTATGCTATCCAGGAGAGTGATTGTGATATAGATGATAATCAAAACCAAGCAGATGTCTTGTTAGTATTTGGCAGAGAATCCGATTGAGGCAGGAACTGTGATCGTAGAGAGGGGGCGGGGCACAGCAGCTCATTTGCATTTAAAGGCACATGCATGAAAACAGCCTGTTCTTGACTGTAGTCAGACATGGGTATTTACAACATGGATTTATAAGTGATCTGTGAGGTATTTTAAGCTGAAACTTCAGACACATTCTGGGGACACCTGAGACTTAAATTACATCTTGTAAAAAATGGACATAATAGGTCCCTTTAAGTGTCATTTGCCTAAGGATGGTCCTCGACATTACAAGTAATGCGAGTTATGTAATCAGATTACTTTTCCCAAGTAACTAGTAAAGCAATGCATTACTTTTAAATGTACAATTAAACATCTGAGTTACTTTTTCAAATAACGCAAGTTACTTTTTCCCATTTATTGATTGACACCCCTTCTGTCCCCATGCTGAGAGAAATCATGAGTGAGGTGCAGAGGAGTTGTGTGCGCTGTGTAAACATGATTGCTATTTTAGTTCTACAGTAAATGTGAGCATGCATTTACTTATCTCACTTGCACAAAAACAGTATCAGTATTCCTCAAAATCAATAAAAACAGTGAAATGCAAACTCAGAATATTACGCAAACCAGCAATAATTAAATATGTTAAATAACACAAATATACTTTATTTAATCTCAGTTTAACCAATGTCTTTGCTGCTGAATTTACCATACAACCATATACAAATAAGCAAAAAGGACTTTAGTTAAACATCACATTTGTGTTTCTGATATCTAATTAAGTGTTGAACTTTCTTTTCATGCGTCCTATTCTTCTGACCCTAGGCACGTTTATCCTGTGTTTTATCTGTGTTGGGACTCTTATTTTGATAGGGTTGTTTCTGTTTTTATCTCCTGAGTTTCCTTCCTGTGTTTTGAGTTCATTGCTATGGTTTTTGATTATTTTCACACCTGTTTCCGATTGAGTTCATTAGTCTGTTGTTGTCTGTCATTGGCTGCATCCGAAATCGCATACCTCCCTATATAGTAAGCGAAAAACAGTATGTGACAAAAGAAGTATGTCCGTATTCACAGTACTCATAAAAGAGTAGGCAAAAAGTACCCAGATGATCTACTACTTCCGGCGAGATTATCAAATGCGCATTTGATGGAAACTTTACAGTCCCATGAGGCCAATCATGGCCAATGACAACATGGTGAATCTAGTACGTCCGGATTACATTAATACTACACAAATTCATACTTTTTAGCGGTGGTGAAGTAATTGCTTATTCAAAATATGTACCTACTCAAGAGAGTATGTGATTTCGGAAGCAGCCATTGTCGTAACACTTTCCTCCTTGTCCAATGAACAAAACCTGCCCTACTTTCCCCCCCCTCAGTCAAGAAGCTGTTTCACTCAGATATACATTACAGTAGGGAGATGGTCACAAATCATGTTGACTTAAAAAAAAAATCCAGTTGGGAACCAGAGATTTAGAAAAATATTTATAGTGACCATGTAATTCTGTGTTTGTCAGAAACAATAAAACATCTGGCTAATAATGATTGACAGAGATGGTAATGCTTGCTTTTTCTGAGAAGTCACTGATTGAGTTTAGCACAATGGTACAAAGGTTGAATCCTTGAGCTAAATCTATGTAATATATTACAAATCAGACACTACACAACAATACACTTCATTACAGTTCCCATGATCCTTCACTGCACCCTGGGTGCCTGGGTTGTGTTTGTCTAACAGAGCATAGACTCTATAAAAACAATGTTCTGATGTTCTCCGGATCCGAAATACGTTATGTTGTTGTGATATCGCGCTTCATGTTTTTACTTTTTTTTTGTGTCGTCTGAGTTTGTGTTATTTCATGTTGTGTTTAGGAATAATATTTAAATTGAGCACACGTCAGCCTCCAGGGAAACATAAACTCTGACAAATGTCAAAGCACAGAGGGAGAACCACGGAGAGAGAGAAAGAAATCTGAAAAGAGTAAAATATATAGTTATACGTTATGTTTAGGTTTATTTGAAGCTATGTATGTGTTTATTTAGTGCTGCTGTTGCAAATCACAGCTCCTTCACTACAAACAGGCCGAGTACACATGCACGGTGTTTAAATCAGATCCTGTGCACACAGGACCACAAAAGAACTGTTCAAACAATGAGAGGAAAGAGAGTGAGGCTAATTAATTGTGAACATATTATGTAATTGGTCTCTGAATGGTCATTATACACAGAATCACATTAGCTCTAAGTACAACAGAACTGATCCACACATGCATAATGTATAAACCCCTGCCAGACTGCATAGAGCACTTCCATCTACTACTTTATCTTTCTGTTTGCTCTCATCTGATCTGTTTTTACAGGCTCAAGATTCACTGCGCTATTTATGAGATGCTTCGAAAGCATTTCTAAAATAACACCGCTCCTTAGACTCAAATGTTTTATTACATTTTATGAAGAGCATGTTTTCCACAAATAGGGAAACCCTGTCAGGGCCTTCATTGGTTTATAGCAGGATCGACTAAAAAACATTTAGCAGAAGAATGATGAAATAAGCGTCGAGACAAATGCTTATATTCGCTATTTTTTACATGACTATAGATTTTGTACAAAAAAATGATGAAAATGGATGAAAACGGAAAAGTGTTTTTTAGGGGCCGTTTACACGACACTGTTTTCAACTAAAAACGTAAAACTTTTTATGCGTTTTGGCCGTTCATGTACATGACAACGGCGTTTTGGGGCCCTGAAAGCGCAAACTATTGAAAACGGGTTTCAAAGTGCATGTTTTTGAAAACGATAATGTTATCGCCTCCATGTAAACTAAAAAAACGTGAATTTGTGAAAACGGTGATGCCATGCGCATGCGTATTATGTGTTCAGTCTATAGGCGCGTAGTGTTTCTTTACAAAGTGACATTGCCAACTACTGGCCTGGCAGCATAATACACCGTTTTTAGTCATTTTTAGCCATGTGAACGGGGATCATTTTGACAATGGTGTTGTTTCTACACAAAAAAATGCAAAGGAAAAACTTTTAGTTTTAAACTGTTAAAACAGTTTTTAGTACTTCATTGTTGTCTAAACGCACCCTAAATTGCCTCATGATTGCTGTTTTAAAAAAAAAGTGAGTGAGAGAGAGAGATAAAAGAAACAGGCTTTTTGTCTTTTAACTAAACTTTGCTTTTTGACCTCTTGTCTTTACATATGCAGTGAACCAAAGACTTTTCAAAAACTCTGAAAAACTGTCTTTGTAAAAAAGCTCTGATAATCGATTTCTTTTTATCGTAGGTCATATGAAAATTATTCCCTCTTCTAACAGTAAAATGTTTCTGTGTCTATTATCAAAGCACAGGACAAGAAAAACATTTGCTCAGTTGTTTTTCTTGCCCTAGCCAAGCCCTTAGGTACAAAAGTGCATCAAAGCCACGATCATTTGCTATCTTTTGTCTCCTGATTACATAAATTTTAGCTTGACTTAGTGGAAAATTCCTTTTTTATCTCTTTATTACTGTATCAGAGCCTTCAAATGAAAGGCATATTAGAAAAGATGTAACAAACATTGCCTGCAAAGTGCTCTGGTACAAAATATTCACATTAAAAACCACAATGAAACTGGTATAACAAAAAGAATAATTAGATCTTGCAGGGGTTTGTTGCATAAACTGCTCATCTAATCTAATTTCTTTCTTTAAATCTCGTTGTATCCTGTTTGAGTCAATTGCATAAAAATGTAAGACATAGTCTTAACATAATGATTGTGTTTATGTGACTGGTTTCGCCACATTTTATTGCCATTTTGTGCCCTTGTGCGAGGCACTTAACCCCAAGTTACTAATAGTCCGTATTATGAGGGTCGCTTCTGACAAAATGTCTGATAAATGACTACTTAATATTTATGGGGTTTGTGTGTGGTAGAGAGAGAATGATTTTGGTATTCAAACAAAGCTCTGGCATTGTTTCCTTTAGTAAAATAATGAGAAATCTGTGATATTCCCGTTTCAAACATTGGTGTCAGTCCTTTAGTCTCCACAGCACTTACAGCACAGAGCTCCAGGGAGTCTGGCAGAATGCAGGTCCAAACCAAAATGAAAAAGCAAAGGCCTTTGGTTTACTGGGGTTTGATGGAACCCTGGCTGTTAGGGAAATAGACCACATCCCAGATGGCTGTTGGTTTGATCCCTTGCGAGTAAGCTTGTCCGACGTGCTAGCAGTACCTTCCTTTGCCGACTGCATCTGTGTCCTTGAACGAGGCACTTAAATCCCATTTTACTCTGAGAGTAATGTTGCATGGCTGACCCTCTGCTCTGAGCCCTTCTTGACATGTATCTGTGCAAGAAAAGACCAAGAATTCCTTGTACTCCATTACAGTTTTAAACCAGACTCACCTCAATTCAGCAACTCAGTATGTGCAAATTTTCATTCATATTAGCAGCTGAAAAAGATCAAATACACCCACAATTCTAAATGCTAGATGGCAGATGGCTAGATGTTATTTTGGGTAATGTCGCCCACTCTTTAAAGGGTTAGTTCACCCAAAAGTGAAAATGATCCCATAATTTACTCAACCTCAAACCATCCTATAATCAGAGTTATATTAAAAAATAAGCTTTATAATAGGAGTGAATGGTACCTGAGATTTTGAAGCCCAGAAAAGCACATCTATCCATCATAAAAGTAATCCATATCTCCAGGGGGTTAATAAAGGCCTTCTGAAGTGAAGCGATGTGTTTTTCGTAAGAAAAATATTCATATTTATAACTTTATAGACTATAATCACTAGCTTCTGGTAATGTCTGTCCGTGCGTTCACGAGGGAGTCGAGTTCCAGCATATGACGGATTATAGGAGTAGCGATGAGAGTACTAGAGTAAACGCCTCTCCCGGTTCAAACAAATAGGGCTAGGCAACAAACTAAAGCTCCTCTGACATTTCTCTTTAAAAATGTTACAATTTTTTGTTTTGCTCTATCCTTTGCGCTTCCACGTTCGTCAGTATGTCATGTGTCAGGTCAAAGTTCACTCTTCCGCCGGAACTCGACTCACGTACGGAAGCCAGTGATTCTAGTTTATAAAGTTATAAATATGGATATTTTTCTCACAAAAACCATTGCTTCACTTCAGAAGGCATTTATTAACCCTCTGGAGCCGTATGGATTACTATTATGATGGATAGATGTGATTTTTTTTTTTTTGGAGCTTCAAAAGATTGGTTACTATTCACTCCCATTATAAAGCTTGGAAGAGCCAGAATATTTTTTAATATAACTCCGATTGTGTTTGGCTGAAAGAAGATAGTCATATACACCTAGGATGGCTTGAGGGTGAGTAAATTATGGGATAGTTTTCATTTTTGGGTGAACTAACCCTTTAAAGGTGTTGTGACACAAGAAATCAAATTTTCCTTGAGCTTGTGACAAGTGTCTTTGTACCTTTAAAAGATCCTGCAAGTTTAAACAGAGCATTTATTTAACCAGGCTCCAAAAACAGCTCAGTTGAATATTATGGGATCTGTGATGCCACATGGGCAAATACATATGCATATGACTGCTTAATTTCTTTTATCAGGTATGTTGTTTGTTTCTCATTCACGTTTTTAAATCTTTGAAAGTAATTTAATTGTGTGAATGTTACTTCCTTCTGGCATTGTGTCTGTATGGGAGAGAAATGAAAAAGGTGAATTCACACAGTTTAAAAGACTTGATGTCTGGTGTCTGATTTTTGCTGACAACACTGGTTACACTCTAATTATGATATAATCAGCACGGCTTAATTAATTTTATTATGCAAATTGAAAATTCTGATTTTGTTTAAACCTTCAAATGTTGAAATATATTACAAAATGTACTTAGAAATAGATAGTTTATATTAAAATACATTTGGGTAAATAAAAAAGTATTTTAAATGATATTTTGGCCAATTTTAATATACATGTATTTAGATATATTTGTTATATTTTTAAAAAGAAAACAAATGTAAACTAACATTTTTTCGAAAATATATTTATGTAAATATATTTTCAAATCTATTTTAACAATATATTGGCTATTTTTTGGTATATTTTGAAACATATTTAACAATATATCTGAAAGTTGTTGTTCCCAGGGCTCTTTTTTCTTTATTTGTCCTTTCTGGTATTGAATTTTTTTCTGTCCTTTTTTAGAAAATAGATGTTTGTCAATAAAAAAAAAGTGTATGTTTGATGTGCTTCAGCAAGTCTACAGTAGTTTCTGCTGGAGATTTACAATTTGAACCAATCAGTAAACACTTGACCGTGACATAAATGAGATGGAATGAGCGGCAGAAGTAGAATGAAATAGTTGACCTGGCAAAATCTGCTCCTAAAGCATCTTTACAATGATGAACTGCAGCAGTTCTGTCATGCCAATCAGTGCTTCTCTTATTTTCTGCCCGCGGTGAAAAAAAAAAAGCGTTTGTGTGTGATCCACTGTTTCCAGCATATTATATTTGGAGCTTAAATGTGGCTTTTGCAGTATAAAAACACCCCTAGGTAGGCTAATTTAACCATAATATTAGCTTATAACTGCATGAGGGGTGCAACAGGGTTATGAACCAGTACTCCCCCAGTCCCAGGCCCCCACCATATCGTCATGTACGTCAATGAATACACAAGCATTTGATTGATTTTTCATCTCTAACCTGCGTGTGTCTATATGCGTCTGCTATTTTTGTGTGCATGTTTGTCCTAGACTGTCTAATGGAAAAGGTTTGTTAAGAGTTTGTGGCAGTGATCTTGGAGGAGTCCAGTCTTGTATCTGAGGGAAACGAGAGAGACCACTCAGCCAACCAAGCATTCATCACCATGGCAGGTACTCAACTCTCCAGCCAATCAGAGATAATTAACCGCCATGTTCTATCTCAAGTGCACACCGAAACATTGCACGGAGTAAGGGAAGGAGGAAAAAAAGAGAGAGAAGGGAGAAAGGCAGGTCAGACAGCATCTTTTGAGACCACAGTCTGAAATCTCCCTTAACTGTCAGGAGCCTGACAGCATCTAACACACACTAGCTTCTTGCACTAGGCATACTTGCATAGAAGTCAATAAACCCAGCTTCAAAAATACCTGCTAAAAAGCTGCAGTTTCTTTACAGGCACAGAAAAGTCATGATGAAACAAGACTAGGAATCTGTTTATGTACATGAGGATTGCACTAGCTCAACTGGTGCTCCTTTTTTAACTTTTGTTAAGTGTGCACCTGTTTTCAAATCCTGGCCTGATAGATTTCTTTTTAAGTAAGCAAGCATAATTACATCTGAACTCAGTGAATACAGTGTATTTTTATTGGTATGGAAAAGAACAGTTTTTGGCATTTTGATAGTCACTCTTTTTGTGTTTCACAGGAAAAAAGTCGTACAAGTTCTGAGGGTGGGTGAATGATGACAGAATTTCAGTTTAAAGGAAATGAGAAGGTGTGAATCAGACTTGTCATGATGTGAATAGTGATTTTTGCCACACTGTTTTCAAACTGGGCTCCAGGGGGACACGAGGGGGTGCTAGGTGGAATGGACAATTAGATTTTTTTGAGCTATAAACATCAAACACAAAAATGAAATTGAAAACATTTCTTATGTTAAAGGGGTGGTTGATTATGATTTCACGTTATTAACTTTAGTTAGTGTGTAATGTTGCTATTAGAGCATAAAAAACATCTGCAAAGTTACGACGCTCAAAGTTCAATGGGTTATTTGCACATGACGTCATTGCTGCAGCGCGAAATGCGGCTGGAGGGCAAGGAGTGATTTTTCTATATAGGAATCCTATCGCAAACTCAAAATTCTTATGTTTTGCATCGTTTATGGTTGCTCAAATCTATCAAACCGAGAAACCACAATGAGCTTTTATCGTTTGCGTTTTTTAACTTTAAAAGTTGTCACCTTTTATAGCGTTTTGCGTCTGCTGATACTGAAATGAATATGTATGAAAATATACCTTTTTTGTTTTTGACTTGGTTAAATATTCACATTCTTAATGGTATCGTTTGCAGGGAAGAGAAGATATTTTATCACGATCATTTGGTGTTTTCACTGAAGTTTTGTAGAGTTCCGTTTACAATGTTGATCTGGTTACTGTGGAAACAGTAGCCACGTTTACATGGAGCATTGTAATCGGTTTAAAAGTCCAATCCGAATGAAAATGCTCCATATAAACACCTCAATCGGAATAAAAATGCCCAAACCGAATGAAATTGTAATCGGTTTGAGAGAGGTGGGATAAACCTTTCTATAAACCGAACAAAATAAAAAGTCTGCCATGTAAACGAGTTAAACCGATTATTTTGCGTCTACGTCATCACGTCAAGCGGTCAGGGGTCGTCAGAATGCAAAATGTTGGCGGCAAAATTAAACTGGAGTAAAACTGAAACAACACATTTATTAAATACACTGAAGGAACTCAATGAATCATTACTACGGACCTTCATCCACACACTTCTGCTTTACGGAGGAGGGAGGGGTAGTATTGAGATGTGCCTTAGAGATGCACAGCCACCAAACAGGTCAGCTTCCTGTTCCCGTCTTTTCCTCATACCATCCAGCAGGAATATGCTACAAATTTCATGCTGTTGCTTGATTAAGAGCAACACTTTACATAAAAATAGCGCGCATAAGAAATAACGGAACTCCATGTTGACAGGAATACAAGGCGGCAAACAGGACATAAGCTAATGTGCACATGTCACAAAGTCATTCAGATTGAAAGCGCCGGTGCATGTAAACACCATATCAGATTAGATAACGTCTCATGTAAACACTCCACTGAATCTTTCAATCGGAATGATTTTAATCTGAATGACAAAAAAGTGTACATGTAAACGTGGCTAGTGTCACGCGCTGCTGCTTCAGCCATCAGATGGTGGAAAATGTCCAAATAAAAAAAATATGTTCAACAAGCTGACAGAAGTCGATTCATTTCTTTGTTGGAAGGGTGTAAACGTAACTGTAGTTTTAATGTTTTCTTTGTAAATATTCACTGTCCCATATGACCACGGAGGAGAAGCGGAGGGGCATTCAGCGGACAGACACCCTTTTTTACAGTCTATGACAGACACCGACACAGTTTTTTTTTTTTTTGCATTTATTTCAACAAATGACAACCAAAATCAAACCCATAGAACAGTTTTGAAGTGGCTACGTGCAAATTATATTCATATTCACAAGCCGAGTGAGAGTCATACTCGCAAATGTAATGTTAATTACACTCAGCTATGTGATTATTTTATACAGTGATAGGGAGTGGGTTCAGTCAGTGACATTATTAGATTTGCTATACGGCGTCTCCCTGTCACCTGCTCAACCTGCTTCCCTTACTGTGTTTTTACCATAGACTGTGAAAAGGTTTTTACACGTAGAAAAGGCGAAAATTGTATTACACTGTTCAGTTTTTTCCCTGAACGATGATGTGAGCTCCTGTTGCAATTCTCGATTCAGCATAAATGACCTACAATGGCGACATTTTTCACAATTACAACAGAAAATAAAAAATACTGCCCTAACTTCACTATCAGAAAGGCAGCGCGATATAAACAAACCAGACTAGAACTGAACATGGCGTGACGGCAACTTCACATTCTCTACCTCCTCGATGGCAGTCAAGTCTTTCAATTCAGAAGAAAAATCGCTCCTCTTCATAACATAAGGTTCACGTCCAAAATATGTTGTGATTTTCTGTTTATACCTTTCTAAACCAGCACAGTACGGACTTTTTTCCCCATCTCTTCCATTCTAATTTTCACTGCTTGCCCTCCACATTAATTTTGCACGTCACCAAAACCACGTGATTGCAAACAACCTCTGCAAAGGGAGATATTTTCTTTTACAGAATTCTCTGTTTAAGGACTACAACAAACGGCTGGTGGGGCTCCAATGAGCTTCTTCCCGGGTTAGTGACATCACTAACCCTAAAATTTACATAAACCCTGCCCCCGAGAACACACAACAAAGGGGGTGAGGCCATGTTGGGCTGCTTTAGAGAAGAGGAAGAGTTGTTGTAGTAGAGTGTTGTTACCATGCCGCCATTTTACGCCGGACTGCTTCACAAATGAGGGTCAATTCAACACTGGATTTGCACAAAAGTTTAACATGACGGCACATGCTAGTTGATGAGTTGAATCAACTCCACAGCAACTACATAAATTTATCCACTAACCATTCAGAAACAATCAGTTGCATTCTATAAGTTCTTCCTGAGTCACTGGAGAAACGGGCAACAGCAAGAGGTGAGAGGTAAACACTTCCCTTGAATTTTAGTCTCTGGTAACAACTTAGGCACGAAGTAAACAACAGATCATAATTAGAATCCTCAGGTAGGCATAACAAGTAACTAAAACATTCACTGAGACATCACTTAAGGCAGAATAGCATCTGAGACACTGAACAAAGGCTGAGGTAAATATCTTGCGGTGAACAGAAAACTCCGAAATCAGAGAGTCTCTTATCTTTCCATCCATGACATTGAGAACACTGGTATATCTTTCATAGGGAATCAAAGAGAATGACTATCCAGTGGAACATCAAGTGAGTAAACACAGGTAAGAAGCTGTCTTAGATAAATCACTTAACTTTAGAACTTCCAGGCAGGAACAAGGAACACAAGTAAGGTGAGGTAGGGCTGTGTTTAAATTTTGTATGCCCTTCTCTGGCTGACTTCCCTCTATCTCATTCACTTGGATGTACGTCATTGCTTACGTTGCATGAGTGCCCACTATACTGCCAGGACCCTTGCAGTGTGTTTAAATGGAACGCCCTAAGCCCGTGGAATCCACAATGGAGCTGATTTATTATTTACAGCTTTTATCCTTATAAATTTGTTTTACGCACCATTCTGTATGCCTGTATGTATGCTTGGGCTGTTGGAAAAAATATAAAAAATTAAACACATGAAAATGATAACAATACAATAAATTATAACTGTGTAAAGAACAGTGAGCTTAAGGTAGCTAAAAGTATTATGCTGTTAAATGTCAAAATAAACGTACCCCAGTTGTGTGGGGTGGGAGTAAATTAAAGGGATAGTTCACCCAAAAATTAAAATGATCCCATGACTTACTCATCCTCAAGCCAGGTGTATATGACTTTCTTCATTCAGACGAACACAATCAGAGTTATATTTAAAAAAATATCCTTGCTTTTCCATGCTTTATAATGGTAGTGAATGGTGCTCCTGATTTTGAAGTCCAAAAAAGTGCATCCATCCATCATAAAAGTAATCCACATGGCTCTAGTGGGTTAATAAAAGCCTTCTGAAGCGAAGCGATGGGTTTTTGTAAGAAAAATATCCATAATGAAAACTTTATAAACTAAAATAACTAGCTTCCGGCAGACAACCGTACACATACTGCGCAAGTCAACTTGCACCAAAAGAAAAACTTCTGACGCGATGTATGACGTAGGATGTAGGAGTATCGACGCTGCTCGCGGTTCAAACAAATAGGGCTGAGCAACAAACTCAAGCTCCTCTTCTCTTATATCAAAATCCTCTGTCATTTCTGTTTAAAAATTCTAGTTTTAGACTTCTAATTCTTGACCGCTGTTTTGTTTTGCTCTATCCTCTGCGTTTCAGGTCAGAGATTACTCTTTTGGCAAGTCAATTTGCGTAGGCCGTCTGCCGGAAGCTAGTTATTTTAGTTTATAAAGATTTAAATATGGATATTTTTCGTTCAAAAACCCATCACTTCGCTTCAGAAGGCCTTTATTAACCCATTAGAGCGGTGTGGATTACTTTTATGATGGATGGATGCACTTTTTCGGACTTCAAAATCAGGAGCGCCATTCTCTACCATTATAAAGCTTAGTAATGAATGGCCAGGATATTTTATAATATTACTTCGATTGTGTTCGTCTGAAAGAAGATATCATATACACCTAGGATGGCTTGAGGGTGAGTAAATCATGGGCTAGTTTTCATTTTTGGGTGAACTATCCCATGTGATCTGCTGTGACATCACAATCTTGTTGCATTGTGGTCTGTGCCTGAAGTGCATATTGACACTCACTCCCCCGGTCAAAATCGAGGGGTAGAGGGTCCATCCAAATAAACATTCCTCACCCACTTGACGAAGTTGAACGCACTTCAGAATGGTGGAGAGATTCCCCCAAAGGGAAGTGCTAAGGGAAGTTCACGAGTGTATGTCTAAGTGGAGTTAAACACAGTCTAAGTATTCTACTTCAAGGCCAGACACCGACTGACTGACTGACTGAGGTTTATGTAGGAGTCCAACAATGACACAATGTCAAGTCACCTTTATTTATATAGCGCTTTTTACAATGTAGATTGTGTCAAAGCAGCTTTACATTGATAACTGGTACATTGTTTGACTGCACAGCAGCTCTTAAAGAATAGTGTCAATGCAGGCAGATCAAAAGCACTGTTGAATATCAAAATGTCAAGTCAAGTGTCCCCAACTAAGCAAGCCAGAGGCGACAGCGGCAAGGAACCCAAACTCCATCAGGTGACATCAGGTGGCAGACAAGTGGCAAATTGGTGTTAAAATGGAGAAAAAAACCTTGGGAGAAA
This sequence comes from Ctenopharyngodon idella, assembly GCF_019924925.1. NCBI lineage: Eukaryota > Metazoa > Chordata > Actinopteri > Cypriniformes > Xenocyprididae > Ctenopharyngodon > Ctenopharyngodon idella. Next base: position 23,499,575 of record NC_067232.1, read on the forward strand.
CCAGGCTTAGTCGGGGTGCCAGTTCTCCTCTGGCCAACAGTGCTTTGTTACAATTCAGGTTGCTATCATAAGTCCAATAGGATCGCAACATTAAAAGTATTTATTTCAGTTCCATCCAATTGAGGATCGTATTCATCACGCCGGTATGGACGGTTGTTGAGGAACTGTGTCGTGGCTGTCGTGTCGATGAGGCCTTCACAGGGGATGATCTAGTTGACTCAATCTCTGCCGATACTTCAGGGCTGCGTTGTGGTCGTGTCAAGGTGCAGGTCCTTGGTCTCACCTGGATACGGCCCGGATCCGGTTGACTACGGTGAACCTCGGGATAAACAGAAAGACTAATATTAGCGTAGATGCCATTCTTCTTCTGATGTAACGAGTACATCAGGTGTTATAGGAAGTGAATGAGCTGCAGATGTGGATCATTAATAATCTGGTGAGCGAGAGCGGGTGAATGACTGTGAGAACAGGACAGTAACAGTGACAGTAATCTTATTACATATATTACTGTGTCTGTTATGCTCACCAAGATTGCATATATTTGATAAACAAATAAAGTAAAAACAGTAATATCGTGAAATATTATTACAACTTAAAATTGAATGCATCCTTGCTGAATTAAAGTATTAATAATAAAAAAAAGTAAATAAAAATCCTACTCACCCCAAACTTTTTGAACAGCGTTGTAAATAGTAGTAAATAAATATAAAAGTGAATATTTTCCAGATTTGCTTTGGCTTTAATACAGTGACAATATAAAAGCCAAATATTTGTCTTTATAATATCACACTTAATATTTTTCCACAGACAATATGACATGTAAATATAGTGGCCTTTTTATTTTACAGAAGAGGGTCTCATGCAAGAAGATCATTGTAGTTGAGGGTTTTGGGCAGAAAGTTTGAAAGACAACTTAATTGTCAAAGGTAGAAATGCTTTTCTGTTGCATTTATTTCACACTGTAAAAAGTTGCTGCTTTAAATTTTTAAGTACAATCAACTTGGCTGTAAGTCATTTCAACTTAAATTATATTAAACTGACTTAAAAATTAGTTGAATGTTGAATTTCGAAAAAACTCGAAATTGCTTAATTTATTTTGATGATTTAAAGTAATGTAAACACATGTTTTCATAACTTATTGATCATATCATTTTTTAAAGTGAAGATGCGCAATAATCAAACTTGCACGTCAGTTTTAAATAGGCATGAGACGTCTGGATGTGCGCAAGCAGAGTTTCAAAGAGAAGACATGACAGAAAGAAATAAGAAAGGTTGAAAGAACAATTGAGACGAAAAAGGAGGGACAAAGACAGAGCAGGAATGAAAGAGTCATATATATATGGGAAGATAAAAGAGAGGGCAAAAATCCACCCCTCTTCTCCCGCGGTGCCTTCAGTGGCCTGCCAAGCTTCTTGCCACACTGGCATTAATAATGCAGTCCCAGTTCAATAGCTCCAAACTCAGTCATACATACGTCAGTCTCACCCCCCACCGGCAGAAGGAGATCTGCAGAGGAGCCGAGGTGAACAGATTAAAGGGGGGCAAGGAGGTGAAAGAACGGGACAGAACTGAGTGCCCTTAATTGGCAATGATTTTGCCCTGGTCTTTGAGTTCAAGTGCTGCTTTAAAGAGTTTCCCCAGGGCACGGAAATCACAGTTTAAACTTGTACCACATTTTAGATCAGTTACTGATCTCATTATAAGTGTGTTTGCCAGAAGCAAACATTTGCATTTCAACATGTTTGAACAGTGTGTGTGTTTCTTGAGGAACATACTGCGTCTAAGTGGCCACTGATGTAAAGTGACCATCTTTAGCTCTTGGACCCACTTTATCCTCCATCTCTTCAGCAGCAGTTCTCTGAGATGAAACACACACACACACACACACACACACACACACACACACACACAGCCAGCCAAGTATAGGAATAGATGTCTGTAGTTATATAAACCTTAATATTATTGGTTAACCCTATATTTTCTCCAGTGGGACGTTTTGTCAGATTTTGCTTATGACAATTTGTCCCCAAACTATAGCTAATTCATACATAAATTTCATGTTTAGTTCCACTTTTCTCTCCTTGAATTTTCACCTTGTGTTCTGCTAAATATAGTATGTGTATCTGTGCATGTTTATGTGATCATGTTGCTCTTTTCATGAATATTTCTCAAAGAAATTAAAGTGATAAACACTGAAATGTTAATAGCGATTTTAATAACATACATACAAGCAAATATGTACTTAATATTTACAGTATCTCACATTTTTGTAAATATATCTTTTCATGTGACAACACTGAAAAAATGACGCTTTGCTACAATGTAAAGTAGTGAGTGTACAGCTTGTTTAACAGTGTAAATTTGCTGTCCCCTCAAAATAACTCAACACACAGCCATTAATGTCTAAACCGCTGGCCACAGAAGTGAGTACACCCCTAAGTGAAAATGTCCAAATTGGGCCCAAGTAGCCATTTTCTCTCCCTGGTGTCATGTTACTCGTTAGTGTTACAAGGTCTCAGGTGTGAATGGGGAGCAGGTGTGTTAAATTTGGTATTGTCACTCTCTCTCTCTCATACTGGTCACTGGAAGTTCAACATGGCACCTCATGGCAAAGAACTCTCTGAGGATCTGAAAAAAAGAATTGTTGCTCTACATAAAGATGGCGTAGGCTATAAGAAGATTGCCAAGACCCTGAAACTGAGCTGCAGCATGGTGGCCAAGACCATACAGCGGTTTAACAGGACAGGTTCCACTCAGAACAGGCCTCGCCATGGTCGACCAAAGAAGTTGAGTGCACGTGCTCAGCGTCATATCCAGAGGTTGTGTTTGGGAAATAGACGTATGAGTGCTGCCAGCATTGCTGCAGAGGTTGAAGGGGTGGGGGGGTCAGCCTGTCAGTGCTCAGACCATACGCCACACACTGCATCAAATTGGTCTGCATGGCTGTCGTCCCAGAAGGAAGCCTCTTCTAAAGATGATGCACAAGAAAGCCCGCAAACAGTTTGCTGAAGACAGGCAGACTAAGGACATGGATTACTGGAACCATGTCCTGTGGTCTGATGAGACAAAGATAAACTTATTTGGTTCAGATGGTGTCAAGCGTGTGTGGCGGCAACCAGGTGTGGAGTACAAAGACAAGTGTGTCTTGCCTACAGTCAAGCATGGTGGTGGGAGTGTCATGGTCTGGGGCTGCATGCGTGCTGCCGGCACTGGGGAGCTACAGTTCATTGAGGGAACCATGAATGCCAACATGTACTGTGACATACTGAAGCAGAGCATGATCGCCTCCCTTCGGAGACTGGGCCGCAGGGCAGTATTCCAACATGATAAGAAGCTGAGGGTAAAGGTGATGGACTGGCCAAGCATGTCTCTAGACCTAAACCCTATTGAGCATCTGTGGGGCATCCTCAAACGGAAGGTGGAGGAGCGCAAAGTCTCTAACATTACAGAAATTACACAACAGAACAGAAATTAATACCTATATTCAGCAAGGATGCATCAGATTGAGTGTCATTAATGATGTTTATAATGTTACAAAAGATTTATATTTCAAATATATTCTTTTGAACTTTTTATTCATCAAAAATCCTGAAAAAAAAAAAAAAAAAACTGTATCATGGTTTTCAAGATTGATATTAATCATAAATGTTTCTTGAGCAGCAAATCAGCATATTAAAATGATTTCTGAAGGATCATGTGACACTGAAGACTGGAGCAATGATGCTGAAAATTCAGATGTGTCATCACAGAATAAATTACATATTAAAATATTAAAATAGAAAACAGTTCAAACTACTTTAAATTGCAAACATATTTCACAATATTACTATTTTTACTGTATTTTTGATCAAATAAATGCAAAATCTTTCCCCAAACTTTTGAATGGTAGTGTATATAATTTATATTATATAAATAATTTATAAAGAAATAGTTACATAAAAATGCCATAATGCCATAACAATGCTTGTCAATGGATGTTAAAATAAATTCTCAAAACTCATAAGACTTGTACACAAAAACTGTGATGCTCTGTTCATTTGTGGGCAGGTTATGTGGTAATGAAGTCAGTTATGTCATTGTTCAGCTATCAGTGAAAATATACATTTCTAAGAGTAAAAAAAAGGCATACAAACACATGAATTAACTTTATTAAGTTTCTCGAAAAATACTGAGAAAAGAAGTGATGAAGAAATCCAGAGCAAGTGTGTTCAGCTTCAGTAAAGGCCTCTTTCTGACCTCAATGAACTGGAAGAAATAGTAATATCACGAAAGTTGGCCACAATATGAAATGTTCTGCGCTTGGATCAACTGAGCAGGTAGCACACACAAACAAACTCTCTCTCTCACATACACAGTTTCTGGTTCACTGGCTCTATGATTCCCATAGCTGTGCAAGAACTCTTGGTACCCCTGGTATTCAAACACATTCCCATGGCAACCTATGACTCGCATCCCATAAATCAAACTGCAGGAGCAAAGACCGAATTTAATATAATGCTTTTGGGTTGGTGTATGTGTGTGTGTGTGTGTGTGTGTGTGTGTGTGTGGTCCCCTCAGTTTTGATCTTTTTGGATTTGATCTTTTCCTTGGAAAGGGTGTTAGATATATTTGCAGTAATCCTTTTGAGCCAGATTATATACTGTTTCAGCTGGGCCATTCTTTGTCCAGGCTATAGATCTTACACAGCATGATAAAAAATAGACAAAAGTCAAAATGCATGTCAGCCTGTCCGATTATGAACATGCATCAGTGGAAAATCTTGCTGCTGTCAAACCAAAACCAGTGATGCTTTATAAAGACTGGAGCGCATGTCTGAATGCATCTGTCTCGGACATTTATTACAGCCATGTCCTCTTTAAAAGTCTGGATTCTTAGAATCTTTGTAAGTGCACGACCACTCCTATTTTGAAGAATTTTCCTACAAATGTATGCAATATTTAACGATTTTCCAAGTTTTTCCTGCGTTTTTCATGTATAGATGACAATGTTGTCAAAGTGATCCCCATTCACAAGATTCCGCAAAAACTAAATACGGTGTATTATGCATGCCAGGCCAGTACAATGTAAAAAAGAACTGTTGGTTTAACATAAAAAAATAAGTTTCATTGAAATTAAAAATTTTAGTTAATACAATGAAGGCGATTGGTTTAATCAACAGAAACTCAAGATATTATGTTATCTGAACCACATTAATTATCTAAACACATAAAAAAATTCAGTTTTTAGTTGAAAATGGTGTTGTGTAAACACCCCCTTAGATTAATATTTATGTGTTTTGGTCAATTATTTGCATGACAGTGGCGTTTTGGGGTTCTGAAAATGCGAACGTTTGAAAACGGGTTTCAAAATGCACGTTTTTTGAAAACGATAATGTTATCTTTCCATATAAACAACAAAAATGCAAATTTGGGAAAACTGTGACATCATGCTCATGCATATTACGTGTTCAGTCCAAGCGTGTCACACGAGTCCTGAAAAGTGAAGCCAAAGCATCTCGATCGCCCCCAGGTGGCTGGAAGCAGTATAGGTCACAAACACTGCCCTCTCCATGAAATGTAATGAGGCATGAGACAAACTTACAATCAAATTACACTTCAAATATTTTTTTCCAAAGACAATTATTGTCATTTTAGGCAGTTTTTAGGCAGTTATTTGATGATATAAAAACGGGTGTGACGTCATGATTGACAGCTGAGATTGACAGCTTCACTGAGTGAAGTAGTCATTTTTCTGGATCTTCGCGAGGTGACTGGAGCTTTAATTTATACATTTCCATAACTGTTTACTTCACATAATGAGTTGTTCTGAGTTTGGGTGGGACATTGATATCGCGGCTCCACTTCACGCTACTGCGCAAACTCGGGCTCCAAGTTCACAGACTGCACAGACTCGAGACTCAAGATGTCAGTGCCATATTGGCACACTGGTGGTTTCAGTTACTACAATGGAAGGGAGTGAGAGTGCATTGTCCATCTTTTTTTACAGTCAGTGGTTCAGTCTATAGGCATCCGCGAGTACTTGACAGTCAAAACAACAATGGCGGTGCTCAAGATTTTGCTTGATGCTTTCTTCATCTTGATTGTTTGTATTTACCGCTCTGTAGAAGAATGCATATGTGCGCAGGCACGTAGTATTTCTTTACAAAGTGACATCGCCAACTACTGGCCTGGCAGCATAATACAGTGTTTTTAGTCATTTTCATGGATCCGTGTGAACCTGGATCTCCTTTTAGTACACTGTTTTCGTGTAAACATACCCTAAGTATTGCCTACTTCACTTACTGCAGCTTCCTGAATAAATATAGTGCCTAATGTGAAGATATTTTTATTTCAGCTATAGTGTTGAAGTAGATGCATTATAGTCTGTGCAATTTTCTGATTCTAGTGATTTAGATAAATGGTTCACAGCCCCCTCAAGCCGTAGGTGTCCCATTCACTGACACCAAACCAGAAATATGTTCTTTTTAACTGATATTGTACTGGATATCATTAAACATTTTAAATGACCATTACTATATTGATTCACTTTTAAACTAAAAGAAATCAATTCTGTGGGTGTCAAGCAGAAGTATCTTTCTCTCAAACTGAAGCAGCAGAATCTGTTATTTTTTTATATTGCATTAAAAGTGCTCTCAGTAATTTTTTTTGTACTGGCTGAATTGGCAATCATCTTGAACTTACACTTGACACCTAATACTGCGGATGCAGTATCAAAAAATGATTATACACAAACTTAAACTTTTTTTCTTCAAAAGTACTATTCTTTATGTGAAAAACATTTTAACGAGGCAAAGAAAAAAGGTGTGCATTTTTATGGGAAAAAAATAGTATGATGTGTAAAGATGGAGCTAAAGAAACATTTCCTATTATTATCAATGCTGAAAACTATAACATTTTTCCAAGTACAGTACACCATGAAACCTGCTTAAGTACACCATGGGGTATAGATATGCCTCTGCTTATGAATCATTGTGCTGTACAGTGGCGAGTGTACAGTGTGTATGAGAAAAAGAGTGCTGAGTAGGTTTAAGTAAGAGGTTTGTCTGGCAGTTAAAAAGATAGGATGTCAGAAGTGAAATGTTGCAAATAAACAATTGGTTTCACTGTCACACACTCTCCATAAATATCTTCATTGACAGCATAATCCATCACTTCAAAAGCTCTACTGAGGAAGATACATTCTCACTCTCTCTTGTTCTGTCTCTCTCTCTCTGCCTGTCTGTCTGGCTCTAATAGAATAAGTTAGTAAAGTAAAAGTGCTTCTCCCCTCGGTGGAAAAGATTCTCTTTGTAAAGCTCAGAGTCTCTTATTGAAGAGTTTAACGAGTGTCATGAACAGACGGAGGCAGCTGCGCACACCTCTCAGACTTCTACAGAGAAAAGCTCATTTCTTCACACCTCGAAAAGAGCCCAGAAGCAGAACCAATCCACAGCTGACAACATGCCACTCAGTTACGTCTCATCTTGTTTCATCTTGTCTCATTTCATAAAGAGGACAGTGACAGACAATATTACTCTCACTCTCATTTTAATTTTCCCTTTAGCCCTTTGTTCATCTCCGTCATGCTTTTCTACCTCATTTTTTCCTCTTTCCTCATCCTCTGTTTTTCTCTCGAACCCCTGCTATTTCTTCCTGCTTTCTCTGTAATCAGATAGTAAAAGCAGATGTGTGTCTTTTTGTGTCTCTGATGGTTTGAGCACTGATTGAAGGGAAATTACTGTTATAATCAGGGTTATTAGCCCCCACTTCTTCCCCACAAGTCACACACATTTACTTAGCTATCTAAATGGGGACATTCCATAGACTTTTGTTGTTTTTCAGAGTTGTTTTTTGACATATGTTATAAATTTAGTTGATATTTTGTCATGACTTTTTCATTCATTTTAGCCAAATGTACTCCTACTTAAAAGGGCAAAATTAAAGGGTTAGTTCACCCCCAAAAATGAGAATTTCTTAATCGCTTACTCAGCCTCATGTTGTTCCAAACCTGTACAGATATGAACAGATGTTTTGAAAAATGTCAGTGGGGTGAAATATTGTTTGGACCTTAATATTCTTCAAAATAACATTTTATGCATTTCGTGCATTTTTCAACTTTAGTTAGTGTGTAATGCTGCTGTTTGAGCATAAAAAAGTTCTGCAAGGCTCCAAAGAGAGATATAACAGAAAACTCTTTTCAAGAACTTCAAATTGCTCATTTGAACTACAATACGCTTTTTCTGGGTCTTGTGAAGTTACAATTTTACTCATTTAAATAATCCCCGCCCACGGAATATGTGAAAAAGGGGGGCGAGGCCTGGCTGAGCTGTGCTAGAGAAGATGAAGAGTGTTATTTTTACTTTAAAAAAAAAAAGAAAAAAAAAAGTTTACTTTTTTTTAAGCTCTCGCTTTTGTAAGATTGTTCACCACCCCTTTGGAAAATTAACCTTGGTTTTGTGATTGGTTACTGTTTGTATTACCATAGTTTTCTGACAAATTTCATAATTAAATGGTGTATAACATTGTATATAAAATGTAGAAGAAAATTACAAAACAAAAAAACATACCACGTTAACATTCTCAGGGTGTGAATGCGGCTCAAATTGGTTTGAAATTGATATATATGATATTATATTATACATTATAAAACGGTTAGTTCCTGTCCTTGATTCTGACTGGTCAATAGCTGTGTTTTATTCACAATAAAACACGGCTATGACCGATTCACCCAACAGTTCTGTGTATCACTACACAACACCCTTAGCAACCACTCTTAGCAACGTAAACTGTATGTTCTCAATTGATATTGTTCATTGAAGTTTACTGTATTATGTATTAGAGGATTGTGAGAAAGAGATAGAGTAAGCAAGTTTATTACCTGCATTCAGATTTAGCATTTTCCTTCAGGTCAGACCTATGTTCATAATAAAAAATATGTTTAAATTTCCGATGTATTATCTTCTCCTTTTAACAGTTAAGTGTTTTTCCCGTGACTGACAGCGCTAGACAAAGCATTTGTCAGTTGCGTCTTGTTCCATGTTCACAACAATTCAGTCTTTTCAATGTAAAAGTCTTCGCTACTGACTGACACACTCATAAAGACAGTCTTTGCCGCCATCTAATGGTATAATAATGTAACTTCTGTTGCTGTTCACGGTCAGGGACTATTTTTTCCGGCGGAAGGAAGGCTTTTAGTGAAAGTTTACTTCATGGAAGTTGCACTGATTCATATTTTTGGCTTTAATATTTGTATTGTGTGGTAACAGTTTTATAAAAGAATAAGGTACTCAAGGCTAGTGCTGTATCGTGAATAAGTCACGGCTGAAGGGGTTACTCTGCTTCGCGTCGTGCCTAACAACGCCCTTCAGCCGTGACTTATTCATGATACAGCACAGCCTCTCGTACCTTATTGCTTACTTATATTATATATTATATATTATACATACTGTATTTACACCTGAGCAGATGAAACTCACAGTTATGGTAAAGGGTGTGACATTTCAGGAACACTGTCTTAGCAGTTCGCCAATCACAACACACTGGGACAGCTAACCAATCAGAGCACATTTCGTATTTTGGAAGGAGGGGCTTCATTGAAACAGGAAGTAAATGGCTCATTTGAGCCAGACTGGGAAGAGAGGTGCTGTAATAATGTAAAATATGTGAAAAAATAATACGCTTTTTGAACAATCAAGCATGAAAACCTATTCTAGTATGCCCTAAAAACAAAATCAAGACTTTGTAAAAGGGCCTAATAGGACCCCTTTAAAACAAGGGAATTAATTAGTAAAAAGTGCTGACATATTAGTAAGTCGTTGCTACAATATACATATTTTTTTCCCGTAGTGTTCCACAGAACCACAGAAGAAAGAAATTCATACAGGCTTGGAACAGAATGAAGGCGAGTACATGATGACAGAACTGGTCAGCGCTTGGCTGGTTGGTATGATCCTACTAGCTGTATTTCATGGAAGAAGGAAAATAATAAGGGGTTTGAATGACATGGGTGAACTTTTCATATAAGGTTTGTTATACAATCTTTCAGAGTGCAGTAACTTTTTTGTTCATCCATATTAAACTTGTTGTTCTTCCAGGGTAATCTGTAACACTCTGGTGTTATTTTGACACTTTTCTTAAAAAGTAGGCCTTGGAATGCATTTAATTTAGTATATTATTCAAAACACCTAATGCAGCTCTTTGGAGAAATTGGATGTCTCTCACTTTATATTAAAGGTTTAGAAAGTAAATTTAATTTTTCATTTTCATCCGCAAACTTTAAGCTGGATGTAAATTATACTTCTCATAGATTCCATTACTACACCATCTGGACCCAAAAAGATTTTTTCCCACTGACAGCCATTCAAAGTTCTTTGTGCACTTAAAGTGATAGTTCACCCAAAAATGAGAATTCTGTCATCATTTGCTCATCCTCGCAAGTTTTTTCAAACTTGCATGAATTTCTTTCTTCTCCTGAACACAAAAGAAAATATTTTTAAGGATGTTGGTAACCAAACAGTTTCCATACTATGGAAGTCAATGAGGTCCCATCAACTGTTTGGTTACCAACATTCTTCAAAATATCTTCTTTTGTGTTCAGCAGAAGAAAGAAATTCATTCAGGTTTGGAACAACTTGAAGGTGAGTAAATGATGACAGTATTTTCATTTTTGGGTGAACTATAACTTTAATGACTTTAAGTCATTAGATATTACTAGTAGGCATTTTTTTTTTCAGTTCTTTTTGGAGAGCTTTTAAATGCCTGAAATGTATTTATCTGACTTTCCAATGTTTAAATTGTGTACTTGAGATGTTTGTAGAGGTATTGTAGACCTTCATTATACAAACCCATGCACGTCACTGGATGTGTTGGGGTAAATTATACATATACAATACTAAATATAAAAATGACATTTATAAAAATAAGTCCAAAAATATGTCCAAAAATGGCCCTCAATCTGCCACTCTCCATTCATTCTCCAATGATACGTCTGATGCGCCAAATATAACAAGTCCCGTCCTCTATCAGGGAGCTCAGCAAAGAGAGTGAACAACATTCTGCACTGCCGAGAGGAAAGGCACAACTTCAAACACAAGGACAGAGCACATCCATCTGTTTTCTCGCTCACACTTCGCTCTCATAGCCATGCTCATTCGCTCCTTCCTCCCTTACTCACTTAGTCACTCTCTCACATTCCCTCTCTCCCATTTAGCCTCCCCCGCCCGTGTTCCTTTCAAGTTGAAATTAGTGTCATGAAAAATATTTGCTTTCAACAGAGATTTTTTTGTGTGTAATTTATGATACATGGTGATAGTGTTAGATTTGCTTTAAGTGTTAAACGCTCCATAAGGTCTTTTTTTTGTCTCGAGCAAACTGCTTAGGCTGATAACAGAGCTTGTTCGCTAATTTAATTTTTAAGAAATATTCAGATCAAGTAACCAGCTTTTAAAATGGGCTGAAAGCCCAGTATTTGTTTGTTGGGTTAAGTTAATCTTTTTGCTAAAAGGAAACACAAGTTGCTATGTATAGTGTGCATTTAAATCATGGGTTTTGCAAACAATATCTGAGAGCATGAGGGGTTCAGAAGACTGTTAATGAAAATATCAGGAATGAAATTATGCCACATATAGAGTTACACAGTATGATGTTTCATGTTTATAAAGCGTTGTTGGGTCTAACAACATTCTCCGCTTCTCTAGCTCAGCTTGGGGCTAATCGTTCCAAACTCTGGCACAGAAAAAAATGTTTGTAATTTTTTAAAATGTGCTTTATATGAACGTCTGCAGATTCAGACGTTCTCCCTGAATATCTATCATTCTCTGCCGAAGCAAAGCCAGACCCTGTAAATATCATCTGTTCATGAAGCACAATTCCTCCGGCCGTCCATTTAGCTCAAAATGGGTTGTCTATTCAATCGAACCCACTGTATAATCTCATTTTATTTTAAGGCTGAAAGCTCTCCGGCAAACATTTAATTCCCTTATTTAGAGAGCCATCAAACAAACACTAGTTGCTCTCCTTAAAAACAGGGACAAATGGCATCACAGTTCCTCTTTAACACATGCGTCCTGTTCCCTGCCATACAGATATGCAAAATAAACACCATCTGCAATTTACTGCTAATTGCTGAGTTGCGCCTTCATACTGGATATGTCGTTTGGGATTTTCTATCTGATATTCTGTTCATTTTCAAAACCCTGGTAACTGCTGAGACAGTGCTCTTTGTGAGTGTATATGGAGTATTGAAAATAGCCATTACCACATTTGCAAATAGGCTACCCTAAATAAATAAGACTAGAGAGTTTTTTTTTCTTATTTGTTGATCATAATTTTTTATATGTAATAAATTTACTTTAGCTCAACTTAAGGAGATAGCTTACCCAAAAATGTCATCATTTATCTTGACATTTTCAGACAAAGCTTTTTTATGATATTCAGTATATCATGAAAGAATAATAAGGGGTCTAAATGACATGGGTGAACTTTTCCTTTAAAGTGTGCTTATTATCAGGCGTGCACATAACTGGTTCGCAGGTGCGCATGCATGGTAATAATAAATGATGCATACCAGAAAACGTGGAGGGAAGCGCTTTTGAGTACCAACATTTTTGGGGACAGGGACACGTTTACTTACAGGAGTAGGATTTTTCCCCGTCTCTGGTAAGATAGCAATCATGATAATAAGTGTGTTCATTAATTATTAGGTGTGCAACGGATCGCAGTTGATCTGTGATCTGTACGGACCAGGCCCCATGGTTCGGCATGCATGTGATTTGCGGATTAACTGCTAAGTTTAACCATCATAATGTGAAAGTTTATCATTTGGACATGTTTTGTCTTGCCAATTTACACATTCAAAAGATTTTAAACACGGAGGAAGAGTCAAAAAATCGGAACTCGCGCGCCTCACACACCCGAAGCATGCTGAGAGAGAGAAGCTTTCAGACAGCGCTTGAACACATAATTAATTCTTCTTTCACGTTTACTTGCACATGAACGGACACATACACACAAAATTTTATCAAAATACCCGTCTCGCAAGTATTCTCTCGGCTATGTCATAAGTGAACGGTTGAGAAAGAAAGTTATTCGGTCCGCGCATTCGGTCTTAAAGTGACAGCAGCCTAATATTCCTGCTGTTGTCTGTGTTATTAGTGTTAATAAAATAAAAACAAAACATCATCATCATCTGCCATATTCGAGAGCAAAGAAGATAGTGAGGAGAGCAGTCAGGAGGAAAGTGATAATGACAACTTGTAGATTAAGAGTGCTGCGTAAAGTGTGAGTACCAAGCAACATCTCCAGGTGCTCCCTTGAGAACTAGACCAAAAAAGTTATGTCCACCCCTGTCTATTATGCTATTTTAAAAATACCTCATTTTGTTTTGGAGTTCTCCTACAATAGGTTTACATGCATCCAAAACACAGTTAGAAAAAAGAAAAGAAAAAAACACTTTAATTTTCTCATAATATACATTGCAAGGTTCAAAGATTGAGTCTCTCTAAACCCTTCCTTTCCACGAGCCTACTCTGCTCTGATTGGTCAGATGGCCCAGTCTGTTTTGATTGGTCTAGCTCTTACAGCTCTTACCGGAAACAAAACCCCTATTATCATATCTGAATTTCAGCTCATGAAATTGTTCAAGGCCAGCAAATGGCATTATGCAAATTTGTAACATTGTTACGTACTTTAGGTATGCAACAGGAAGTGAGATTTCTGACGACTCGTTTTGGCAGTTCAGAATTGATTCCTTTTTTTTAGGAGACAGTAACTTTATCTGTTGTGCACTTTGATCTTTAAAACTTTGCAGACCTTTTAAATTCACAAACAGCTATATTGCACACTGTATGAAAGGTAATATTCGAAAACGCATAATAGGGGCATTTTAAGATTTGTTATGTATACTATCTTTGTGATAAAAAAAGAGAAACTTACAGAGTGCAGTAAACCGCCAGTGTTTTCTAAAAAAAAAATTGCCAGCCACCGCCATCGTATTCACAAAACTTTTATGGCACCCAGACTATTTTGTTGTAAACAGTCAATATATCAATAGAAAAAACAGAGTCTCTGCTTTTTAAAAAAAAGAATTCTAGCTTCATTAATTCGTTTTTTTATCGACACTTGAATGTGGGTAAAAAACCCCAGCATTTTGAACAGAGAAAATCGCATTTTTGTCAAAGACTTGATGATGATCAAAACATAGATTCCATCATCACCAACAAAGTTTGCAGTTATACACCCCTTGTGGGTTTGATAATTTTCCCGGTAACTTTAGGGGGTTTGTTTTATATGCTGTTGAATGTTTGATGATCACGTTAGCTTGTGCATGAGCAACTTCTATCTGTTGCTTCTGGTTTATGCAGGTATCTGGAGATGCTGTATTATTTCAGTGATGCTGTACGATTTCATCAATGGCAGGAAAAGAGTTGAACACGTTGTTCATCTAGGGTAATCCGTAGCACTCCATGGTGTTATTTTGACACTTTTTTTTTTTTTTTTTTTTTTAAAGTAGTTCTTGAAATGCAATTAATTCAGTATATTATTCAAACACTATCTAATGCTACTTTTCGCATAGTCTCTCACTTTATCTTCAGGGTTTAGAAAGTAAATTCAGTTTTTCATTTTCACCCACAAACTTTAAGCTCTTTCATAAAAGGATTCACGGAAGTCTTATTCAGATGGTGGTTTCCACGGAAACATGTAGTGTTTAGACTGTTTTATTTTTGCATGCGCACAACATATGTTGTCACTTCAAAGAACACCTGTCAAAAAATTCAAAGTTCACATAATTATCATTGAAAAGAGTAAGTAGAATTAGAGACAATCTCAAATGTGCTATATGTTGAACAATATCACACAAGATCACACTGGAGTTTTCATTTATGCTGAAGGGAGGAGTGCTTTAGTCCTGTATTGTTTTAGTTTCTTAAGCTTGTTCTTGTATCAGAAGGTTAAACGTATGTCTTTAAGGTTTTTCCTTCCGGTCTGATGTAAAGGATGGTGCTCTTGGGCCTGTTCCTGATCTGTTTTCCTGGCATGAGGTGCTCTCTCTGTTCCCTGCTGCACAGTGTGACAAATGATTGATTAGCTCATCTTTTTCTTGCCGGTCAGACCAGCGTTGGCGAATAACAGCAGCCTTGACACACATGGCAGCACACACTCAGACACGCATGCTTGCAATTCACACAAGCAGCTAACGTAACTAACACACATAATATCAAGCCAAACATAGACGTCCCGGAAAAATAAAATACCCTGTCATACAGGTTTGATAAAATACATCTTTATACTTATGAAGAAGAAAAGCTACAATACCAAATGTGGGAAAGTACCATCATGGAGAAATACCTCAGGACAAAACAAAGGATAAATACTCTAGTATTTATTTATTTCCCCATTCCCCAGAATAGGGAAGACTGGGGTTAGTTTTCATGCCCTAATATCGAGGCATGTTGTTACACTTGGGGTAAGTTGTCACCCTGGAGTCTGCAATTAGACAGCCTATTAGGCTTTGCAGTGAAATTTTGTATGACCCCTGCCTTCAAAAAAATTCTCAAAATTCTTAAAAATCTTTTCAAAACTGATGTAATGCATATTTTGAGTCAAGTTTCAGTTGTTAAATAACATTTCAAAGTGTTAAATAACATTTCAAAATTCATGTTTTGGCTGTTTTATGTCAGGCGGTACAACCAAATAGTTGTATGTACCACCTGACATGGAAAATGTACCACCAATATTTTTACCAGTATTTGAGAGATCTCACTCTAACACAAGGATCAGTTGTGGTTCTCTGGATGATACATTATCATGTTTACTGATATTACATTGTCAATTCATAATATGCCTCCCTGACATTTGAGAATAAACAAATTGCTGGACAAAAGTTTTTCAATTATCTCAAGTTTAAAACTACTGATATTTACAAAATTTGTTTATATGAAAGGTTTCAAACCTAAAATGATGCCATTTAGTTTTGAATTATTATTATTATTAAGACACAATTTTAAATAGTTTTCTTAGTCTGTGATACGGACAGTATCTGTGTTCGGACAGTTGCACCACCTGACATTGTGGGGGTTTAAAATAACAAAACATAAAATAATATGTATTATTTAAATGTACTAAAAATGAATTCAAACTATATATATATATATATATATATATATATATACCACCAAAAAATATTAAAATCACTCATTGCTAGATATTCCAACAAAGTGAAAAATAGGGCATATGAAGTGTAACCAACTAGATTAAAAACTCCCAAAAATAAGATAGTTGCGAGGTGGCCTGGATTGGAGCGAATCCCCCAGAAAACAAGAAGACATAGTTACAAGCACAGGAACATACAGCTTGTAACTGAAAAGGCCATTTGAAAGCTTGATGCTAATATGTGTTCATTGGGTGTTAACAAATGCTCAAGGGTTTGCTGGTTAGCATGGCCTAATTATGCCAAAACTACACCATCTGGTTTTAAAAAGCCTTTTTTTTTTTAAATGTACACAAAGTTTGTATGAGGCTTTGAAGATATAAGGGGATAAAAATGTCCAAAACTTATTTTCTGGTTGTAGAAACTTCAACACATCATGATGTAATTTAGTTAAAGCCTCATTTAAAGGGACAGTTCACCCAAAAATGGAATATCTGTCATTAATCACTCTCCCTCATGTTGTTCCACACCCGTAAGACCTTCGTTCATCTTCAGAACACAAATTAAGATATTTTTGATGAAATCTGAGAGCTTTCTGTCCACAGCTATGCAACTACCACTTTCAAGGCCCAGAAAGGTAAAGACATCATCCATATGTCTACATTGGTTTAACCCTTTAGAACCTAAAGCTAACATAGCCCGTTTTCACATATTATGTTTTTTTTATTATAAAATTCTCTAACAATGTGCTATCTTCAAGTGCAAGGTGTCATTTTTTTCAGAAAACAACTGGCTTTCAATAAATTACAGTTATTGACCATTAATGTATATGGTGAGTTTGTAAATAGAATTTAAATAGACGAAAATAAAAAAAATAATAATAAATTTTCTGCTTTTTATTTAGAAAAAAAAAGAGAAAAATGATGATCGAAAGAATCTAACACTTCAAACTTGAAAATTCAACTATATTACATATATACAAGTCATTTTGTGACACTTGGTTGCACAGTTTTCATTCAGGAGAAATTTTTTTCATACACGCATACATATACTACATATGCACGCATCAGCACGCATACATTTACCGCACGGACACATTATACAGATGCACACACCAAATGCGAAATGCGAGTCTCACTTAGCCCCCTCCCAAGTCTTATAAAATATCATCCCAACTGACTGTGTACTCCTTCGCCATGTTTTTGTTTGTTTCTTCTATTATTTATGCGATCCAAAACTCCCTAAACTGCCGCGCGCCATATCTCTACGTTCAAATCCTCCTTCCACCCGCTCTCCCCGAAAGCGGCTGCCATTTGCTGACGGAAGGAACGAAATTACCGTAATAACCCTTATATTGCCGAAAAGCCCATGTTGTCTACTATCTGTAGCAATTTGAATTATTACGATGGCGCAAACGGTTCAAGAGTTACGGTAACATGAATACAGCTTGGTTGGATGTGTCTCCGACGACACATCCGGTTTTAAAGGGTTAAACTTAATTTTATGAAGCGACAAAATTGTACACAAACAAACCCCCCCAAAATTACGACTTTATTCAACAATTTCTTCTCTTCTGTGTCAGTCTCTGACGCTGTTCATGTGAGCAGCACTATGAATGCCGGCGTTCTGACATAGAACCCTGGAACATGCAAGAGAAGAAAGTTTTCTCGTCGCTTCATAACATTAAAGTTGAACCACTGTAGTCACATGGACAATTTTAACGATGTCTTTACTACCTTGCTGGGCCTTGAAATTTGGAATGACATTGCTGTGTATAG
Organism: Ctenopharyngodon idella; assembly: GCF_019924925.1. NCBI lineage: Eukaryota > Metazoa > Chordata > Actinopteri > Cypriniformes > Xenocyprididae > Ctenopharyngodon > Ctenopharyngodon idella. The sequence goes on from NC_067232.1 coordinate 23,517,478, forward strand.
GGAGATCAGAAACCTCTCAGATTTCATCAAAAATATCTTAATTTGTGTTCTGAAGATGAACGAAGGTCTTATGGGTTTGGAACGTCATGAGCGTGAGTAATTAATGACAGAAATAACCCTTTAAGCTTAATAAATGTACTTTTAATATATTTGAGTTAATCAATAAATGTTTTAGTCATTAATCGAAGCTGCATTATGGATCTGTGAATATCTCTTCACGCCTCCACAGGTCAAAGTCAGAAGTTGGGTCTACCTCAGCCTCTGGCAGCCATTCCCCCTTCATTACTGTGTAATTATGCTTTTGTTATCATGTTATTACCATTCACTAACGGCTTCTGGCATAATAGCAGGGGTTTTATCTACAGCTCTAAGTGTTTGTCACAAGTTTATCCCCTGGGACAGGATTTATGAGGGACATGAAAGAGGGAAGGTAAAAGGATGAGAGGAAAAGGGAAAGATGAGAAACGGATAAGCGGCGGATGCACAAAGGTAGGATAAGAGAGGAGCGTGTGATTAAGGGATTCTGCCTAAATTAAAAGCCTAGCTGTATTTGACCTTTTTTTTGAAACGTTTTGAGGTGATTCTGATGTTCCACTTTTGCAGATGAGATTGAGAGGATAGAAAAGTGAGCGTTCTAATTGTAAGCAATTTAGTCAAACGGGAGGAAATTAGCATCTCATTTGTAAGAGGGACTCGGAGAGATCAGCCGCACTGATACTGTTTCATAAGGAGCGCGGTGTGTACTAGAAAACACTTCATATTTGAAATTTCTCAACCAGACGTCGCAGCACAGTTCAGAGCAACACACTTCCAATAAAGACATGCACTCTACTGACTTTTATCCATACTGTATGACCAAAAAACATTACTCTGGTACCATTATCAACGAAAACTGTTAAGAATTTAAGTTATTATTCCCTGAAAATCTGAATGTACCATAGGGGTGTAACAATATATCGTGTCACAATATATCGCAATACAAAAATGGATTGTGACTATATGTATTGTGTATAGTTCACCCAGAATGAAAATTACAGTGTGAGAAAACATTCAAGATTACAGAATTTTATTGTCAGTACAACATTAAACTATAACATGAGTATAATGTATAATAATGCAAGGGGGGAATATTTGTGGGTCCTGATGGATCCATGTTACCAGTAAAAAGTGGCCTACATTACTTTAAATATATCTAGTCAGTGACAGAGTGCAAGCATATTTGTCTAAAATAATTTTGTATTTTCAGCTTCAGAATCATTAATATTTTTATTCTGGTATCAACATTGTCCTGTGCATTGGATTACCAGCACCAAGTCCAATCCTATTAATTTCCACCCCCAATGTAATACCAAATTTAGCATTTTAATCAACATCAAATCAGCAAATCAGCATATTAGAATGATTTCTGAAGGATCATGTGACACTGAAGACTGGAGTTATGATGCTAAAAATTCACCTTTGACATCACAGGAATAAATTACTTTATAAAAGATATTAAAAAGTAAATAATTTACTTTAAATTGTAATAATAAGTCATGACATTATTTCTGTTTTACTGTATAATTTGATCCAGTAAATGCAGTCCTGGTGAGCATAAGAGAATTCTTTCTAAAACATAAAAAATCCCAAAATTTTGAATGGTAGCGTATCATTTTGATTAAAATTTGAAACGATGTCAGAAGTGAGGATTTTTTTTTTTTTTTATTTTTTTTAATAATCGCTCTCTCACACACACATAAAGCTTTCCTATGGCTTCAGAAGACATATAGCACAGGAGCTGTATAGTGTATTTTTTGTGCTTTTGTCATTTATGGTTTAAATTATTGTACATTTATCTTCCTGATTTTTTTTTTTTTTGTATAACCCTGGAACTCATGACTCAAAAAGCCTTTATGAACACTTAAAGAGAGTCAAAGTAACCCCTATTGGATTCAGTAATGATCCTGTTTCATTTTTAGTTTCAGCGTAATGAACAATGTGTTAATGGGTGTTTATGTGAGAAATTATAATTTGCATGTATGATCCTTGCAGACAACACTAGCACTTCTCACAAACAAAAAAGATTTTACACCCTTTTCTTTTGAGGAAATGAGACAAGTACCACTCATTGGAAATGTTATGGTCCTCTGGATCATGAAAAACATTTATTCAGGCGTGTTCAAACTCTCACACTCTAAAAAATGCTGGGTTAAAAACAACCCACCTTGGCTTATTTGGCAGAACAGAACACATGCTGGGTTATTTTTACCCAGCTTGCTGGGTTGTTTTTTAAATCAGTGCTGGGTCAGTCAATTTGATATTGTTTTGTAATTTTAAATAATAAAAATGCACTCTGAAATCTCTCTATAGGACAGGAACAGTTCATATACAATATTTTTTATTCAATGGCTAGTCTTTTACAATCATAAAATTCTCCAAAACAATGTTTTAGGGCGTGACAGGAGCAGAAACAGCAGCCAGTGGGAATCTATGGAAAGAAAACTGGTATCAGTAGGCTGTTCCAGTTCATTAAATGGCAATCTAATTGATTCATTTTTGAAAAGTTACATAAAAACAGCATTACCTTGTGCCATCTCATCTGTCAGGCATATAAGTTTCAACCGTCAAACGCATAGCGCGACCACAGCTGCAACGCTAACGCACTAGATCAACAGCGCTCCTATTATAGTCAGTGGAGCGCACGGCAACTTTGTTATCATCGGCCATATGACAGCGATATCGCGTAGTGTTTCAGCCCTGGTCGTGCATTTGTTTCACGGCCGTGAAACTTAAATGTAGGCGCCGACGCGTCGTTCACTTTAAGTGTAGATCCGGTGAATGCTGCGTTTGTAGAAGGCTAGCGCTCCAATATAAACAAGGTAAAATGTGAGACTACAGACGTTTTCCTCTTTGTACAGTAATAATTACAATGTAATACAAACTTTAATTTCATTCAGGAATTTCCCCTCAAGAAGTTTTCTCTCAGAACAGAAAACATTAGACCGTTAAGTTTCAGTTTTAACTGTTTTGGCACAGACTACCCAACACTGGGTTACATTTACCCAGCGCTGCATAGGTATGTGAGGGGGTTCATTGACATTAAAAATGACCCAGCAGCTGATATCCAGAAAAATTACCCAGTAAATATTAAAAATAACCCAATAAAATTAGAGTGCAGCAAGCTTTAATCTAGACAACATAACATAATGAAAAGCTCAAGCTTGTTAACATGCTTGGAAACACTTTGCAGGTAGGCTACAGTAGTTTGAAGGCTTCAGCTTTTGTGCTCAGGTCCTGATAAGAGCCCTCTGAAATCTCAGGGCAGAAAGAGTCCATCTGTAAACTAGGGCAGGCTGAGGAGTCGCTCTGGTTTAATTAAGATCAGGCTGCTCTGAGGACACCTGCCAGCACAACTGCTTTTCCCCAGTTTAACTCGTGCTTGATTAGCCTGGCACTAGTTACCTGGTGAGCACCCACCAGGTATGTGTAAGTGAGTGACAGCTCATGAATTGTGGAAAAGCCCAAAAATGCTTTCAATACATTTCAGAGGACGTATGTGTCAAGGGTTTAATTTGTTAGCAAAGCCTGGAAGAGTTTGGGTCACAGTTTCAATTCTCTTATTCGTGCCGCACTAAAAGGGCACCTGATAACGCTGAATGTTGTAAAGTATGTTTACTTCTGTCAGAGATGCTTATCGTTTGTTATTTTATGTAACAGTGCCCTTCTCAAAACAGCATTTTGCATTTCAATGCCATTTCAAATGTGCAAATGTTCCAGTAAGGTTTCGTACGAGTGTATAAAACAGAAAACTACATCAATCCCTATACTTTTAGATTCAATCTCTGAGTTTTCTATTTTACCTTTTCTCTGTGTGCAGGGGCGTCTGCACATTATTTGTCTTTTAGAAACTTTCCTTTTTAGTATATAGTGTATGAATACAGAAATCTGTCATTTTTGTCCATTTTTCTCATCTGTTTGTCCTGGGAAAGTTGAGTGAGCTGCTAATCTGTGCCAGAGGAACGTGGTGTGTGTTCTGAGAGGTTTGTTTAACGATGTGCTCACTGGCTTGTTATTTACATAAGCTAACAAGGTTATTGGGAGCTTTGGCTGGCTGAATGTCACCGTGGTTTTAAAGTATATGAGAATTTAATAAGCGTCTCTGTCAAAGCGCGTTAGAGAGAAGGAATGTGGGGCATGAATATTTATGAGGGCCTCTTCAGAGGGATTTAATCCTGAGCTACCTGCTTCAGCTTCCTTCTAAAATGACTTGAGACAATCTGCTGCCTGTGTTTATGAAATAGCCCCACTCACCCCCCGCAACACCCGGAGAATTTATGATTAGAAGAGAATGAAAGTACTTATTTTTCATGCTGACATTCAATATGTAGTTAGGATGAAAAAAAAAAAAAAACTAAAACTAAAATACAACAAGAAAAACACAAACACACACACACAAATGGATTTGTCTCTTTGCCAACAAAATTCCATTTAGCTCATTTCACTGGTTGTTTGTTTTGATTGTATTATTATTATTCGACAGTTTGTCTGCTTTGCATGTCCACTGGGAAGGATATCGGGTTTTTTTGCTTGCGCTTTTCTCTCTAATGCTGTTGCCATGGACAGCAAAACTGTTCGTGACATCTAAACTTCAGGTCTGTTTTGCTCATTGATATCAAATGAAGAATTTTATAATGAAGCTGGTTCTGTGACCTTTTGAATTTCAGCACATAAAAGTGGACTCATCGCATCCCATCTGCTCGTCTTGTCACTCTTTCAACTGGTGAGAGGTGCTAAGAATAAAAGTTAGGTGGTTCAAATGCACTGAATAGATTAGAGTAATATTTGCTGTGGTTATTATACACTCAAGAAAGAAGGAAAAAAGATCTTTGCTGCTTGTTCAGTGTAGTTCATGAAAATGAGTGAATGCAACTCAATTCTTGAACATTTTATCACATTTTTTTTTTGCATGAAATCTAAGTTTAATTACAAAAAAAAAAAAGAAAGGCTTTTATGATAATATTTTGCATTTGTGCAGGTGTAAATGCAGCAATCGCACTCGGGTGTGCACCAAAAGTGGACCAAACAAGCAAAGAGCGCCTCTTCATCTTAAAGGGTTAGTTCACCCAAAAATTCTGTCATTAATTACTCACCCTCATGCCGTTCCACACCCTGTCAAATCATGATTCGGATCGCATGTCAAACCGCTAAACTGCCGAAATCACGTGACTTTGGCGCTCCGAACCGCTGATTTGACATGCTGATTCATAACGCTCCGAAGCTTCAAAAATATTCTAGTCGCTTTATAATATTAATATTGAACCACTGTACTCACATGAACTGATTTAAATATGTTTTTAGTACATTAATGGATCTTGAGAGAGGAAATGTCATTGCTGGCTATGCAGGCCTCACTGAGCCATCGGATTTCAACAAAAATATCTTAATTTGTGTTCCGAAGATGAACGAAGGTCTTACGGGTGTGGAACGGCATGAGGGTGAGTAATAAATGACATTATTTTCATTTTTGGGTGAACTAACCCTTTAAATGTTGTGTAATTGCGCTTTCCCATGCGAGAATGCTGTCCTGACGAATCCTTGATTCCGGCTCTACCTGCATTATAACATTCCTATTGTATATGTTCTCAACACAGTTAGCCTACTAGACAGTGCTGGGAGATCCAGAGAGAGTGCGTTTAAATTTACCGCAGCATTAATACGAATGTAGTATATAATTTAACAGTGGGAATGACTGCAACATTCGTATAGTGTTCGCAGTTGCAAATAAAGCCACAATAAGCTCATGGAGCTAACTTGTCAATCATCTTGATGGATGACGCTGAGAAAACTCTGACCGATAAGAGGACAGTTGTACTCGCATGTGACTTGCATAAACACATTTTGGTATGCTTTGAAATGTTGCAGTGTGAAAGTGAATCGAACCAAGAAGAAAATGCAACATTTTAACAAATTTAGTCCCTGTTTCAGAACAAAACAAACGATCTATAGGTGTGAAAACGCCCTAAGTGTGAACGCTGCAAGACCCCTGAAAAGATGGGTCTCGGTTTGCTTTCAAATGAACTCTGGTGTGGGTCGACCGAAATATGAACGTAACATGGACCAAAGACATGTAAACTAACAGGACATGAAAACAGGGCATGATGTTACAAGATGTGACGAGAACGATGTTACAAGAAACGAACCAGGACTAACTGTATCATTTTCTTTTTTGGTCTGGACCAAAATAAACCAAGAGAACAGATCTACAAGTGTGAACACACCCTCATTTGAAGCGCATCAGAGTTAATTTGGAAACAGACCGAGATTCTTGTTTGGTGTTCACCAGGGCTCGGATGGCAGCGTTCACACATATTCAGATGAACCGCACTAACAGAGTTAATTTTAATCGAACCAAACATGCCAACTGTGAATATACCTTAAAATAAAATATGCTCCAAACTAAAATAAAATGTGGAAATTTCTTTAGCTCTTGTGGTATGCAAGGAAAAGACTATCAATGGTCAATATTTGGTAAAAAGTAAATGCATTTATATATGCAATAAAAGTAAACTTATGTGTACAGGTGACCTGAGTTCAAATCCATCCTTCACATTTTATAATTGCACCTAGTAGGCATTTACAAAGAGACTAGAGCAAATCTGTTTAGAAGGTGAATATTTGTCAAATTATATTGTTTTAATTTTTTGAATGTACATCATACAACCTTAAATCATGCTGAAAGAAGTACATGATGCATGAGAGAAATGGCTCATATAGCCACCTTGACCACACCACACAAACCCCTTGACCTTCCTTTGGCGGTTCACTGAATAATGTTACAGATTTTCATTAGAAGCTTATGCTGTGATATTCCCCTGGTGGGCAAACATTCATTGTCTTTAAATGCTTTTACTGCTAATGATTCAAAACATCAGATGGCTTTGACTTTGTACTATCAACTTCAAATGATTCATTGTCCCTAAAAAAAACCCCATCCACATAATTATCTGCTTATCTGGAGTGGCAACACTTTTCAAAAAAGAAAACCTCATCAAAGAAGACACTCTAAACCATTATCACTTTCATAACTAGACTAAAAGGATGTCAAATTATAATAGAGAGCTGCTTTTAGAGAAGTGTTTTGTCTTAGAGTGGGCAAGTTCTTTTCTTTTTGGCCTTCTTCACATTGTAGATTACACTGTCATTCTGAATACACTCCAGGAAAAGCTGTCATACTCCTGAATGATCATATTTAGCACTAAATACCATGTTTTGAAACTTATCATGAGAACAAATTACAATAAAATAAGAACTATAAGAACTCTGCCAAGCTTATTCCGTAATTTTAACTTTTAAAATGCCTCTAGTGAACACTGTTCCTGGACCAATGACTGCAATGAGTCCTCCGTTACTCCTGTTACATAGAAATAGTGCTGCTTCTCATTCCAAAACTGGTTCTTGGCATCTCTGGCATCTCAGGGAATCTTTCAGAATCTCTCAAAGTCTTTAGATTGTCAGTGATATTGCTGGTGTACAACAGTTCAATAAACAAGACGTTAATATTGAGGAACATTAATTTTAGACACAATATTGCCATTTACTGTCCATTTACTTAAAAAAAAAAAAAAGCCACAGCAGAATTAATCATCATTGTTTCATTCCTAAATGAATCAGTGTTTTTGAACAAATCAGTACTTTAATGACTCACACACAAAGACTTTCAATTTGGTGACTCAGTAAAGACTGTCAATGCCACCACTTGCGTAACAATGTAACCTGTAGAAAGGGTTACTGAAAAATCCCCACCACTAATAGAAAGACTGATAGTCTGTCTGGAATGTGCAGACACATACAGATACAAACTTTTGGAATTTTTAGAACTCTTGTGTCACATTTATGTTCTGTTTTGAGGACTTTTAAGTTGATATGTATTTCTGTTTCCTTTGGTCCCATTATGTCTTGTGTTTAGTTCCTGTTTCCTTTGGTTTCTTATATCCTAGTTTGTTTCCACAGTTAACAGTTATGCTCACCTGTCAGTCATTGGATCTTTCATGTGGAGAATTCTGCCTCATATTTTTGCATAATGATGCATTTAAAAATGAATTATCAAACGGATAAAAGTTCACGTTGTTGCAGATGAAATATAACTATATAAATATATATAAATATTTTTTATCATGTTAATTATCGATTATTAGTCACTCAAACCCCTTTATCTAAACCTCTCTACTTAACCAAAATCCCTTTCAAGGAAAGTCTGTTCACTTGGCGGCCATATTTGCAACGCTTCCAGGCAGCTATTTTGGCATCCAAGACCAAGTCCTATCTACTTGAATTGGGGGAATCCTGGAATCTCAAAAACTGCTTGCTAAACTCACAATTAAATAACACACTGTAAAAAATGAATGTGATTTTAACAGTAAAATATTGTAAAAACGCTACGGAAAAAAATTGTAAATAGGTTAACAGTAAGTTCCCGTACTATATACTGGGAAAAACTGTAAAAGCTCTTACCAGATTTTCACAGTAAAATGCTGTAAATTTTACAATTTTTAGAAGTAAAAAAGAACAAATCAATTTATAATTTACAGTCAAAAACTGTAAACTGATATTCCCACAATTCCCTGTGTGACACTCCACATTTAAAAGTATTTTGTTTAAAAAATCATGTTTCTTAATAGTTTTTGTTAACAGTTATGTACATTAGGGTTTTATGTTACATCTTCTGTTGTTTAATGAATGTTAATTCATGGGTTACCATGATGGTGTTTTGCGTTTGCGTGAATGACTCTTTGCACCCTCTTTACATTAGTATATACTTCAGCTCGTGGAAAAGTTTTTCGTGCTGAACTCTGATTCTTCATGTGGCTTTCTCTTTTACCACCTGCATTATTATGGTGGTTGTCAGTATATGTTAAAGGTACAAAACAGATTTTAGTAGTAGTGTGCATTGTTGAATTTACTTGTTTACATTCAAATTTTCTTGTTTGTAAATTACAGTTTTATACTGTAAAATTGACAGTTTGTTCTGTAAATGTGTCTACAGTTTTTCTGTATTTTTTACTAAATTATTCTGGCAACCACAGCTGCCAAAATTATTTTGTAAAAACTACGGAATATTTTTTTTGCAGTGCATATTTCAAATATGCAACAAAACCTGACATGAAGAACTGTCCCATAAATGTTGTTTCTTATGCTCAAATAGTGTTAAAAAAGCTTAATTTCAGGCTAGACCAGCCAGTGCGCATGTGCTGTCTAAGCGCGAGTCTCAGGTTTTTCATGGGAACCGGAGCTTCTAACTGCAGCTGCAGTGATGCCATGACTTTACTAATTGGCGATTGGCTCTTTTACTTAGAAGGTGGACGTATTCCGCCATATTGCGTGTTGCAGTTTCTCCCATTCACAAGTAATGGGAGTGAACCATTTTTCTATATCTATAGTCTTTGGCCTAACCGTTGGTCGAGCACATCCTCCATGTTTGTAGTTTTTAACACTTTATATTTGTGTTTGTAGTACTGAACCGAATCCTCCTCCAAATCTCAATGGGTTGTAGGCAATATTAGGCGTTAGAGCGTGTAAGGATCCACACTTCAAAAATCTACTAGAAATAGTAGACCATCCGGGCACTTTTGGCATACTCTTTTCAACATACTTTGCTTTGGGACACACTTATTCTCACATATTTAGGATGGATAGTATGCACACTGTGACACAGGGTATGTTTGGGTGTTATTCTCCTGTTGTTTTTTATTTCAATTTAATAAAGACTGCTGCAGATTGATCCACGGATTCTCTCTCTTTACCTGCAACCAGCTGTGACATCTTCTTATATTAATTGTAAATAAATAATTTTCTTGTAGATCAACGAAGGGGGAAAAAAAAAGTCTTGTTTTCCATTTTGAGATGTTGTTAAATACTTTGTGGAAAGGATGTTGTAACACCTCCTCTGAGGTTTGCAGTTTCTTGTTTGAGGCCAGCAGGTTTTTTGGGGCCTGTGCAAAAGCCAATTTGTCTGACTCACAACCACCATTTCTGCTGTGGAAATGTGCGGAACGCTTCCAGATTGGATACCGGCACCCTGTTGGTGGACAAGGGTTATGATACATGCAACACCAGCAGGAAAGAACAAAAGTAATGCTTGGGTAAATATCATGTGAACAAACATAAATGCATGAGCGAGAAAGTCTCGCCTTTTCCATGTATACTTTGCAGTAGAAGTAGCATTAAGCAGGATAAGAGCATTCGTATCACTCTCTCGCTCTCGCCATCTTTCATTCTGCCCCCTCTCATTTTCTTCCTGTTATCCTGGACTTTGATCAGCCAGAGGTTTCAGCACACCCTGACCCCCCTTCTGGTCCATGCTTACATCAAGAGGAGAGGAAGGCAGGAGTCAGCAGAATAAAAGGACTTGGGGTGTAAGTGCTAAATGTGCACGACGGAGGGATGACGCTCGGCTTTCCCTCTGCGAGCACCTTGTTACTCACCCCTGCTCTTCAGCCTGCTGATGTTAAAACAAGTTAAAGTCCACAAAAAGTGTCATGTCATTCTGCTCTTCCTCATCTCAGCGAAATCACGAGTAAAACCAAATGGATGCGGAAAGTAGAGCGTTGCCTCCTCCAGCTGATTGGATAAGCCCTGAAGCTTCAGCGCTCCACCACACAGGGGCCAGAGAGACTTGGAAGAGAGCTCCATCTGTGAGGTTACTTGTGACTGAAATACCAATCCTATATGAATGTTATGGAGATGGAATGCCGAAAGCATTGATTTGGATTCTCTGAGAGAGACCGAGAGGGAGATGAAATGGTTTGATGAAGGAGAATATAAGGGAGCGGGTTTGACTGGCTGTGGGAGAGTGTGGGAAAAGACCCAATGAACAGGGAGGATAAGAAAGAGAGGGTTGATGGAAAGAGGTGGAAGCTGTTTTTCCCCCACAGCTTTGTTTTCTTACAATGTGGCCAATCAATTTCCATCCCAGAATGCTCTGTGTGAAAGATTTTATATTGTTTGTTTTGCGGATTCACGCCAACCATCAACACATGCAGACCGACTGTGATGTCTGTTTCACACGGTCTCTGTGGATTGTTATCCCCAGGTATTGAATGTGTAATCTCATGTTTTTCAATTATCTAGTTGACTTGCATGGCATTACTGAGGATGTACAATCAATACTACAGCACTGTGTGAACTTCAGCCTGTGATATCACAGAGAAGAGAAGAGAAGAGAAGAGAAGAGAAGAGATGTATTTATTTGAAAGTGCAGATCCTCTATTAGTGTATGGCCATGTCTCGATGATTAGTCTTTTAGTTTGAGTACTATAAATAAATGTTCTGAACTGACATTAAATTATAGACTTTCATGCCTCTTCAACGATGAAGAACAAGGAGGAATATATTGTCTTCCCTTAAGTAACAAGAGTGGGTGGGTTATGTGGGTCTTTGACCTATTAACCGAATGCTAAAAACTAAATTAAGAACTACATCTGTTGCTTTCTGCTTCAATATTGAGAGGTATTTCTTGCACAAATTAAGGAAGTTTTGCTCTTATTTATTGGCCTCCATCTAACAAAGTACACTTTAAAGACCCACTGAAAGTGAAGCATTATTTAATGTGTTGAAGTAATTTCCACTGAAACAATAAGACAGGGCGGGACATATCGAACAGCTCCTCCCCTTTTAAAAAATAGCCATTAGCGTTTCGTTTGTACTTTGATCTGTTAAGCTCAGTAATATCGCAGTTTCCTACTAATCTTTAACCATTTCTCCTCCTAATCTCCTCCATATTGCGTTAAAATATAGCATTTTGTACAGAATTCAAATGTGTCCGATACGTTTTCTGGTCTGCACCGACTCGAGCATATGATCCGCTCTCTGCTATCGTGTCTCTGGACTGGAGCAGACTTTGTGCGCGCTGCACGGTTCACGTGACACTAACGTGAAACCAGACTTCATTCGCCTCAATGGAAAGAATATTTACACTGTCTGAATCGTTCCCTATTCCCTATATAGTGCACTACATGCCATCCATCATGTAGAAAATAGTAATTGTATGAACAAGTGACTGATTTTAGACGCAGCTTTAGCGTCTATTTACAGTGTAGGGGGCGGGACGCTTCAGATTCTAGAGAGCATTTGATTGGACAGAAAATCTGATGAGAAGCTGAAGTGCTGGGTGATGTCATCAAAATCGTTGATCCATATTGGCTGAAGTGAGAGACTGTACATTTTAAATGCTTATATCTTCTAAATGTGAATTTTGTCATTGTTTTGGAGCACACTAGCTTATAGATAACAGTAAGGCTAACGTATTCATACTAAAAGCCAAAAAACCTTGATTTCAGGGGGACTTTAAAAAACATTTTTATAGTGTAATTTAAGCTAATATTTTATGAAAACAAATTTGTTTTGCTTTGTGCTGGATTTCAATATCATCATTTCTATTTTATTTTAAGTTACATTTACTACACTGTAAACCCGGAAGAGTTATACTAACTCAAAAAATTTGAGGCAACTGATTGCCTCTATTTTTGTAAGTTTGCAAACTTAAAGTGTTAGTTCACCCAAAAATGAAGTGTAATTTATTACTCACCCTCATGTCGTTCTACACCCGTAAGACTTTCGTTCATCTTCGAAACACAAATTAAGATATTTTTGATGAAATCCAATGGCTCAGTGAGGCCTGCATTGCCAACAATGTCAACAAACCTCTAAATATATATTTAGTGTTTTGTTCATCTTAATTGAATGCAACTCAAAGTTTTAAGTATAACCTAACCTGTGGGCGGATGTTGTGACTGTAGCTGATACCAACTATAATTAGACCAGTCTGCAACATTATTATAAACAGCTGAATACTTGCATAGTTTTGTAGCTATCAAAATAAAAATGCATGTATTTGGAGTTGAATTGACCTGCTGTCAAATCCAACTGCCCTGCGAACGTCTGGGTATTTGTGTGGAGGGAAAACGTCTGAATGCACGTTTAGCGATGACGTCACATTTTGGTAAAAAAAAAAAGAAAGAAAAAAACACCACTAGAGGGCGTATGTTTGACATTAAAATATTTGATCTTGGTTGAATCTATTTTTTCAAGTTCCCTGAACTCTAAACTTTAGCAGGGTTGTACAAACTCCAAAAAAATATTTAGTGTTAACTTAAATCTCTGATAGATGTTGAATGAACTCAAAAATAATAGTTTGTTAAACTTTTTGGCACATTTTGAGTAAAAGGTACTTTCCTATGTATCCACACCATTTTCATTAAACAATGTTTAGTAAAGTTGCTATGTAATCAAAGTCACAACAGATTTCTTCTTCATACATGCAAGTGAAATGGATTATCTGAATGTGAGCTTGCATGAAAGAAAGGGACAGGGTTTAAGAAGACTAAACAATTGGAGAAGTCCAGCATACGTCACCAGAGAGAAGCCTGTCTTTTCACTGGAAGATCAAATGAGGGCATTTTGATTAAAAATTACAAGCTCACATTTAAAAAAAAAAAAAAAAAAAAAAAAATCAAAAACACACAGGATGATTTATTCACAATAAGATCAACACATTTCAAGCTGACTTTAAATTTCCATTCTGTTGTTTTCAGACTGTTAAAACATGACATTTAAACACACCAGGCTGGTTTAAAATCCTGGTTGCCAACAAAAAGTTTTTATTATGCTCATCTGGTCTCCCTTTCCTATATAAAAATCTAAGCTTAAACATCTCTAGACAGCACACATCTGTTAATATAAATGTAGTTCAGTAAGTTCAGATAGTAAGGCCGAATTGATTGGTTTTAAACTAACTTCAAAGCCTTTTTACATACAAACATCCATAAGTCTATATGTCTTCCCTGTGCATAATTTTCACTTATGGGCCCTCAGGGAGTATGTTAACATGGACAATACAGACAGCAAGGGGCTCATAAATTTGGGAGGAAGGGTGAAAGTAGAGCTTGTTGGAAGCTGGGTCTTTATGTGAGACAGATAAATCGTGAGCCGGTCCTGTGGTGGGAGAGCTGGGGAACCTTGGGCTGATTGATGGTGCTGGAGGTGAAAGCAGGGAGAGAGGAAGCTGTCCTCTGAGCCGCTGGTGGCTGCCATCTTTCAGCTATCTGACATTCAGTTCTCCTACAGGGAAAGCAAGACTGCGGAGAGCTGCTACAGTCTCCATCATCATCTTCTTCATTTCAAACTCTCCATTTAACACTCTGTGCTCTCCCTACTCTACCTTAATTCACTGTAAATGTTTCAGCGAGCTCCACCATCCACTTTCTTTTTCCACCTTCTCTTATTATTCAGTAATTATTTATAAAATTATACTGTAACACGAACCTCCTTAAGTGAATGATTTGAAATGCTCTACATATGGAAGCAACTCTGGGCATCACACGAATAGTGCTCGGCTTGAGAGACTCGGCTTACTATTTTGATTTACTATGTTGCCAAACTAATGATGCAATAATGTAATAAGCAACAATATAGAGCAGAGCACACACAAATATTAGGTTATATAATCAATTTTAATAGGTTTTAAACAATTCACTTGTTTTCTCCAAGACTCAAAAAAAAAAAAAAAAAAAAAAAAAAAGTGCCTGTGGTGACATTTCAGCAAAATGATATTACGATATTTCTTGCATGTTTTGCAACACTTAAAATGTCCAAGTAGTAGTGCTAAAGTACAGTATAGTAAATTAAATTTTTTCATGCCATTTAGCTTGTTTCTTCAAGTCTTTGAGCTCTTTTACCGAGTGTCATTTTACTCAAGCACTCTGCAAGTGCAATGCTGTACCAGTTGAGCTTCTAAGCAAGTTTACTGTCACAAAATCCATACAAATGTTTATTGTGAAAAAAATGTGTATTTTTCGATACTCTACACTTGTAATTTATCTATGAACATGCCCAGAGACGACAGAAAAACATACAGCTTTCGTTTCTGCTCTAATAGCCGCAAGACCACACCGAATGCAGTGTGTGTTAGAAATCAGGAATGGTGAGAGAACATTGTGCTTGGTATGTTTTTCGTTTTTAGTGCACTTCCCATAATGTTTACGCGTTAGGTTAGTAGGCGGAGAGTAGGCGGTCTTTTGTGGCTGTTCGAACGCATTTGACCACATGAGCGTTTACACTACAAAAGCAATCCGGTCTAAAGCGTTTTCGACTACCTCTGGAAGTGGTCGAAAGTGAACAAGCTCAAAACGGTTTACACCCCGTTTACACCTGTATTTAGCATCGTCCACTTGTGATTCAATCAACCAAAACGCATCTTAATACCAGGTGTAAACATGACCTCAGTGAAGGACACAGGTATCTTAGGAGTTGGAATAGTTGTTACCTGGAACAACCGGTCATGAGCTCTCCTGTGATGTCTTAAAATGTCTCCACCAGGCAGTTCACTAGCTTTTTGGAACTCATATACCTTTTTCTTTCTCTTCCTTTCAAGTCCCACTTTGTCTCTCTCATCTATCTTAAGGTTTCATCACCTCACCTCTGCTGTGAGCTCAGGCGCTGCAGTCTTCACCTCTCTGACTGAGCCTCTTGCATCCAGAATTTGCCACTAATCCCTGAATCCCCAACATGCTGCAGTGGACAACACTCACTTTGATTTCCAGCAGGACATGAAAAGAACTGAAAATATGAGTTTTCTGCAGCATTATGAGTGATGGAGACAGTAGGTCTTCCTCTATAGTTCTGCTAGTGGTGACAGATTAATAAACCCCTAAAGAGGTAGGACAATCAATCATTCGATGGTAGAGATCGTTAAGTGAGAATAAATTTTTTGTTTTAGCATATTTGAGGAAATTAAGAGGAAAGGAACAGATTTATAAAGAGGGAGGAAGGAGGAAAGAGTGGCGGATGAGAAAGAAGATGAGTACAGAACAGAGCAGATATCTGGTTATTAATATTTGATTATTATTGCAATTTGGTATTTAAACACCATTTTTATCTGAGAGTTCTACAGTGTCATATTTAAAAATCACTGCTCTAATCTGCTTAATTAATTCTTTGAAAGTGAAAGGGAAGTGATGTGTAGCCAAGTATGGTGTCCCATTCTCGGAATTTGTGCTCTGCATTTCACCCATCCAAGTGTACACACACAGCCATGAGTATTGAACACACACCTGGAGCAGTGGGCAGTTTTTTTTGCTGCGGTGCACCCGGGAGTGATTGGGGGTTATGTGTCTTGCTCAAGGGCAATTCAATTGTGGGCAATGAGAGTGGAAGAGAGCGCTGTTCATTCACTCCCCCGACCTACATTTTCTGCCGGTACGGAGACTCGAACCTGCGACCTTCGGGTTACAAGTCTGACTTTCTATCCATAAGGCCACAACTGCATTGTCTGCATAAGTAGCGCAGAGTAGATTTTGGGCCAGATTTACTAACAGCTTGCACGAGCGCAAACCCTCCTTTGGCATTAAAAAAATACTGTCAGGGTTTATCAAGGACACGCAGTGGAAAACTAGTGCTGAAATGGTGTGGACATTTATTTTTCCGGTTGACCTTATAACATATGCATTTGTAGGAGTTTTTTTCAGATGCAAAATTTATGGTTTTTAAGGAGTTTCTTTCAGACACAAAATTTATGAGAGAAGAGTATTTAAATGAATCAAGCAAATGATTTACTAAGGTTTGCGCTAGTCAATTTACTGGTATTTGCGCCATTATTTAACGCCCAAAAAAAACATGTTTTAAACCAGACTCTAATTTGCGTTACTCTTGGTAGATTTTGTTGGTCATTATGGAAATTATTTAGCTGCGTCTGTGTTCTTTAATGTGCGCATTGTCAGTAAATCACCAGCAATACTTTCCACTCCCATCAACGCTTTTGTGGGACTGCGCTCTCATGCTAATTTGCCCTGTTTAGTAAATCTGGCCCTGAAAGTCTATTTTATTTTATACTTCTAACATTATTTTAATTTTTTTATTCAGTTTATGTAATATTACATTTATTAATTTATTTTTTTTTTTAAATCTTTTTTAATGTTTTATTTCCATCACTGTTGTTGTTTTTGGAGTGTATTATAATTTGGCAATATTATATGCAAAACAATCATGAAGTACTTTAAAATTGAAAAAAAGAGAGAGAATAAAATAAAATGTGAGAGAAAGAGAGCTACAGACACAGTGAGTATCAAAATGAAAAAGAAAATACTAGCCCTACGTCATCCAAAATGGGGTAGTAAAAATTCATGGGTCATAAATCTCTGAAATAGGTAAGGAAAATGAGAGAGGGAGAGGTTAGGGAGTGCTGCGGTGTATGGCTTTGTATTCTCTCTGGCTGCTCTTTGTTGTTTGGCCTGGTTAATCTCTGCAGTGCTTGCTGGTCATGTGGCGGCTGGATAAAACATCAGCTGATCTGTCAGTGCAGAGGTGGAAAGGGCATTGATTCATTTGTCCTTACACAGTCCAAAGCTCCAACACTAGTCACTCAGCCACCTCATATCATAGACGTGGAGATGTCAGCGAGCCGTGTGAGTCAAGAGGTCAAGGCGGAGTTTGGGAGAGAGTGTTAGATGAACAGTCTGAGATGAAGAATTGGGTCTGTGTGAGATGCAGTGAGGCAGTGTGAGCAATGAGGGATGGCAGTGAGTGTTGTGGTTGCTTATGACAAGGGGTTCACTCGCCGCTATTAGCATCATCACTTGCACACTAGCACGCCATCACCCGACCTTCACCACATACACTGACGGTGATGTGAGTCAATGGGTTTTTGGATTACAAAGTCTATCTGAATGAGAGCAGCCCATGGGAGCAGGCCGTCTGCCAAGAAACCTGCTGCCTGCACACTACGCTCACACATTCCCACACACTCCACACATCCCTCAAGCATCCTACACTGTAGATGCCATTTTCACTCCCTACATGCTTGAACCCAAGACACCCTACACACTCCATATGTCCTCAAACACCCTACACATGACCCCAAACACCCTACATATGTCCACAGACACCCTACACACTCCATATGTCCCCAAACAGAATACACATAATCCCAAACACCCTACATATGTCCCCAGACACCCTACACATGACCCCAGACACCATACACTTAATATGACACCCTAAACATGACCCCATACACGCTACATACACTCCCAGACACCATAGAATCGGCGTAACCCCCAAAAAAACATTACACGTGACCCCAGACACACTACACATGATCCCACACACCATACATTCAACATGACCCCAAACACATTACACATGACCCCAGTCTCCATACACCCAACATGTCATCAACAGACACCAAACACTCAACATGACCCGAGACACTATACACTCAACATGACCCCAAACAACCTATATATGACCCCAGACACCAAACACTCAACATGACCCCAAACAACCTACACATGACCCCAGACACCAAACACTCGACATGACCCCAAACACCTGACACATGACTCCCAACACCAAACACTCAACATGACCCCAGACACTATACACTTAACATGACCCCAAACACCCTACATATGACCCCAGACATGAAACACTCAACATGACCCCAAACACCCTACATATGACCCCAGACCAAACACTCAACGTGACCCCAAACACTCTACACATGACCCCAGACACCAAACACTCAACATGACCCCAGACACTATACACTTAACATGACCCCAAACAACCTACATATGACCCCAGACACTATACACTTAACATGACCCCAAACAACCTACATATGACCCCAGACACCAAACACTCAACATGACCCCAAACACCCTACACATGACTCCAGACACCAAAACACTCAACATGACCCCAGACACTATACACTTAACATGACCCCAAACACCCTACATATGACCCCAGACACAAAACACTCAACATGACCCCAAACAAACTACATATGACCCCCAGACACTATACACTTAACATGACCGCAGACACCAAACACTCAACATGACCCCAGACACTATACACTTAACATGACCCCAAACACCCTACATATGTCCCCAGACACCAAACACTCAACATGACCCCAGACACTATACACTTAACATGACCCCAAACAACCTACATATGACCCCAGACACCAAACACCCTACACATGACCCCAAACACCCTACATATGTCCACAGACACCCTACACACTCCATATGTCCCCAAAACAGAATACACATAATCCCAAACACCCTACATATGTCCCCAGACACCCTACACATGACCCCAGACACCCTACACATGACCCCAGACACCCTACACATGACCCCAGACACCATACA
The DNA here is from genome assembly GCF_019924925.1 of Ctenopharyngodon idella. Classification (NCBI taxonomy): domain Eukaryota; kingdom Metazoa; phylum Chordata; class Actinopteri; order Cypriniformes; family Xenocyprididae; genus Ctenopharyngodon; species Ctenopharyngodon idella. The sequence goes on from NC_067232.1 coordinate 23,536,674, forward strand.
CTTAATATGACACCCTAAACATGACCCCATACACTCTACACATGACCCCAGACACCAAACACTCAACATGACCCCAGACACTATACACTTAACATGACCCCAAACACCCTACATATGACCCCAGACACCAAACACTCAACATGACCCCAAACACCCTACACATGACCCCAGACACCAAACACTCAACATGACCCCAGACACTATACACTTAACATGACCCCAGACACCAAACACTCAACATGACCCCAGACACCCTACATATGACCCCAGACACAAAACATTCAACATGACCTCAAACACCCTACATATGACCCTAGACACCAAATACTCAACATGACCCCAAACACCCTATACATGATCCCAGACACTATACACTTAACATGACCCCAAACAAACTACATATGACCCCAGACACTATACACTTAACATGACCCCAAACACCCTTTACATGACCCCAGACACCAAACACTCAACATGACCCCAAACACCCTATACATGACCCCAGACACCAAAACACTCAACATGACCCCAAACACCCTTGACATGACCCCATACACACTATACCTGACCTTAAACACCCTACACACTTGCAGCGTACTAAACACTGTATACACCCTATAAATTAGACAAACACACTCAACAGCTCTCTGTTCAGTGCCCAAATTCAGTCTCTCTGTTTGTCTTTCTAACTACAGTTCTGTTGTTCTGTGTTTCATTCTGTCTGTCCAATAACCCCTCATTGCTGTGCCAAAGTTATACAGTGTGGAACAATGCAGTGTTAGAATATAATGACCAATTGTTTAGCAACAAACAAACAACCAACAATAAACTAAACAGTGCTTGCCACATTAAATATTAATGCACTTTGTAGAGTCACAAACATTTACGCACTGGGTTTTTTTCAGTATGGGAGGAAAATGGAAAGGTCAAACAGTGGTTGGAAACATATTAATTGGAGTGACGAATATACAATTTTTTAACTGTTTTAATCATACTCTCATATAGTCCACAAACTGGATGGTATATTGAGCTATATAAGGACAACCGATGCACAAGAGCGAGACAAGCATGTTATTTAAATAGGTTGCATGGATGTACAATGTGAAACGTAGATCCCAGTATCATAGGCACATTACATACTGAATACACCCTACATACTCCAAACACCCCACGCACTCCTCGCACTCCATATGCTGCTCACACTCCGAGCTGACCAGAAAAGATCACGCATTGATGATAAGCACTGCCATCTGTACTAAATCATTTACCTAACCAGCAACTTGCAGGACTTCTGCAGGTTGTAATGAGTTACTTGTACACTCAAGTAAGAAGCTTTTATATGAAACAAGACATCAACAGCATTTTGCCTTAACAAATATCAATACACTTGAATCAGGGAAACTTTTTCCCCAGCAGGAACCATTTCTTTCTCACTTTAGAGTAAAGTGGCCCTTTCAATAAAAGTGGCTTTTTATCTTTTGATATGTATTAAAACCTCCTTACCACTGGAACCTCTATCGGGCCTTGAAAACAAATAGCTGATTACTGGGAAGAATTTATTATCTAGATTGCCTGGCTTTGACACCATGCGCTGATATCACATCTCTGTAGAACAGACGATGTGCTGCCTGGCGTATAGTTACTTATAAGATAATATCTAAAGTCTCCGTGCATATACGCTTTCCCCCCCAAACTATATAAATGTATATGAGCCAAATCTAGGCCGGGACTGAATCTGAATTTTAATAGGTTGCATTTTTTTTGTTTAGACATGCAATTTTTGGCAGTCAGAAGTACCACACCCCGAATATCAATCTGGGGCTGTTATTGTGATCCGCGCTGGCAGATAGTGCTGCTCATGGCCGTGGAGACAGGCTCAAATTCCCAATCACAAGGGCAGGCAGATGTCAACATACTGCGATTTTTCTATGAATTATTCCACTGACATAAAGCAATACCTGAAGCCTTTTTTCTTTAAAGCCCACATCATCACACAAACATGTGCTATCATCATGGCAGAAGCCTTTCAGCCTCCTGCCAGACCGAAAATGCATTAGGTGCCAACATTACCCGGTGAATTACAGGTGCCTCAGCTAGCTCAGCCCGTGGTAAAGGTTGGCATCACTCCAGTCAAATTTGCTCAGAAGAAAAAAGACCCACAGGTTAAATCTGCTAGTGATCAGACTAAATGGGGCTCCATTTATGTATAATCAAGCTGGCCTCAAGCACATGTGATTTAGGCAGGAATCGATCAAGACGTTTCCTGTTTTGTCCCTCTCGTAGAATGATACGAATGAAGTCGTGACATGGGGACTGTTGTCGTGATGAGTTTCATAACTGCTGGACTAATGCCTCTCTGCATGAAATGATAAATATTAATGCATATCATTCAGCTCTAGTTTAATGGGCTTGCCCTTCATCGTCTCAGCAAGCTTTGGATAACATACTCTGATTTGCACACTAGCAGCTGATTTCTTACAGCCAACCAATTCAGAATGAGCAAACATGGTTTGAAATCAAATCATAAAAAGTCAATTATAGATGATGAAATGTATACCATACTCAAGACTATAGGTAAAACTGCTAATGGGAAACAAATGCAAATACGTAAAACTATAAGGTACAGTCGTGAGCAAAACTTTGCACATTACATATTTGGTAAAAAAAAAAAAAAAAAAAAAAAATTTCATATTAATGCAGTAGCTCCAAAAGGTATTACGATACTGTCACCGTGATTTTGCCAAGTAAGACATGTTCCTGGATCAACATCCTGAAATGACATTACTGTCTGAAAATTTAGTCCTAACCCTATCCCTACCTCTAAAGTTATCCCTACCCATAACTTATCCCTAAAATCAGAGTGACTACAATGATTCAACCTTAATGTTATGAAGCGATGAGATTACTTTTTGTGCGGCAAAAAACAAAATAACGACTTTATTCAACAATATCTAGTGATGGGCGATTTCAAAACACTGCTTCATGAAGCTTAACGAATCTTTTGTTTCGAATCAGTGGTTCAGAGCGTGTATCAAGTCAAGTGATTTCAGCAAACGAGGCTTCGTTACGTCGTAAGTGTTTTGAAATTTCAATGGTTCACCACTGGGGGGCGTGGCAGTTTGATACATGCTCCGAACCACTGATTCAAAACAAAAGATTCGTTAAGCTTCATGAAGGTGTGTTGTGAAATCGCCCATCACTAGATATTGTTGAATAAAGTCGTTATTTTGTTTTTTGGCGCACAAAAACTATTCTCGTCGCTTCATAACATTAAGGTTGAACCACTGTAGTCACGTGAACTATTTTAAATATGTCTTAACCATATCTCACCATTGGGTCTTTAGATACCTACACTATACTTAAAACAATACTACACCCAAAAATAAAATCATTTACTGCATCTTCTAAAATGCTCACACAAAGAATGCGTTTTTGCATTGCACTTTGCTGCTTTTCCATTGTAAATATGTGTTAGATGGACGTGTTTGCAAAAAATGTGTTCTTCTGCATCAATGCTCATTATATTCTGCCTAACATTCTGATTTTTCAGAATATCAAACCAAGCATATATTTACATTAGCACAAACATATTCAAGCTAAATATTTGAGTTGGTTTAGTAGGTGTTAAACAATGGTGTTCAAAATAGTAAAGTTCAAAAAATATTTGAGGAGAATTGACACCATACACCCACCAAAAATCACCTTGACTGTATTTAATTTAAATAGCATTTTTTTGTTACCTAACAATGAAAACCAGACTGTGTCTCCATTACAATAAAAACATTTGCTTTTTGCAATCGACAGTTTAGCACAGTATCAGCAGGGTCAGGAGAATCTGGGTTATTTGCAAACTTATGCATTCACGAAGTAAACCAGACACTAGGGAGGAGTTAATATCAGCCTGCGGCACATTATGAGACTTACTGAACTTTCTAGAAATGCTTAATGAGGGCGAGAGTGGTGCCTATAAAACATCAAATAGGATAACAGCTCTTCAGCTAGCCACAGTTGACATTTCTACAATAATATTCATTCGTGCTTTTAATAAACAATAAACTCCAGGGAGGTGTGCACTGGCTGACCCCTCATTTACTCTGTAATTATGCTTGAGGCTGAGGAGAATCTTAAGACACGCTCTAGTCAATAACTATTGAAGCAATTCAAATTATCTTCATCAAGTAGATGTGTTTTTGCAGTTTGGTCGGCTGTCCTCTACAGTACCAGTGGAGCTTTGAGGTGGCATATAGAGTGTGTTTACTCTGATCTTTTGAAACACACACACACACACACACACATACACAACAGCACAACATCATTATGAGTTTGGCCTTATGCTGTAAAGTTGAAAAGCATCTCCAGGTCTGCTCTTGTTCTTAACTCCTCACACACATGCAGAAATGCCAGCTATCAACGTGAGTCGCCCACCACATACACTGTGATCGGCCACCTGAGCCCTAAAACGACCAAGCTCTGTAATCTTCAGGCTGCAAGCGCACATGGACACTTGCACTGTGACTCCATTCACACCTCGCACTCTGAGCCGCAAAACGGCATTCCACACACTGCATGTCCTATTTTGAAAGTGAAATAAGAGGCATTAGTCAAATAAAGCGCCCACACAGTCAGTGAACCGCTTAAAGACCGCTGTTAGTATTCTAACCATCAGCAAACAGACAACCCACCATTACACCATAAGCAGCCTGAGCGATGAAAGATGAACCCGCAGGCCGAAGATAATGCATTTCAATGGTGTACGGTGCTGGACAAAACTGCCTAAAGCCACAGTTTAAAGTTAGTGAGGAAATTGCCCCTAACCATCTCTGTGTTTGATTTGTGCACTAGGGAATGTTCCAGTAATTGTTAAAGAGCAGTAATAGGTATTGTTAGGCTTGTTCAGTGCTTATGTAAAAGGAGAGACACTGGTAACGTGAAATACTGACAAGTGAATCATGCCTTCTCACTGACCAAGCCATGCTGTCAGCCCGAGGCATTGACCCATCACAGATAGAAATGTACACAGGGATTTGACAGGTGATTTTTCTTCCTGGCATTCTGATGAATTTAAAAAACCTACATACTGTATGATATAGCATGTTGTACACAGTTTGTTTATTACTTTTTAGGCACATTTTATATTAGGTGTCTTTAACTAGTATGTATGTACTTACTTTAAAAATGTTAGGTACAATGTACTTGTGTTCATTTTCTATTGCAAATCACTTTTGCTGCTATAAGGTGGGATACACACTGAAAAAAAAGTGTGTTGAATTTACATGATTTAAAAGTGTACATCGGTCCCACATGAGTCAATTAAGTTACACAAATATAATTTGTTCATGTAACTTTAACATTTAAGTAGTCTCAAAGTGAACTTTGTGAGGTTCCCTGACATGATCCACTCATCCATCCATCCATAAAAAAAAAACAAAAAAAAAAAACTACTTTTTAAACATTTTCTCTCTTGATCCAGCCATATGCAGTGCATGCTGGGAACTAACAAGCACCACCCAGTTTCAGTTAATGCAACAAATTCATTCATGTAATCCTAACACAAATGAATTAAGTAAATGAATTCTTCAATATTGGATATATTTAAGTGGATTGAACACAATGAAATTAAGTTTAGGACAAAATGTGTAGGAATGTGTTTCTTTAGCTCATTTTAAATAAGTAATTTGAACAAGCTGGAAATGTTTTTTTTCTTCAGTGCAGGTAAGGTTAGGGAAGGTTTGGTGGTATGGGTAGTAGGGGTGTAATGGTACACAGAAGTCATGGTTTGGTATGTAACTCGGTTTTGGGGTCACGGTTCCTTACGTGTTCTGTACAACGGGAAAAAGCAACAAATCCCCAATGCTAGGTTTCTTTTCATTTATTCTGAACAGACAGTAGTGCAAATTACAGTTTGTTCCACCTAGCGGCATTTAGTCCCCCTGAGGTAGTCTCTTGTGCTATAAAAGTACAAAATAAAACTTGTGCAGAGAATAGTTTTCTTTGCGAGTGAGAGTTCATTAACATGCAGTGACAATGGCGGATGCACAAAGTTCAATATTACACTTTTTCAAGAAAAGTTAGCAGGCCTACTGGTTAGAGAGTCGTATTTGTAACGACTCAGGTTGAAGTCTCCACGACACAATCGGCACAATGCCAAATGATTTTGTCTCATTATAACAGCAGAAACACCTTGAAATACTCTGTCATGTAAGGTCATACAGATAAGAGTAAGACATCATTCGAAACTGTAAAGGGTGTGCACTCACAATAAAAACAAAACTTTGCTTTTGTAAAATAAAGGAAACAAACAGGATGCCCCTTTCTGCTGTCCCAGTTTCCTTTCCATGAAGTTAGTGGAGTGCGTCAGAAAAATTATTCTAAAGTAAGCTCTTGTGTGCCATCTAAACTCGCCAATGTGAGTTGTGGTGGTTAGCAAACAGCGTTGCATTACCATGCGCGCCCCCTTTTGGATTAGAGTAGGGATCGCCTGTGACTGACTGAATTCGTCATCTGACTTTATGCAGTGAACCGTGACGTCCATAGCGTGATGGTTCGGGATGAATAAATGTCCCGTTACACCCCTAATGGAAAGGTTTAAGGGTTGGTTAAGCTGTAAGGGAAAGGTCAATAGCAAAATTATAGATTTAAAAATTAAATCACATGCAGGTATTTTTTAAAAGCATGTAAAAACATGTATGTACACAATAATTGCATTCTATCAAATGAATAAATGTTAATACATAGTAAATTAAAGACATTTAATATAAAGTGGGAACACTTTTTTCACTAAACTGTAAATTGGACCCCATTGACTTTCATTGTATCAAACAAAAAAGCGTCATTTTTCAAAACATATATTCATACAGGTTTATGTAGGTTTATGCCTATGTAATGAGAACTTAGCTTTATGTGAAAGAACATGTAAAATTATTTTTGAATAACCTTAATTAATATTCATGAGTGCTCACCATGACATCACAACCAGCAAGTGTGTTTGCATGTGTGTACATAATCAGCGGTATCATGCGGTTCTTATCACCTTGCTGATGGAGATGTTTAAATGACCTGTCTGTCGATTACATCAGACAGATAAATTAAACTGAAGTGGAGCCTAATCTCTATCTCTCACCGACACACACATGAGCACACACATTCTCATCTCACATTTCAGCAGAGAGTCTGGCAGTGAGTCCCCAAAGGCTGTGTCACTTTAATTACTTCCCTACCAATTAGAGAGAAGCTACAAAACTGTTTGATTAAATTCTATACTTATTCTTTGAACCACGTTGTACATGTTTCTATTAACCCTTCTCACAGATGAATACACTCTCTCATTCAACTTTCTTTCAATTAGAAAACTTCCTCTGTAGAGGAATGTATGTGATATTTACTTACACCACAGAAAAATTCAGAAGTGAATGATGTATGTGAGTCAGTTGTAAAAATATGATTCTAAAAAAATTCTGATGCAAAGTTAACCCTGTAATCACTTTTATTTATTTATTTTACTTATCTTTTTAAAATTAATCTACAATTAGTTCTTGCTGTCATCCTCAACTTCATCATTATTTGTTGAAATTTATTACAAAATAACCAAATCCCAACAGATGATAATAGGTTGTGATCTATTTTTTGTGGTCTTAATTTAGAAAACAAACAACAACAACAACAAAATATTCGATTTTATGCATAAATATACAGAGCCCCACACATGACATGGGAAAAAATATGTATATCGTGCCTGCAAATTAACAATTCATTCCCACAACTTACTAATTCGTTCCCTCTTTTTAAGTAAATTGTGTGCACAATATAATAATCCATTCCCTTGTTTTAGTAAATCATGGCCACGTTGTAATAATTTGTCCCCTTGAATGAATTAGTTCAACATGGCCATGATTTACTACAACGAGAGAATGAATTCTTAATTCATGGGAAAGAATTGTTAATTTGTGACCATGATATGGACATATATATATTGTCTGCATATCATGTGCTGAGCTCCGTATAAATATGGAAATTTAGTGTTAAAGAATACATTTTTATTTTGAAATGGACTACAAAAGTTGCATAGATAGACAACAAAAATGGTACGTCAATGCCATGTGATGCCAAATGTTTTTGTTCTCAAGTCTTCATCAAATGTCATTGATTTCAATGGCACTACTTCTTTTTTTTTTTAATTTACAAGCTTAAATTTCAGCCTGTTCTCTACACAAAGCTAAATTAATTTTTTTTTTTTTTTGGTAATTTTGTAGCTCCTGTCTCCTATATGAACAACAGAGGCCAGGATATTATTTAAAAATATACCTTTTATGTTCCACAGAGGAAAGTGAGTCATACTGGTTTGGAATGATATGAGTAAATCAATAGTGACAGAACTGTCACTTTTGGGTGAACTGTTCCTTTAAGTGATAGTGAAAACTGTGTGTGTTTGTGCTGCTGTAATTCTCATAGAGGGAATGCAGAGGCCAAGGCCACAGAGAGCACATACACACTGACGCTTTCACACACTCTTGAAGGAGGCGAGATTTTCACTCAGCGTCCACACTATGGCTTCCGGCAAGACAATACCTCTTTATGTGTTGAGTTTCTCGCACTCGCACACACACAGACACGATCTCACAGACACACACGGAGAGCAGGCAGGCAGAACGGTCAAATCATATCCTATACTATAGGCTGTGTAGAGTGGTGGGTGGTGGAGGCCACAGCCCTCTGTATTATTATGATTAGTATGAGACACGAAAGCACATAGCCATGAAGGACACAGTATCCACACATCCGTCTCCACACCTCTTCTACTATCATTTATGATCTATATAGAACATTCCATTAGACTCCACAGATAGCAGAGACATAAAACCTAAAGCGTCTCAGAAAAGCTTATATCTGTGTGACACTTCATTGCTGTTTGTCTTCATCAAAGCTCTGATTGGCTCCCGTGTACGATGTCTTGCTCTGGGTCCCTGTACTGGAGAGCCGGGGGCAATTGTGACACTAAATTTCTTCAATCAAAAACAAGAGGCACTAACTTTAATCCACATGCTCAGTGAAGTCTCTCTGCCTGAGAAAAAGGCAATTTTTTTTCTCCATTTTATGAATATTAACTCAAATTAATATCTAATTTCTCTCTGGCTTGAACTAAAGTTATCATGAATAATACATTCTAACAACAACATTTTCGTTTCATGGCTGTGAGGTCAAGGGCAACATCAAATATGAAATAAAATGTTATGATCGAACTGAAAACAATCTTTTGTAATTGCTATGGTTCTATTTTCACAAGAAAGTGTGAAAATCAATCATTGTAACACAGCTATATAAAACCTGCTATTGTGCTTTCATTAGGGTTGTAAATGTTTCCTTTCACGCAACCATTGTTTCAAAACATAATGAGAACATTTGATTTAATCAGCAAAACACAACACAATGATCTTTCTTTTTAATCATTTTAATCTTCATTTACTTCATTAGCAAACAATGCAAGGGACTTGTTTCAAATCACCCTTAGAGGTGCTGAATGGTAAATGTTACGTTACTGTTATTTAAGATACAGGCATCACATTAAGTAATACATTTACAATACCAAATCAAATTAACATGGTCTATAGTAGCTATGATTTATGTGTTATAGTATCAACAGTTGTGATCAATGATGTCATGACACCGTCATGAGGTTTTGAGTCAAATCTGACAGTAGAGCAGAGAAACAGTTGTAATGCCATTTACTTTTAGTACTGATGTTCTTGACAAAATGTTCCCTGAATTGATACAGTAGTTGACCTTTTCAGATTACGTGAGTTGCTGTAATTTAGTGAGGCGTCTGTTCATCACAGAGCATGTTGTAAACTGATTCAATTGATACAGCAGCTCCCTGCCCCTGATGCCCACCTCTGTGACAGGAGCCATGTCAGCCTCTTGACCTCTCTGATGGGCCTCTTGTGGTCATTTCTCCTCACTTGCAGTCTATGCTGCTCTGTGTTGTACGTAAATGCTTTTATATACACACACAATTTGAATGGATATGGTAAACAACTGTGGTTACCCTGTGAGATAAATTGGCAATAGCGTCATTAGGATTCATTATGTTCCTTTATGAACATGTAATTTAGATAATTTTCATCAGTATACAGTAAATAATCAATATATGTAGGTATATATTGGTATATCAAATGCTTTGTTGATTAACCATTACAATTATTTGAATTAAATAGTTTATTAAAATAAATAAGAATTGATGCAAATAAAAGTTACTGATGTTAACTGCATAATGAAAGGCATTTACTTTTAATGCAAGTTATGTATATATGAAACACTTATTAATGTCATGATTCCCTGTGTCTTTTTTTTTTATGGACTCTTATTTTGATATTATGTTGTTCTGTGCTCTTTTTCTGTGGTTTAGTTCCTGTTTCCTTGTTTCTATTGCCATCTTTTTAGTTATCATGGCTGCGTCTGAAATTGCATACTCTCTTGAGTAGGTGCTTATTTTAAATAAGTAATTACATCACAACCATTAAAAAAAAATTCTATATAGTATGAATGTGTGTAGTATGAATATGATACGGATGTACTACATCCGCCATGCTGTCATTATCATGTGACCTACCAGCGTCAGTTATGTCGTTTCACTGCCATTCACAAATCCTCTCCCGTGGCCTCATGGGATAGTAAAGTGTCCATCATATGCACACTTCAGAATTTTGCTAGAAGTAGTAGGTCATATGGGTACTTTTTGTCTACTGAGTACTGTGAATTTGGACATACTTCTTTTGTCACATACTGTTTTTCTCCTACTCTATAGTAGGGAAGTATGTGATTTCGGATGCATCTCATATGTAACGGAACCTCACTCCCCTGGCCTCAAGAGGTGCACTAGAGACTGTGGTCTTTAGTGTCCTTGTTAGAGCACCTGCCTCCCATGCTGGAGACACCGGTTCGGATCCCGCTTAGAGTGGGTTGTGTAGGACCGGTTACATTTGGTGCCGTGACCCGGATGGGAGTGAGATTTAGGGGGCTGACTGTAACGGAAATAAGCTAGAAAGAGCTGTGCATGTAAACCTCACTCCCCTGGCCTCAAGAGGTGCACTAGAGACTGCGGTCTTTAGAGTCCTTGTTAGCGCACCCGCCTCCCATGCTGAAGACTCTGGTTTGAATCCCACTGGGAGTGGGTTGTGTAGGACTGATTACATTTGGTGCCGTGACCCGGTTTGGAGTGAGGTTTAGGGGGCTGACTGTAATGGAAGCAAGCTAGTAAGAGCTGTATGTGTAAACCTCACTCCCCTGGCCTCAAGAGGCACACTAGAGACTGCAGTCTTTAGAGCCCCTGTTAGCACATCCACCTCCCATGCCGGAGACTCTGGTTCGAACCCGGGTTGGATTGAGGTTTAGGGGATGGTTGTAATGGATGCAAGCTAGTAAGAGCTGTGCTTGTAAACCTCACTCCCCTGGCCTCAAGAGGCGCACTAGAGACCGCAGTCTTTAGTGTCCTTGTTAGTGCACTCGCCTCCCATGCTGGAAACGGCAGTTCGAATCCCGCTTGGAGTGGGTCGAGTAGGACTGGTTACATTTGGTGCCGTGACCCGGGTTGGAGTGAGGTTTAGGGGATGGGTGTAACGGAACGAAAGCAAGCTAGTAAGAGCTGTGTGTGTAAACCTCACTCCCCTGTTCCTGCCTCCAATGCCGGAGACGCCGGTTCGAATCCTGCTCGGAGCGGGTTGAGTAGGAACAGTTACCCTCAGTCATTGTCTGTTCATTGCCTTGTGTTAACATTTCTTGCTGGTGTTTTTGTATCATTCCAAGTGTGTATTAAATGTGATTTCATTGTTCATCTGCTTCAAGCATCTTGTTTTTGATTTCAAAAGTCATGCCAGTACGTGACAATTAGTTATGCTTATTGACCTGTACCAAGAGTTTTGAAAATTCCCCACTTACATGTATTTAAAATAGTGCCAAAGCTAGATAGTTAATTTATAATATAATGACAGTAACAACATTTATAATGTCATAAAAAAGATTGTATTTCAAATAAAAATTGTACTAATATTTCATAAATTGTACTAATATTTCATAAAATTACCATATTTTGGATCAAATAAATGGTGAGAATAATGAACTTATTTTTTTAATTGTAGTGTATATTAGTAGTCCCAGGTGTCCCCTGTATATTAGTAGTCCCTAACCATATCCTAAAGGAGAATATGCTGATTCCTAAAAGAAACCATAATGTTCTTGCACCATGTTGCGCCATCTTCACCGTGGTAAGACTACAGCCTCGGTTTACCTACGCATTTACCCGTAGGCAAGCCCCTGCCATTCTCCTGTCTGTGTGTTTCATCAGTACCTCACGATGAGCAAACCGTGTAAGCAGTTTTTCCTAAAGTCTGATGAGTGGACTGGATGTTTTGTGCTGTAGGGGGCTTTAAAAGATCTCCCAAAAGTCTGTTAAGCCTTCTGTTTTCTGTAAGCACTCTTAAACATAAGCTAACGGTCTTGAGAGCAAATCTCAGAGCGCTGTTTAGATGTTTTGTTTTGCCAAGAACATGAGGCTGAATTGTCTCATCTTGTCATCATAGTTCACTGTTACATGTACCTCTCGCTCCTCCTGTTTATGCCCTTCATGGTCCATAGAAGACTCACTCATCTCGTTTTTTTCTTCCTTGCATTTGCTGTCTATGCATCATGTCACATCTGATATCCTGTGCCAGACGCTGGAGGCTGGCATTACTGCCGCAGGAACTTCACTAACACATTTATCTAACCGCTGCAGTGCCGAGGGGCAGCAGATGCAACAGAAGCATGGCATAAGTCCGCGGCTGGTTTGAGGTTTTGACTGCGCCGAGCGAAATGAACAGTCTGTGATGTAGCCACAGGACTGTCTAATTTTTCACTATTGTTTTTCTGCACTTACAGATTACTTATTTTACAACCCAAGTACTTTCATGGGACAACGTCATTTTCTCTTAAAACGTCAGAAATAGTGATTCTCCGTGTCGATTCTCCCTACTGAAACCAAAGGTGATGTCTTTCTCACACCAGTTTTGAAAGTAGAGATGCTACTATCTTAACTATTCTTCAGTAATGTGAAAGTAGCTGTTTTCAAAATAGTGTTACAGTAAGAAAACAGTAAGGAGTGGTGGTATAGCAGGTCAAAATGCTACATTGCTGTTTATAATGTCACATTATTTGTGTAAGCAGTTTTACTGCTGAGCCTTCCTAAACACCCTCTCTCTCATATGTAGCGGCTGAAAGTCTAATTCATTCCAGTGACTAATTAATTTAGACAGTGTATGTACAGTAGGCTACGTGCACAAATACCAAAAATGATACACTTATTCATGACCACCATCCTCCTGAGGTGACTGTTGACATTATTATACTTTGTTTACTAATATTAACGGTTTACAGGAAGAAAAGGTAGAAAAATCAACATTTCACAATGATTTGCAATCAGGTTTATGGATTTTAAATTACAGAACTTATAACCCTTTTTACCGTTTTTATAATCATTTTGAATGGTAAAATGTGTAGAATGCTTAAAATGAAATGGAGTGAGTTGGGAAAGGGGTAGATGGTGGTTGGTATATTTGACAAAATGTTATTGATTTTTTTAATAATTGGATGGTTGGTTGATTGATTAATTTATTAAATTTAAATTCCACATACATTTATACTGTTAAAGGGTTCACCCAAAAATTTAAATTCTGTCATTAATTACTCACCCTTGTGTCATTCCAAACCCATAAGACCTTCATTCATCTTCCAAACACAAATGAAGACATTTTTGATGAAATCCGAGAGCTTTCTGTCCCTCTATTGGGAGCAATGCAACTACCACAATCACGGTCAGTAAAGACATCATTAAAGTACTCCATGTGACTCCAGTGATTTAATCTCAATTTTATGAAGCAACATGAGTGCATTGTTTGTGAAAATAAACATAATTTACCATATTATTTACAAAAAAATATAATCCAAAGCACATTCACAGAACAACTTCCGGTCTTTAGTCAACACAACACGCATGCGTCCCCCTACTGGACTGCAGGTCAATATTTGCTTAAAGCTGCTATCCGTAACTTTTTTTGGTTAAAAATTATCCAAAATCAATTTTTGAGCATGTACTTAACAGGCCAAAGGTAATCTCCTTACCTTTAGCCAATTCACAATGGTAAGCTTGTAATAATGTTTTATAATTCGGGTGGTACTGGTGGGTTATCACAGGAAATTCGAGCATGTCGCCGTTTGTCTTTGCATCATTACATCACGTCTGTAAACAGAAAGGAAGGAGTCCCAGCTAGTAGGCTATATGGCATGTGAGGCGGATCATTTATAGCCTTTTCTCACAGCAGCTGCAATAATTAAACTTATCATTTTGATGGCGGATTGTATGGTATGATAAATTAACGTTAGTGCTTAGACTGTACAGAAATTGAAATCTACAGGTAACGCTAATACACACTAAATACACATAGTCACGCAATGCTGATGTTGTTAACATTAACAATTTGAGAACAAAGTATGACAATAATAATAATTTGCACGGTTTGACGTGATATGAGCTAAGTGATGGTTAGATTTAATAGATTTGCCATTGGCAACGCGATTTACTGTAATGTTTTTTTTCCTCAGTTAGTCAAAACAAAAGTGGCAGACATGTTACTTACTTGTTCAGATGACATTCTTCACTGAAAATTCTTATTTTGGTCATACTTCAAGAATACAATCCTTGATTCCGAAGTACAGTATCCAAACCAATGTCGTGATTGACAGCAAACATTAGATTCATCCTCGCTGAGGAGCCGTGCCGAGGCACAACCCATGTAAAGATAATAATTCCGCAAACAACTGCAATTGCAGGTTTCAAACAGAGATGGTGACAAAAAGGCAAAATTACGGACTGCAGCTTTAAATAAAGTGGTAAATTATTATTATTTTTTTTTTCTCTCGTGTCACTTCATAAAATTAAGTTTAAACCACTAGAGTCACTTTGGAGTACTTTAATGATGTCTTTAATACCATTCTACACTTTGAATATGGTAATTGCATTGCTCCCAATGGAGGGACAGAAAGCTCTCAGATTTCATCAAAAAGATTATCATTTGTGTTCCGAAGATGAACGAAAGTCTTACGGGTTTGGAACGACATGAGTAATTAATGACAGAATTTTCATTTTTTTAAGGTCAACTAACCCTTTAAAGTCAGTATGAAATGGAAATTCACCATAATTTCTAAATGCATCACATTGATTTTATTGTGAACAATTCATCAGTGCATGTTTCATTTGATTTTTTTTTTTTTTTTTTGAGCTTGTAGTTTTTCATCAAAATGTCAACTTGATCTACAGATGAAAAGACAGACTTCTCTGTGGTGATGAATGCCAGACATCTCCAGTCTTTTAGTCTGCTTAAACCCTGCCCATATCTTAAATTCAAACTTGACCTTGCATTCAGATCTGCCTCCATCCTGAAACTGATAGCTAGAACCAAGTCCCTGTCCTATATATATATATATATATATATATATATATATATATATATATTTTTTTTTTTTTTTTTTTTTTTTGATAATCCATCTCACTTGGATGTACATCACTATATGAAAGTAAAGATCTATTGCTACTTCTATTACATTGAAACGTTAAACGGATGTCCATGTTTTCTATTAGTTTTACAACCCACCTCACATAATGTTACTTTGCAACTCTCCCCGTGGAGTAGATTGTAACAGCATGCAGAACTCTTTGTACTTGACATAAAAATCACTTTAACTTGCATCACATAAATGTGGAAAAAGTATAGCACACTGAGGTAAAGCCATTATACCAAAAAGTGTTTTCCTCCCCAGTGTGCCCTATTTAAACAGGTACTGATCATTATTATTTTAGCAGATTTAATATAGATACTCTTAGTAGCTTCTAATTACTGTATATACATTACATTGTGAGCTTGTAGCTTGACAAGGAACAATTTTAAATAGCTTCTCCAACACAGCACACTCACAGCTCTGTTTCTCTGCACACTTCATGCAGCGTTTGACTGTACAGTCCACAGCGGGAAAAGAACATTCTGATGAAGAATACAGTTATAATGACTCCATCAGACAAACTTTAATGCTACTCTACTAACTACTAACTCTATCAAATGGTGGGCTGGTTAAAGACAGATGTGTAAATGAAACATGCACTTTTTCAACAGCATGTGGTTTGTCCTCCTAGTATTTAAAGCATGGGAGGGGGTGGAAAATTCAGGGGGAAATGCTCTATTTTCTTGTCACTGTTAGTGAGCTTGCAACACCCCTCCCTCGGTTTCTCTCTCTCTATCGTTTCTTCACTCGGTCAGACATTAAGTTATTCACCCTCATTATATAGGGCACTTCTGCTGTGCCTTGTGTTCAGTAATTCATCCCAGGTTGCCCCTGTGGGATCATTTCTAGGTGAATCCTATCTTTTTTACCTCGCCCCACAATCCCCCACTCACACCCACTGCCCCATGCTGTGAAATATCATTACATAACCCACACTATAACATGACCATAAGCAAAAGTTCACTCGGCGGCCATCTTTGAAACACCCCCAGGCGGCTATTTTCTATGTACTTGAATAAGGTCAAGTATGAAATATCCAAAACTCTTCTTTCAAGATTACGTTTCAATAACATTTCAAATCACCAATAAAATCGGACAAAATTGTATCATACATATTGATTTTTTAAATCAAAAATTCAGGTTGGTCGAGCTAATGCGAATTAGCGTTCTCAATAAGACCTGTGTCATGCAATGTATCACCCTTCCTCAAAGCCATTTCATTGGCTGAGAAAACGTTTTATGGGTTTTCTAGCCACCTTATATTGCAGAGCGGAAGTAAGCTTGAAGTAAGCTGAAGTAAACTGTAAAACTATCCGTGCTAATGTAGTAATTTGGAAATGTGATGTTCCAAAGGAATTATTATTTTTGTTCTTTAAAGAGTAGACCAACTTAAAGGTGCCGTAGAACGTGTTTTCAAAAGATGTAATATAAGTCTAAGGTGTCCCCTGAAGGTGTCTGTGAAGTTTCAGCTCAAAATACCCCATATATTTTTTTTGATTATTTTTTTTTTAACTGCCTATTTTGGGGCATCATTAAATATGCGGCGATTCAGGCTGCGGACCCTTTAAATTCTCGTGCTCCCCGCCCCCGGAGCTCGCGCTTGCCTTAAACAGCATAAACAAAGTTCACACAGCTAATATAACCCTCAAAATGGATCTTTACAAAGTGTTCGTCATGCAGCATGTCTAATCGCGTAAGTATGGTATTTATTTGGATGTTTACATTTGATTCTGAATGAGTTTGAAAGTGCTCCGTGGCTAAAGCTAACATTACACACTGTTGGAGAGATTTATAAAGAATGAAGTTGTGTTTATGAATTATACAGACTGCAAGTGTTTAAAAAATGAAATAACGACAGCCTTGTCTCCGTGAATACAGTAAGAAACGATGGTAACTTTAACCACATTTAACAGTACATTAGCAACATGCTAACGAAACATTTAGAAAGACAATTTACAAATATCACTAAAAATATCATGTTATCATGGACCATGTCAGTTATTATTGCTCCATCTGCCATTTTTCGCTATTGTCTTTGCTTGCTTACCTAGTCTGATGATTCTACTGTGCACATCCAGATGTCCTGCCCTTGTGTAATACCTTGAACATGGGCTAGTATATGCAAATATTGGGGCGTACATATTAATGATCCCGACTGTTACGTAACAGTCGGTGTTATGTTGAGATTCGCCTGTTCTTCTGAGGTCTTTTAAACAAATGAGATTTATATAAGAAGGAGGAAACAATGGTGTTTGAGACTCACTGTATGTCATTTCCATGTACTGAACTCTTATTATTCAACTATGCCAAGGTAAATTAAATTTTTGATTCTAGGGCATCTTTAATGTTTATTTAGTAGTTAATGTTTTTGTTACCATGGGTGAGTTGAAGTCCTGCGTGACTTACGTAAATACCGTATGCACAGGAAGGGCAAATAAACCAGCAGCTGTGAGTTTGAATCAGCCATGAATGTCTCAAGTGTAAATACTTTTGGAAGGAACAGTATATCACAGCTACAAACTAATGTGCTCATGATTACGACAATACAACAAAGTAATATGTTAAGAAATACCAGTTTGCAGTCTCACAAGCTGTTTTGTACAGGTAAAAATAACTGGAAGCGGATGACGATTAAAGCTACACTGAGTAACTTTGTTTGAAATTAACAATTTAAAACCAATCAATCTTAAAACCAAACAATCTTCCAAACTGTGTTTTTGCCTTACCCTTAATTATTACACTAAGTCTATATAACTATAATTTATATTTTAGAGCTGTCGGGACAAATTTTGTGGGAAACGACAAGTTTCTGTCATTTTTCTGTGCATGTGTGTGTCATATCTGTAAATAAGGGATAGGCTACTACTATATGCAGTGAAAGGTGTCATAGTAGTTTGAAGTGAAAAGAGTTTGCAAGCAAAAAAGGAAAGCATGCACCGTGCCTGTAATGAAACACAAATATGGCTTGGATTTTCAGAAATACATTTATTTTGCATGGCATCACATTTGGCATTGACTGGTTTCATAAAACTATGTTTATGTTGGTTATGATACCAATTTCTAAACCAGTTAATGCTACAAGCCAAGTTAAAAGCCTTCTAGCAAAGTTATAGTTTATACCATTTTACCTTATCTGATATGAATGGCAATCGTTAATTTAAGCATTTGTAATGTTATTTTCAAAAAGTCAAAACAACAGCGACATATACCTTACATTGGTTACACTTTATTTTGATGGTCCCTTCTGTTTACTATCAGTACCATTGCATCTATATGTCAACAAACTCTCATTAGAGTATTAGTTGAGTATTAGTAGACTTTTATGAATAAGGTTAGGGTTATTAGAATAAGTTGACATGTACTTGCAAAGTTACTTATAGTCTGTTTGTTTGGGGACCATCAAAATAAAGTGTTAGCAGATATTAAGCAGACAGTCTACTAATACTGTACTAATAGTCTAATGAGAGTTATGTAGGTGCAACGTTACTTATAGTCAACAAAATGTCTAAAGTGGACCATCAAAATAAAGTGTTACCAACATATTTTTTCAGATATCCATCTTTCTTTTGTTATTGGGGGAGTTTTGGTGTTGTTAGTGAGATTCGCATTAATAAGGCATTTACCTGTAACCGTGAGCTCACTAGTGCACCTCAAGCCATCAGATTCATCCGCACAGAATAGCGAAGCCAAAGCACAACTAATTACCAAAAACTTGGAGTTTTACGCTTCAACTGCTAATGGGCCAAAAATTACATAGTGTAGCTTTAATGAAAATGTATTAATTATTGCCTTTTGAATTACTTATCGCATTATATTACAGAAGCTAAAATTGGTCAAAGTAAACTATACCTTTATGTTTTCAATAGATGGTATGCATTGACGTCACTGTCCCGCCGGAACACGCCCCCTCAGCCAGTCTGACTGGTAAAAGAGCCTGCTGCATGACTGGATTTAATAAGGGAAACTGCGAAAATGCGAGTAAAACACGAGTGAAACAAATGATTAAACTAAAGGTTGGACTCAATAGTGTTCCTTGCAACTTACCAAAGATCCACTTATCCATGGATATTGACATGCAGCCAGGAATCGAGTTTCCTGACATTTATATGTGCCTGATTTCGATGCTGGAGAAATACATAAAGCCTGTGAATGCTTTATATAAATACAATATATGTAGGTCTAAATCTGGGTGATCACTTTTGTCAATGTTATGTATATTGCCAGTCCTAAAACTTTAGTTTTTGTCAGTGTTTATTCAAAAACATCCAATTATGCAGAATATAAGATAGTAAATAAATATTCAGTTGATAAATTGTCAATACAATATAATGATAACTGCAAATCCATTAGCTGCCTGGAGTCCAGTTGTTTCTGTGAATTCCATTTGCTTTTCTGTAGCTTTCAGTAGTCTGTAAAAAATATACTTCAGATTTCTTGTCAAATCTATTTGTACAGTCAATCGCAAAGCTCTTTCCCATTTTGGATGTGTTTTTCATGGCATTCACGCTGAAAACCAATGCTGCGACTCAGTCTTTTTGCCACTCGTGAGTAACCGCAGTCACTCAAGCTGACTATCACAGCTTGGAGGAAGAGGGACGAGGAAATGCAGATCAGATGCAGCTCTAAACACTTTATTTACAAAAATAAAACAAAGAAGGTATCAACAGCGAAGAAGAAACAGCTTTACATATGCAAAGACAATACCAAACACTGAACTGAGAAAACCATTGTTTCTTGTGGAAGACTGAGGGCATATATACACAGGATAATGAGAAACTCAACAAGACACAGGTGCACAGCATAATCAGTAACTATGGAAACAAAGTAGTGAGTGGAACACAGGACGGAAACACAATGAAATACAAACTAAAAGTCCATGAACATGAAACTAGAACTGAAACTGTGACACCAACTAGCTTAGCATAGCTAACTGGTTAATAAATTTTGGTTAATAATTTTTATTAATTAGTTGGAAGTGGAATAAGATATCATGATAATGTGCTATGTTTTTAATCTTGCATTAAGGGGGATACGATTTTTCCTTTCCAGTAGCGTCTTTGGGGGTGGAAAAAAAAGATCAAATCAAGATATTAGGAGCTAAAAAATGGAGTTTTGGGGTTTTCATTATGAGGAGAATCACTGTCCTGATCTTTCAGAACACTGCAAAGAGATGACAGTAATGGTCATTACTCAGTAAAGAGAGACAAATGAGTCAGACCCAAAAGGCAATGTGAAACGTGCAAAGGTGGGGTGAGAAGACACTATTTCCTAAACCAATTCAAGGAAATCTTAGGACTGTAATGCTTGGCTAAGTCTGAGGATGTGCTGAATGTATGCTTGCAAGTCAGTGTGTGCTTTAAATTATGTATATTATGAAGAGATGCTGCTCTCCAGATCAGCAAGAGAAGAAACCATATGAGTACAAATTCAAGGTTATATATAAAGGCATGACCCGTTCTCTCCTTGTTTTCCATTAAAAGTCACACATCAGATTCACACATGCTCTTCCTGTGCACATTAAAATTAGTCTCACGTCAGATGCATCATGCTGAAATTATATCTGTCGCACATATAGTAGACACACTCACAAATTTTACCCTCCTGCGGCTCCAATGACTCTTGGCATATTAATGTCTCATAGAGTTGGAATAATAAGTAAAAAGCAGTGTTGTCACCTCCCTCTGTTTCTGCTGACACGTTCCTTCTACTCATAGACAGGGAGGTCAACTCTGTAAGCCCACACAATTACAACAATGACAGCAATTACCCAAATAGAATGACATTATAAATTAATTGAAAATGAGTCCTGTTATTGCGTTTTAATTGTGTGTTGAGTCAATAAATTAGGATGGTGTCATGTCAGCGGAGTTTGATGATTGGTGAGGACAGAAAGGGTCGTTCGGCATGTTTAGTCAATGTTTATCCTCTGAAAAAAAAAAAAAAAAGTAATTTGCCTCTCAGATTCAGAATCTCCTTTGAGGTAATTGCATGAATTAATGGATTAATAGATGAATGGTAGAATGAATGAATAATACCAGCTGAATTCGCTTGAGTATTTTTTGTAACAGTTTTGTATTTGTTTTTTCCTTGTACTGTGTCTGCTTCCAAGAGAAAATGAATATTGTATTGATATAATTTTTTTTATGTGAGGCTGCATTAGAGATGTTACTCGTCAATGAATTGAACCTGGGCACAGTCTTGTTTACTTTGAATAGTTTTTTCCTATCATGCACATGTAATTATATCCATAAAGTTAGACTTCTCTGGATAAATGTCTGCTAGAACAGGACAAAATGTAATAGATTTTTCAGAAAATTATGTCATGATAAAATAATTGGTCTTCAGAAGGAGCATGTTTATTGAACCCTGTCAGTCACAACACAACGGTATATAATAGCTTCTTACCTTGGTCCTCTGACAATTCTTCCATCATTTCTCCACCACCTCAGCTCAAGCCTCAGTAAAACTATTATTTTTCCTATGCTGGAACTAATGTGTAACAAAATATTAAAGGGTTAGTTCACCCAAAAATGAAAATTATGTCATTATTACTCACCCTCATGTCGTTCCACACCTGTATCTCCATTGACAGCAAGTTAATTAACACTTTCAAACTCCCAGAAAGACATATTTAAAACAGTTCATGTGACTACAGTGGTTCAACCTTAATATTATAAAGCGACGAGAATACTTTTTGTGTGCCAAAAAACAAAAACAAAATAATTATCTAGTGATGGACGATTTCAAAACGCTGCTTGATGAAGCTTCGAAGCTTTACGAATCTTGTTTTGAATCAGTGCCAAAATCATGTGATTTCAGTAAATGAGGCTTCGTTATGTCAGAAGTGTTTTGAACTTTCAATAGTTCAATAGTGACTTTGGCAGTTTGATACACGCTCCGAACCACTGATTCGAAACAAAAGATTCGTAAAGCTTCGAAGATTCATGAAGCAGTGTTTTGAAATCGCTCATCACTGGATATTGTTGAATAAAGTCACTATTTTGTTTGTTTTGGCGCACAAAAAGTATTCTCGTCACTTTATAATATTAAGGTTGAACCACTGTAGTCACATGAACTGTTTTAAATATGTTTTTAGTACGGGAATTGAATTGATCTGGCTGGCAATGCAGGCCTCACTGAGCCATCGATTTTATCAAAAATATCTTAATTTGTGTTCCGAAGATGAACAAAGGTCTAATGGGTGTGGAACGACATGAGGGTGAGTAATTAATGACTGAATTTTCATTTTTGGGTGAACTAACCCTTTAACATTCTACTATTAACCAACAAGAAACTCTGATTAATGAATTAGTAAGTAATAGCACTCAGTAGAAGGCAGTAGTTCACAATTAACTAATTAATAACTACCATTTTTCATACCTACAAGATAACTACTAAGAAACTATATACAGTTTCATAATTAATGCGATGAATGCATAATTCATTCTAAAGGAAAGATCATGGTATAACCCGCTAGTTATGACTCAGTACTTCCTTCTGAAGGATTTGGTTATACTTAATTTATTTGGAACAGTATTCTAAAGTGAAAAGCTTGATAATTCTCTAGTAATGACTGAAGTCATTGTAAGCTGATATAAATTCATGTAATTAAATCACTCTATAGGTTACAATTTTTCTATGGTATCGGTGATGATTCCATTCAGAGAGAAGTGTGGACCTAATAAAGAGCTGAAAAGAGAGACACAGAGTGACAGAGAATGAATAATTTGGGAAATAAATGGATGGTTGTGGCCACAGATAATTTCAAAGCATGTACGTTTGAAGTTTGCATGATTATGTATATACATTCAAATAACATCTGAAGGTGCAAGCGTTTGATAGATGAACTAATTACAGGAGATTAGAGTTCAGACTAAGCTGAGATGAAATGGTGTAGATAATAACCCACGGCAATGTATAAAAAATTTGTTTAATAACAACTTGTCATTCTAGACCATGAATTTCAGGAGAATGGAAATTAAGAATCATGAAACATAGACATATTGTTACATGGGGAAGTTTAATAAAGCCCTAGGTATACTTTACACGTACACTAGTACTAGTACTTATACTTCACTTGTCTCGTGTGCGTACACAGTTGTTCAACGCATGCGCAGTTTTGAGCAATCTCTCGCCACGAGTTACAACCTATGTAAATATATTTGTATTCTTTCATGCTAGAGTTGTACAAATGAGGATACTTTCTAACCTCTTCACACAATCTCTCATCTATAGGCCTCCACTGCTGTAGCTTGCATGTGTTCCGGTCTGATCTGTTTATGCAGGTTTTCTTCAACTACCTTGTGAATTGACGCCCCCAGGGCACGGCTGCCACCTTGTGGAAAAATGAATTGCTGCAAAAAAAATTAAACGCGCATGTGCGACCTGTGCGTACAAAGTACTCACGGTTACAAAAGTCCGGCAGTGCGTGTACAGTATGCGCATACTCTTCTGATTACAAAATTCGTGCCACGCACTGCTGACCCTCGCGTAAAAAGTGAAGTATACTTTGGGCTTAAAGGATTAGTTCACTTCAGAATTAAAATTTCCTGATAATTTACTCACCCCCATGTCATCCAAGATGTTCATGTCTTTCTTTCTTCAGTCGAAAAAAATTAAGGTTTTTGAAGAAAACATTCCAGGATTTTTCTCCACATAGTGGACTTCAGTGGGGTTCACCGGGTGAAAGGTCCAAATTGCAGTTTCAGGGCTCTACGCAATCCCAGATGAGGAAAAAGGGTCTTATCTAGCAAAATGATTATATACTTTTTAACCACAAATGCTCGTTTTGCACTGCTCTGCGATCCCCCGCGCATTACGTTAGAAAGGTCACGCGTGACGTAGGCGGAAGTACCGCGGTAGGGCGAAAAACTAATTTTCTCCTCAAAGTAAAAAAACAACAACTTCAAAATCATCTAATATCGTTGTTTTACCTTTTTTTTTGTAAAGGGCATTTGTCTTAGTCTTTGCACGTTTGATGTAACATGATTACGTCACGCGTGGTGGATCGCAGAGCTAGTGCAAGACGAGCATTTGTGGTTAAAAAGTATATAATTTTTATTTTTTTTAGAAAATGACCGATTATTTCGCTAGATAAGACCCTTATTCATCAGCTGGGATTGTGTAGAGCCCTTTGAAGCTGCATTGAAACTGTAATTTGGACCTTTCACCTGGTGAACCCCACTGAAGTCCACTATATGGAGAAAAATCCTGGAATGTTTTCCTCAAAAACCTTAATTTCTTTTCGACTGAAGAGAGAAAGACATAAACATCTTGGATGACATTATCAGGAAATTTTCATTCAGAAGTAAACTAAACCTTAACTATAATGTTTTTAATCAAAGTCCAGTTGCTAAATTGATTGGTTTCATGATTTTGTATTTTTGGTTTCACTATTAAGTGTCCTTAACTACTATGTACATGTTTTTACATTGTACTTATATTTAAAAAATACCTGCATCTAATTACAGCTGTAATTAATTTGTGTAATTACAGCTATAATTTCACTGTTGACCCATACCACCATACTAGTCCTTATCCTTACCCGTATCCCACCTCTATAGCAGCAAAAGTGTTTTGCAATACAATATGAACACAAAGTACATTGTACCTAGCAAATATTTTTCTTTTATGTAAATACATAGTAGTTAAAGACACCTAATATAAAGTGTGACCTTTTATATATCTTTTGTCCTGGGTAATAATGGTGAAAGAGTACAATAGCACTTATAGCTAAGAGTTCAAGGTATACAGAAACTGACCTTCAGACATAGACTTAATAATATCACTACAGTAAAAAGTTTAACAATCCACAAGCTTTCAAACCCACAACATGCCATTATTTACAATTACATTTTACTTTTATTATGCTTCCAACTGCATAAAAGTTACACTTACATTTCATCTATTTTTTAAAGTTCTGAGCACAGAACCAGGATGAAACTAAAGAGGACGTGCTGTAGAGTCATCACCTGTCAGCACTGCGCAAAAGGACTTTCTGTTATGTCTCTGTCTCGCTCTCTCTCTCTCTCTCTCAACAGATGGGCCGTTAGTATGCCTGTTTCCACAGTTTTCCAGCATGTGAGAGAGGATGCTGTGCCAAACCCCTGCTGGCAAACATTTTGCCAGCCAAACTCTCTCTCACTCTCTCTCTATAGCAATCTATCATTCTCTTTTTCTCACTTGTTCACTCTCTCTTCCTTGTCACTCACAATACCTGCAGCAGGTATTATGTCATAATTATTACATCCACACTTCAGTGATGAAAGTGATGAAAAGAAGAAACATACAGTGAAATCGAACACAGCTCAAGCAATCATACACACATTTTCAACTTTTGCCAAACCTAATGGAAATGTCACTCATTTCTTATTTACACTGAGGCTGAGAGCTTTGCTTCCCAGCTTGAATGAATATTTCTCTCTGAGTTGAAATTGTTGCAGTGCCATGAAACACAGACTAAATAAATAAATATTTACTGATTCTTGGAAAAAAAAGCCTACACAACTCATAAAAAAAGTTTAGTTTTGGTTTAATCTGTGTTTAGAGGTTTTTACCTATATTTGAGAGCATCTCCTGCTGCTTCAGTGGTTGCTGATAAACTAACTTTTGCACATCACACATTTCGTTAAGAGGACCAACTCAAAATCTGAAAACACTGCCTGATGATTTGTCTTTGTAGGTATGTGCCTTCTATGTTTACTTATTTATTTTTCACAGTATTTGTCACAGTAGTTTTTTGTCTGTGTTTGTTTTCTGAGAAAGCAAGAGCAGAATAAATCTAAAAAAAAAACCCATTTCTATATAATTTATGACATATTTTTGACAAATATAAGCAATTTTATATATATATATATATATATATATATATATTACACTGATCAGGCATAACATTATGACCACCTTCCTAATATTGTGTTGGTCCCCCTTTTGCTGCCAAAACCACCCTGACCCGTCGAGTCATGGACTCCACTAGACCCCTGAAGGTGTGCTGTGTTATCTGACACCAAGATGTTAGCAGCAGATCCTTTAAGTCCTGTAAGTTGTGAGGTGGAGCCTCCATGGATCAGACTTGTTTGTTCAGCACATCCCACAGATGCTCGATTGGATCGATTGGTCAAAGTAACATCCACATGGATGACAGGACCCAAGGTTTCCCATCGGAACATTGCCCAAAGCATCACACTGCCTCTGTCGGCTTGCCTTCTTCCCATCACGCACCTGGCCATCACGTGATGTCAAAGAAAACGTGATTCATCAGACCAGGCCACCTTCTTCCATTGCTCCGTGGTCCAGTTCTGATGTTCACGTGCTCACTTTTGGTGCTTTCGGCGGTGGACAGGGGTCAGCATGGGCACCCTGACTGGTCTGCGGCTATGCAGCCCCATACGCAACAAACTGCGATGCACTGTGTATTCTGACACCTTTCTATCAGAACCAGCATTAACTTCTTGATCAATTTGAGCTACAGTAGCTCGTCTGTTGGATCGGACCACATGGGTCCGATCGCCACGTGCATCAATGAGCCTTGGCGGCCCATGACCCTGTTGCCGGTTCACCACTGTTCTTTCCTTGGACCACTTTTGATAGATACTGACCACTGCAGACCGGGAACACCCCACAAGAGCTGCAGTTTTGGAGATGCTCTGACCCAGTCGTCTAGCCATCACAGTTTGGCCCTTGTCAATCTCGCTCAAATCCTTACGCTTGCCCATTTTTCCTGCTTCTAACACATCAACTTTGAGGACAAAATGTTCACCTGCTGCCTAATATATCACTAGCAGGTGTCATGATGAAGAGATAATCAGTGTTGTTCACTACACCTGTCAGTGGTCATAATGTTATGCCTGATTGGTATATATAAAGTAATATGGATTTATGGATGGTATGGAAGTATAAAAAGATGACATTCAGGATGAAATCTGACTCTCTCTTTTTTTGTTGTTTTTTAAAGAACCCTTTACATTTGTCAGCACAGTAATGTTTCTTTAAAAGATCAATTTCATTTATACTTATGTTTTTTTTTATCAGTTTAATATATACATATACAGTATACATACACAAAGTTTTGAATCATGGTTTGAGGACTGGTGATTTTTTAAATAAGTTTTTTGTTTAGAATATGTGATTCATCTGAGTGTAACTGATGCTATTTTAAAAACTAAATTCAGGTAAAGTTGTGGGACATGTTTTATCCCATGGCTCAAGAATGAGTGTAGAATTTATTCTGAAAGCTTTAAAATGACATTTTCTCTCCCCATGTATGTGGGTGACCTTCTAGCAAACCACAGAATACAATAATTCAGGAAATGTATTTTTCTAATATTTAATTTAAATTTCTCTGTATTTGAAAACTTTAATCTTGTAATAATTAAACGTGATGGAATTCTAAAATTCGCTTTTTAAAAATCTACAAACATGCGTCAGTGTGATCAGACTGTCCGAAGACTGTGACATTTAATTGCATTCGATTTCCTCACATTCGCTCTTCTGTGCTGTCAGTAGAGTTGGAGGGCAGAGCGCAGTGCTCTTACGCGTCCAGTGATTTGGTGTCAGTGCAGTTCTCTTGCGCTCAGGAGTTAGACAGAGACGCAGCACCACCCGAAAAACAGCCGAATTTACTCCCGAAGACCAACACCGCTCTTTAATTAGTGTCTTGAGTGCTAATGAGGTTATTAACACAGCATCCAAACTTGTTAATGAAATAGTGCCGTTTCGTGACACTGATTTTGCGCAACTGTTTCCCTCATCTGGCGCCAGATTTGCTGGGGAATAAAAGATGATTCTCGACGTGCTCTATACCTGTGAAATGATTTGGATTGCGCCTCGCATTTTTGGAGGAAAGCAGCAGTGAACGCAGTACGACGTTTTCTGGACAACTTTGGTGCCAGTGGACACGGGCAGTCGCGAAAGTCTTTTACTGCCTCGAGATTGTTGGCTCTAAGCAGGATGGACCTCATCGGGCTCTACTTGTTCCAGCTGGCAATTTTTGGTGAGTTTTCCTCCGATTAATTCTGCTGATTTGGGGGGAACGGAGGATGAGCTCAGTTGCAGCTGTTGCGGATGTGAAGGGAATGATGAATCCTTTCTTTGCCTGCAGACGCACGAATCATCTTTACCGTGTCGCTGCATTTTAACTTTAACTTGTTTCTTTCGCGATTGTAATATCCTTATATGTTATTCAATCGGAAAGTTGCGGTGTTTAAGCTGTTGAGACATTCAAATCTTTTTCTGCTTTGATTTACGATATTGTCAGTGCACACATAAGTGTCATTATCATGTTTGGCACAACAAATGAGACGGATCGGACGACTTGCTAATGTGATTATGTTTGTGTGTTAAAATTACCTGTCGCTTGCATTTAATGCGCTCGTTCACGGCACATTACCTCCATCATTAAAGCAGCAGCCTGACACCCTGTCCGTCAAGCTGTGCGCGTCATCGTGGCATCTCGCGCGGTCCGCAGGTAGAGCGCAGGACGCATCCTACTGCAGCTATGCAAATGTAAGAATTATGAAGAGCCAGCAGCCTGAGACTGGAGTCATGAGCTCTTGTCAAAACGTTTGCGAAGGATACCTCCTAACTAGAACCCGTGCCGCTGGCTCCTGTCGTCCTGTCTTTTTATTTGTGTATTCCACTGAGACTTAGTTTTGTCAAACAGTCTCAAGAGAAGCGCTTGTGCATTGGGCAACAGGCTGAAAGCAGACGTTTTAAGGGAAGCTTTCTTGGCATGCTGGAGTGGAGAATAAAAAAACTCAGATTGATGATGACAGTTCTATTTTACCCTCTTAGATAGTGTAATGTTTAATAGCCTTGCTGAGGCATTACTGCTAGAGTCATGCTTCATTTAGTGCTTTTAGATTTAAAATTCCCACACTGAATATGGAACATAAATGGGTTACATTTATGAGATAAATGTGAATGTCACAATGTTTTTAAGTGTATACTCACAAACTTAAACAGGAACAAAGAACAGAGAAAGTGAATGGGTGGGGTGTGGGGGGTACGAAAAACTCATCCTAGGCTCTTACAAGACATTATCGTCATCAGAAGCGTCATGTTATTCAAACTTGCGGCATATTTTTTAATGGATTTTGAAGGAATCTTTGATGATCATCTGAAATAATGCAGATCATTTAATTTAAACAGAAAATTCAGTCATTATACCCATTTTGCTACAAAAGACATAAGCAGTTATTAACAAAATATCAAAGCTCTCTTTTACATACAATGGAGATGCATTATCTGTCAAGTTCAGCTGCAGTTTTAGTTGGTCTAAAAATGATTAAATGTTTAGCCTGGATTTGAACTTGGGTTTTATTGCATGGTATGAAAACTGTATCAGCCGAAAATGTGTTATAATGAACTAAGTTGATTTAAGGTGTTATCTGGCCTATAGGGCACCAATTAAACCAGGATTGCCACTGGTTCAACCTCAAATATATAAAATGTGACCATGTGACCATGTCATAAGGGTCCATTTTTTTTAAATTGAGTTTTATACATCATCTGAAAGATGAACAAATAAGCTTTACATTGATGTATGGTTTGTTGGGATAGGACAATATTTGAGATACAACATTTTGAACATCTGGAATCTTAGGGTGCAAAAAAATCAAAATACTGAGAAAATCGGCTTTAAAGTTGTCCAAATGAAGTTCTTAGCAAAGCATATCCACTCACAAAAATAAATTTTTGATATATTAATGCTACGAAATTTACAACATATCTTCATGGAACATGATCTTTATTTAATATCCTAATGATTTTTGGCATAAAACAAAAAATCGATAATTTTGACCCATACAATGTATTGTTGGCTATTGCTACAAATATACCCATGTGACTTATGACTGGTTTTGTGGTCCAGGGTCACATATGGGTGTATGATGCCACTTTTTGTCAGAAAAGTAATAGGCCACAACAGGTTCATTATAGGATTGTGAGGAAAAACCAAAAGCCACAAGTGGTATAGGATTAATAAAAACAGGCCAAACCGTCATTCAGTTAAGCGCTAGTCTTGCGGATATTTAAGAGCGTACCATCTGCGTAACATATACTCTCTCTCTTTCTCACACACACACACACACATTTTCCACCGAGGTTCACATGCAGAGGACGAAAAACATATAGCCACCATGCAACTATGGCCAGAGGCAGATTTTATACAGTCATTGATGGAGAGTGACACTTTTGGACTGATTTTCACATGTTTGTTTTTGGGAATTTCTGTTGACTTCTATCTAATGATATTTTCTGTCTCCTTACCCAATAGTAACCCACACACAAACCATTTTTACACTTTCATTAAGACATTTTCGGTAGCACTTTATTTTACAGTCCTGTAATTATAGTAATTATAATAACTGTGTAATAACTAGGTAATAACCCTGAACCTACACCTAGACCTAACCTAAACCCATGTAGTTACCTTATATTACCCAGTACTTTCTCTGGTAAATACACTGTAAGTGCATGTACTGTAAAATAAAGTGTGACCATATTTCAGTATGTTTATTAAGCTGTTCAGGTTTCACTTTCCTTGAGGGGACATTTTATTCTTAGCACTCAGAAGTCAGCATGTGTTCATTTTGCCTCTTTCAGAAGTGCAACACAGTGCTAACAGCAAATATTTTGGGTCAAACTATGAAGCGTCCTCTCCTACAGAGGAGATACAAGCAATGTGAGCGATGATTGGTTTGTGTCCTTCGGTGTCACACTTCACTTTGACAGCCATCACGGTGCCAGTCCAAGGAGAAACTTTAATGGGCTTCGTCAACTGTTTTGTTGCAGTGTAATCATTTAAAGAAACTTTGCTACCAAGTCTTAAAAGCAATATAAACATTTCACATGTTGGAATAAAATATTTAAGTTACGATTAAGCTGAATGATTAGCCTATAATTTCACATTACATTATGTTTTTCGAAGTTTTCATTCTTGTTATGAGCCTTTGAGCAAATCCGAATTACCCTTTCTCAAAGTGCTAATACAAGTGATCATTACGTAATTTCCAACAGTTAACAATAGTGTGAAATTCATGCATGCAAGGCAAATTAATTCCACCTTTCCTAGACTAATGCTCATTTAGCCCTTTAAGCTCTTAGGGGATTGAATAAATTTGTTAGCCGCACATTTAGTAACCTTGAATTGTGGCAGATTACATTATGCAGTGCTGTTCATTGCACCTTGCTGGGATATGAATTTATTCTGGCATGGTTGCTGTTTCTCACCAGCATTAATGCGAATGGCCCCTCCCCTCCCCTTCTGGCCTGTCCAGGTTGTCTGTTTTCACCCTGCTAATTATCCTCTGCACATCTCTTAGTCCATTCTTTCAGCATGATTTTTTAGGGTGACTTTTTAATTAGCTGTCCCTTAGAGTGAATATTGACTGGGATTGACTTGATTCAGCCGAAGATAAGCAGGCAAGATAGATGAGCATTAATGTGCGACGTGCAGACGGGGCTGTTATGTGTCTCAATAAAGGACTCGTCGTACAGAACTTGGTGTAAAGGCGGAAGCTATGACCAAAATCTTATATCATGGCATGAGTAATCATATATATACAGTATATACTTACTTATAACAATTATTGTTAGAAATCCGACAACAAAATGTTTAAATATTGAATAACCATGTGGTAAAGGTTTTTGGGTAGTCTATAGTGAATTATGGTTGCATTTCATTTGATTATTTTCTCTTTTTATTTGCTTGATGTAAGTACTTGACTTTATTTACTTTTTTTACTTGATACTTTTTATTTATATTATACAGTATTATTCATAAAAAATAGATATTAAGATATTCTTAAAAAGTCTCACAGGGTGTCAGGGACATGGTGAAGGAAGAAAATACGAGATGGGAGGAAAAATTATTTATCGATGCTTTTGCTTGCGCTCGAAAAATGTTTGCGTTCCCCCAAGAAACTTTGCGTTTTTTGAGCTAACGCAAGATCTCTCGTAGGAACGCAAAACATTTGAAAGCGAACGCAATTTTTCTTGGGAAAACACAAAACATTTCTAGAGGGAACGAACATTTTGCAAGCGTATGCAAAGTTTCTCGGGGGGAGCATTGACATCTAATTTTTCTTCCCATCTCCGTATGATTTAAACATTAAAGACTAGAAAACAGTAAAACATTGTAAAAAAAAAAAAAAAAAAAAAAAAAATAGTAGGACACATGTACAAGGTTCACAAGGTTCATACACACCTGTGTGCACAAAGCTACAATGTTGCTTGACAAAAGTATTCACCCTGATGTCGTTACAAACCAATGAGACTTTCGTTCATGTTCGAAACACAACTTAAGATATTTAATGAAACCTGAGAGATTTCTGTCGCGCATTGAAAGTCTGTTCGGCCAAAACTTTCACATTTTCAAAAGTTCTCAAAGGCTTTGTTAAAGTAATCCATATGAATTGAGTGGTTTAATCCAAGTTTTCTGAAGAGACATGATCACTGTATGTGATGAACAGATTTAATTTAGGTTTTATTCGCCAATGAACAGCTGATCGACACACATACATAGAACACATCAAATATGGTAAACGGTAGTTCAACCATACTTGCTTGACATTAAAGAACAAACCTCATTGGTTCTTGCCTAAAAAGCCCAATTCAAATCATATAAAGTGACTGTGTCTCTTCAGAAGACTTGGATTAAACTGCTCAATTCATATGGATTGTGTTTACATTACTTTTTGAAGCGTCAAAGCTTTGGTTACATGGACTTTCAGTGGAGGGACAGAAATCTCTCAGGTTTCATTAAACATCTTCATTTATGCTTTGTGTTTCCAGTCTTATGGGTTTAGAACAACATTAGGATGAGGATTAGGATAAACAATGACAGAATTATCATTTTTGGGTGAACTTATTCTTTAACTAACACCTTTG
This sequence comes from Ctenopharyngodon idella, assembly GCF_019924925.1. NCBI lineage: Eukaryota > Metazoa > Chordata > Actinopteri > Cypriniformes > Xenocyprididae > Ctenopharyngodon > Ctenopharyngodon idella. Next base: position 23,570,142 of record NC_067232.1, read on the forward strand.
TAACCTCATCCTCATTATCAACTTAAGATATTTTAGCAATATCATATATTATGAAAAAAAATGTTGAAGCTTTTCACACATCTAGATCCGTCTGGAATGATACTGTAGGAACTGTCACAATATTGAATCTTATTATCACAGGATCACAAGATTAGACTTAATTGTTTCTTTTTAATTAAACTTTCAGCAGTGCTTCATGCCTACAGTACTTTTATGTTGTTGAATTTATTAACCTAATCTCATGAGAAAACGTAAATAGTTTATGACTTGGTGGTTTTGTAAGTTCATAAAAATTGATTTGTTTGAAAACATACAATTTTTAGAAGAAGAAAAAAGCAACCATGAAGGTCCACTCGAAACAATTCTAACTGGGGTGTAAGCAGATTGTACAAAAATGTACGAATGGGATCATATGAATACATATGAATTGCCCACCAACCTAAAATAGTTATGAATTGCCATGAGAGTGTGTTGGTAGAAATAATGGAAAGGAGGCTTGAGCTGTAAACTCTCACCTTTTGGGAGGACCTATAAAATCTTAACATTTGCTGACATTTAAGTTATTCTTAGATTCATGTGAGATCTAAGGATGTTGTCGTACAGTTTTTCATTCTAACTATTTAATTATAGCTTTTCAATTATGTCATTTATTGGCAGTAGTGTTGTCTTGCTGAGCAGATAAATTTTTCCTAACAGACTCAAAATCGTATCCGTCAATAATGTGTGCTTGGGTTTACTCAAGTTATGATTGTGTACAATCCTCTAACGCAATCTAACAATTCTCCATGCCAAAGTGGAAACTTCACTTACTCCTTGAAGTGCATTTTTAAATCGCATTAAACAATACAGGTATGCTGCAGGTTCAAGTATAAGACAAAGAGGCGACATAAGAGAAAATGAACATGCTCTCCCTCCTCATGCCCCTGTACATGGATACACGTACTGCGGCGTATACCGGAATTTGCCGGTTGACACATTTCTGCCGTCATACCGCCCAGTCCTAGTCTGGCGTCGTATCTAGCACACCTGACAATATATATAGGCCTATATGTGTGTGTGCATGTGTCGGGTCAGATCTGAAATATGCACCCTTGGTGTGAGCTCATTTAGAGTCAGTCATCCATTCAGTCGGCATGTTGCACAGGATCCGATCCGCCCCTATCATCTGGAGAGAGCAGAGAAGAAAAGAGAAGAAATGGAGACCTTTTTTGGATTTAGATAAAGGAAAGAACACACACACACACACACACACAATCGTGGAGCGGGCAGAGAGTACTGAAGCACAGGAGGAGGTGACAGAGCCGCTCATTATGTTAACGGCCCGTCATTCCGCCGTCTTTTGTAAAGGCACGATTAAACTGCCAGGACAATTACCAGCGCCTCAATAAAAGAATCTGGCATTTTTACGACTTCCATGCGGCATACCGACAGGCGAAATAGGAAAGGCCTGAGATTGTCTGGAGTGATTTTATCTCGACAGGGAGCTGAAGAAAGTCACCACCTTGCTCGCAAGCAGAGACTTCTTGTTAGTGCTACGGAGCTACAGTCACGTGAATACAAATGAACAGGGTTCAGGCTCTCATCGAGTCCGTGTGCCGCAACCACCAGAATACAGATCAACAATGCAGGGTCTCATGGTCTCTGCCTGGGAGGGGATATAAAGTGATGTGTGAATTGAAATACGTTTTGTTCTGTTTACTGTAGCCTTTCTGTCTGGGAGAGACCTGGAGAATATGTGAATCTCAACCCACTGGTAGAGCCAACATGTGCCTTTGGTTGAACGTGTGTGTGTGCAGGGTCCAAAATCAACTTATTGCAATGGCTGGTTAAAAGAGAAAATCTACTGGTGATGCTACTGCATTTGGCATTATTCTTATTTTACAAAATATATATTTTATCCTTTTGACAATGGATATGAAAGCTTGTTTTCGCCACTAAATAAAAAAAATAATTGCAACTTTTTATCCCACACTTCTGACTTTTTTTTAATTGCAATTGCCATTTTGCATCTTACAATTCTGAGTTTTTTGTCAGAATTGCGTGATATAAAGTCAGAATTTTGAGATATAAAGTCGCAAATATGACTTTTTCTCACAATTGCGAGTTTTTAATCACACAATGTTGACTTTATATCTCGCAATTCTGACTTTTTTTCTCAGAATTGTGTTTATATCTCGCAATTCTGATTTTATAACATGCAATTTTGAGTTATAAAGTCAGAATTTTGAGATATAAACTCGCAATTCTGATAAAAAAAACGTCAGTCTTTTTTCCCCTCACAATTGGACATTATAACACGCAATTGCGAGTTTATATCTCAAATTCTGAGGAAAAAAAGTCAGAATTGCGAGATATAAACCTGCAATTCTGACTTTTTTCTTGCAGTTGCGAGTTCTGATTTTATATCACACAATTCTGATTTTATATCATGCAATTCTGACTTTATAACTCCCAATTCTGACTTTATATAACACAATTCTGACTTTATAACTCGCAATTGTGAGTTTATATCTCGCAATTCTGAGAAAAAAGTCTGAATAGTGAGATAAAAAGTCGCAGTTACCTTTTTAATTTTTTATTTCATGGTGGAAACAAGCTTCCATAATACACAATAATAACTAAATCATTCATAACTAACCTTTTATCATCACTTAACATCATTACTAACCTTATTATTAATTTTAATAATACAAATACATATTAAGTAAATACAATATTCAGTTACTTAACCTGTAAACAATATTATTTTCTGTTGATTGCACAGTAGCATTATACTGGCGTTTATTGAGTGTTATATTTAAAAACTTACCAGATGGCATAACATATCAGTAAAAAGATCATATTAAGAACCAACAATCAACTACATGAAAAATTATGAATATTAACAAAATACTGGTGAAACTGATTATTAGTCTATAATGTGCCATTTCTAGCGTCATATACAACCTAAGCCAGTCTCTGTCTCTCTGTAAAACTACAGACATTGTGATTTTGACCCTCAGATTTTGTTTTTGTAGCTTAATGCAAGAAATATGTGCTGCAACACGAACATCATATTCAATGATGCTGAATCTTCCATTGAGATGTAAGCTGTTAGAAGATAAGCAAGACGTGTCAGATTGACAGATAGCAAGCTGTCACATACATCAGCAAGGCTAAAATGATAATTCTTGCAGTTTTTTTTAAACCATCTAATGCTGCAGTTTCTAATAAAGTTACCGACCACCTAGAGAGCAACTCTGTTCTGTTTACTCACTAAATCTATTTTTACTTGTATTCGGTGTTTGGCAAGTTTTAAGTTGGGACCCTGTGTGTGTGTGTGTGTGTGTGTGTGTGTGTGTGTGTGTGTGTGTGTGTGCAGATCAACTGCAATGATGTGGCGCCCATGAATTCTCACAATACAGACAGTAAAAAAATCCCTGTATTCACCTGCAGTGTGGCATAAGCATTATCTCTGCAAGTTCTAATAAACCTGCATGCATCCTTTCTAGCAAACTCATTGACATGCATATAATTCAGACAAAAGCTGCATCACCTCTGGTGTAACATGACTGGTGTATGTATCATGTATGGTGTGGTGCCAGCTGTCACCATGCTCATTATAGTCAAAGGCTAAAGTCAGCTGGCTTGGCATGGCATCAGTCATAATTAGATTGGGCCACATTGGATATGCCTCACACAGTTCCGCCTTTGATCCCTTCATGTTCATTTGGGAGCTGATGGAAAGGACTGATAGGTCAAACCAGGGCAACAAGTGGAAGAATCTGTGGGCAGTTCAGCTAAGCACACTGAGCTGATTGGTTCCTAATGAGCGGTTCACCAAAACACACTGAGCTGATTGGCCTGTAATTAGCAGACTGACAAAATGCACCATGCTGATTGGCCCGTAATAAGGATGAAATATGGTGGAAGCTGATAAACGGTCATTAACAGTGCAGGTGTCAATTGTGAACAAGCCCTTTGTAGTTCGTTTGGAAATGCAACGGAGCGCACAGTTTTGTCAGTTTGAAAAGCAAGCAAGATATCAATAACTTATTCTGTATGATTGCATAATAGACATTTTCTGTTTAAAAAACAACTCACAAAAGACTTTTGAAGCTGCACTTAACTTTGGAATGCAATTCACAAACAAATAACTCTCAAAAAAATCTCCTTTATCTTTTGCTTTATCTTTTACAAAAGGATAAGGCAACATTTGACAAAGAACACACTGCAATACGGAATAAAGTGGAAGATACAATAGACAGCTCAACAACTTTGTAAAGGGGTCATTAAATATATATAATTTGTATCATGTCATTGTTCTCCTGACATCTATTAATCATTTATGTCCATGTTTGAAGTTTGAACCAAAGTTGTAATTTTAGTTACATGGTGATTTTGCTTCCTCACTTTTTTAATTGTTTAGTGTTGCTGCTTTAGTAGCTGTACCTTTAAGAGCTGTACCCTCTTTGCATATTAAATAAGAACAGATTCTTATAGAGACATTTAGTATAATCTAAAAACCATGCCCACCGGGGGGGGGGGAGACCAACCGTCTCCATTGACTTTGTATTGCGTGAGGCTGTCTACTTGTCATTTCTGACTTATTACAAAAAACAGAACAATGCCTTAAAGCTGCTGTGTGACAAGGTGTACAGCAAACAAGCTAAAAAACCCAGAACTAAGTTTTTATAAGCTGTCGACCCCAAAAAACGAATGTTTAAGGACACAAAAGTGGATACAGGCAGTGAGACAGAGCGCAACGGGTCATATTACTATAAGAAATAAATTGGAGGGGAACGTAATCGGCGACAGATTATGCTAAACAAACAAAGAAAAAAAAACATAAATTATTTTTAACCATGTCAAAGAATACGTTCCCCTGCAATGTAGTTCTTATAGTAATATGACCCGTTGCAATCTGTCTCACTGCCTGTATCCACTTTTGTGTCCTTAAACATTCATTTTTTGGGGTCGACAGCTTATAAAAACTTAGTTCTGGGTTTTTTAGCTTGTTTGATGTACACCATGTCACATAGCAGCTTTTAGACATTGTTCTATTTTTTGTTATAAGCCAGAAATGTCAAGGAGGCAGCCTCATGCTATATAAAGTCAATGGAGACTGTTGGATTGTTTTCCCCCCCGGTGGGCGTGGTTTTCAGATTATGACGCATGTCGCTCTGTCTCTATGGGTTGCAGGTTTGATTTTGGCTCCAAAATAGTTTGCACTGTTCCATTCTTCAATAACAGCCACTTGTTATGCAAAGTCTGCATAACACACTGTTAGAAAGGAATACAGGTGCTGGTCATATAATTAGAATATCATCAAAAAGTTGATTTATTTCACTAATTCCATTCAAAAAGTGAAACTTGTATATTATATTCATTCATTACACACAGACTGATATATTTCAAATGTTTATTTCTTTTAATTTTGATGATTATAACTGACAACTAAGGAAAATCCCAAATTCAGTATCTCAGAAAATTAGAATATTGTGAAAAGGTTCAATATTGAAGACACCTGGTGCCACACTCTAATCAGCTAATTAACTCAAAACAACTTCAAAGGACTTTAAATGGTCTCTCAGTCTAGTTCTGTAGGCTACACAATCATGGGGAAGACTGCTGACTTGACAGTTGTCCAAAAGACGACCATTGACACCTTGCACAAGGAGGGCAAGACACAAAAGGTCATTGCAAAAGAGGCTGGCTGTTCACAGAGCTCTGTGTCCAAGCACATTAATAGAGAGGCGAAGGGAAGGAAAAGATGTGGTAGAAAAAAGTGTACAAGCAATAGGGATAACCGCACCCTGGAGAGGATTGTGAAACACAACCCATTCAAAAATGTGGGGGAGATTCACAAAGAGTGGACTGCAGCTGGAGTCAGTGCTTCAAGAACCACTACGCACAGATGTATGCAAGACATGGGTTTCAGCTGTCGCATTCCTTGTGTCAAGCCACTCTTGAACAACAGACAGCGTCAGAAGCGTCTCACCTGGGCTAAAGACAAAAAGAACTGGACTGCTGCTGAGTGGTCCAAAGTTATGTTCTCTGATGAAAGTAAATTTTGCATTTCCTTTGGAAATCAGGGTCTCAGAGTCTGGAGGAAGAGAGGAGAGGCACACAATTCACGTTGCTTGAGGTCCAGTGTAAAGTTTCCACAGTCAGTGATGGTTTGGGGTGCCATGTCATCTGCTGGTGTTGGTCCACTGTGTTTTCTGAGGTCCAAGGTCAACGCAGCCGTATACCAGGAAGTTTTAGAGCACTTCATGCTTCCTGCTGCTGACCAACTTTATGGAGATGCAGATTTCATTTTCCAACAGGACTTGGCACCTGCACACAGTGCCAAAGCTACCAGTACCTGGTTTAAAGACCATGGTATCCCTGTTCTTAATTGGCCAGCAAACTCGCCTGACCTTAACCCCATAGAAAATCTATGGGGTATTGTGAAGAGGAAGATGCGATATGCCAGACCCAACAATGCAGAAGAGCTGAAGGCCACTATCAGAGCAACCTGGGCTCTTATAACACCTGAGCAGTGCCACAGACTGATCGACTCCATGCCACGCCGCATTGCTGCAGTAATTCAGGCAAAAGGAGCCCCAACTAAGTACTGAGTGCTGTACATGCGCATACTTTTCATGTTCATACTTTTCAGTTGGCCAAGATTTCTAAAAATCCTTTCTTTGTATTGGTCTTAAGTAATATTTTAATTTTCTGAGATACTGAATTTGGGATTTTCCTTAGTTGTCAGTTATAATCATCAAAATTAAAATAAATAAACATTTGAAATATATCAGTCTGTGTGTAATGAATGGATATTATATATAAGTTTCACTTTTTGAATGGAATTAGTGAAATAAATCAACTTTTTGATGATATTCTAATTATATGACCAGCACCTGTAGTTGAATCTAGAAACAAACCCTAGACTTACTGTTAGTTACAGAACAACTAGAATAACATAATCTTATTGTTCTGATGTTTAACAATAATATTATGTTTCATTACTCACTGTAACAGGGTGGACTAAGGTGTTGAAGTGTCCCTATTATGCTCATTTACAGGTTCATAATTTTGTTCTGGGGGTCTGCTAGAATAGATTTACGTAATTTTAAGGGTTAGTTCACCCAAAAATGAAAATTCTGTGATTTATTACTCACGCTCATGCCGTTCCAGACCTGTAAGACCTTCGTTAATCTTCGGAACGCAAGTTGAGATATTTTTGTTTAAATCCGATGGCTCCGTGAGGCCTACATAGGGAGCAATGACATTTCCTCTCTCAAGATCCATAAAGGTACTAAAAACATATTTAAATCAGTTCATGTGAGTACAGTGGTTCAATATTAATATTATAAAGCGACGAGAATATTTTTAGTGCGCCAAAAAAAACCCTTTGTCTGTTTCTTTAAAACTCACCTTCCGAAAAGCCCAACCTGCTCTGATTGGTCAGCTGGCCCCAGTCTGTTATGATTGGTCTACTGCTTAGAGCGTGTGTTGGAAATGTACCGCCCCTTACCATAACCAGTGTGTTTCATCTCCGGAGGCTTAATGACGCACTGTAAACACTACTGTAACTATGTTAACTATGGCATCAGTTTTGCCTGATTTTTCAGTTCCTCTGCCTTTGGAAGTCTATGTAATGATGTTTTTCCATCACATTAAAAAAAACAGTGTTTCTTTGACATAGCGATTAAAATCTTCCTGGCTACTTTTGTATGAGGGTGAGCCAAAGTGGCCAGCAGAGGCATAATGTGTTACATGGTGACATAGCTACATTACAGAAATAATGACAGGAATACAAACGAGGCATTTGAAGCAAGTGTTTTCTATTGGAGATTCCCTTTCTGAAACTCCCTTTGGCATGGACATTTTGCTTTGAAATTTTGTAGATTGTTTACATTAGTGGTTCCCGAACTTTTTCTGCCAGGTCAACCTTTTGTAGAGAAAAATATAAGCCCCCCACCTACATGCACCCACATACAGACACTCTCAGACATGGCCTTGCTTGCAAAATCCTATAGGATTTATTTGAAACATTGTAATGAATACAGTACAACTTCTCAACTTCAATGGGCTTCTCTTTGTGTTCATGATGTGAAGCCTCTAAGTGGCGTCTTAACTTGTTTGGCTTCATACTGTCAGAAGCTAATATTTTGAGGCACGCAACAAACCGTGGTCTCTCTTTATTACCCACTGTTGCACTGGTGAATCTGAGGGCGAGATATGCCTTGTCATATTTTCTTGTCTTTAAAACTCAGTGTCTACACTGGACGCAACAAAGCGAACATTACAAATCCATTTGTCCTTTGCATTAGAAGTTGTGCAAGCGTACACCAGAGCACACCAGAAATAGAACGGGGCATCAGTTTACTGTCAGGGATTTGTTGTGTCGTGCCGCATCCAGTGTAGACAGCATCACTGATTATAATGGGTTCTATTTGCTATTGTTGCCACTCACAGTGGCAGAGTAGACAGTGTGTTTTGGTAGTTGTGACGTTTGAAGTGGATTCATCACCTAGCACTGGCAGTCCTTTCCTTGTCCATGCTTAGTGCAGAATCATACATCATTCACAGGGCTTGACATTAACACCCGCCAACCCGCCAAATGCGGGTAGATTTCAGCTGTGGCGGGTAAGACAGCCACTCCCACTAGCCACTTTGGCGGGTTGAATATAATTTCAGCCTACAGCCTAATCAAAGGTAGCCAAACTCGTCGTAGCACAAGATTACAATCCGATCACAATTCGTTATCGATTAACTTGCAGTTAGTGAAGGCGGGATAGGCGGAATCGCGCTGAACGGCACACAACAGAAGTGAGCTCTCTCTCTCTCTCTCTGTTGCACGCGCGATCAGATCTCCTTGCGCCTGAATAGTCAAGTACATGCACACACAGATGTCAAAATGTCCACTGTGTGGAGTATCTCGCGTGAATACAGTCGGTTACGGCTTAAGTGGACGTAAACAGGTGGGTAAAAACTGGATATGTGTCAGTATAACGGACATGCATTCAGCATCCCAATTAAATACCTGTCTCCCTGCAATACTCAATTCTGATTCTTCAATTGCGCCAACTAGCGGTCTGTTATTCCACAACAGCAACTGATACAACTGATAACAGATCTCTCAAGTGCGTACTGCAAGACATCTTGAGGTAATAAAATATGTCAAATTAATATTTTGCGTTCTGTTATTTACTTGCGTGGCAAGTAGCAGCATAATAAGCTGGATAATTTCACAGTGGGGTCTTGTATCACCCTGAAGAGGTTTATTTTGCATAACAATCTGCTGACTATACACCTTGCAGCGCCCCCCTTTTTAGAACTCTGGGCCCCCCTAGGGGCACCCCCATTTTGGGAACCACTGCTTTACATGAACAAATTGTATTACACACTAAAGAAAAAGTTAAAAAAAAATTTTTTTTAAAAATGGTAAGTTCTCTTTAAATCCCTAAGCAATGTTGATGTGATGTGCTGATGGATGGTCATATGTTAATTTAGCCAACCATATGATGTCACAAATGTGAAATGAATACAGCCATAATTTGTTGTTTTGGTCTGGTGAGTCAAGTCAGTTTTATTTATATTGCTCTTTTCACGCATTATTTCAAAGCAGCTTTACAGAAAATTGTGTTGTTAATGGTCATAATGTCTTAATATCTTCATGCCTTATAGTCGCATTTAGCAGATTAGACCCGGGCGATAATATAGTTCACACAGAGGGAGGTTTGAGCTCTGAAAGTTTGAATATGTCACACTGAACTCACATTTTATTCCTGAAGATGAAGGAAAATTAGATTTTTCATGATATGACCCCTTTAAAATTGGTGTTGAAACAGATCAGCCTGGGTAATTTTGTGTAGTATGGTACCTTTATCATTAGCTTCATACAAGTTCAGGGCAGTTAAAGACATTGCCAAAGTGTCTAAAATTAACTTGTGCTTCTGTTCATTTGCCCTAATCAACAGCTCACTGTATTATTGAGAGAGTTAACTAATCACAAGCTTATTTGCCATGGCTTGTTTTTTTTGTTTTTTTATTAATTTAATTTATAAAATGCCAATTTTATATTCTAGTGCTAGGGTTTGGGGTTAGTCAGTAGTGCTATTAATAATTAGCTTTATATAAAACCAATATAAGTGCTATATGTCTTCATTTATAGCTAAGTAAACATTTTTGATGTTTGTGTATTTGCTACATTTAAATGCTTTATTTGTTTTGTGTTTTAGCCCCATGCTCCACATCACCAGAACAGCTAAAAGCATGTTTACATGACGGTCAGATCACTGTGATAGCATGAAACACACACACACACACACACACACACACACACAGGCAGCCTCACACATAGACACATACAGCTTCAGACATGTGCTTTCAACTGTTGGTTTGTTTGCAATTACAAGGCAATTCACTGCCCTGATCTCTCAATTTCATCCTTACTGCCCTGTTCTGTTTTACTCAATAAAACTCATTTCTACCTTGTCTTTGTAGAGGCTACTGTATAGATTGGACAAAATAGCATAGGTTTGTAGGTAAAGTGAATTTGTTGGTCTTACTTGGATTGCCTTCGGTTTTAACTTTTTGAGTTAAAGAACAGAGATAAATGGTGTCAATATTAAGAAGGTGAGCTAATCTATATTTAAAACGAGTCTTTTGTTGTGCGCAAGTGCTATAGTTTGCTGTCCATCACTGAAGGGTATAAAGTAGTTTAATTAAGTCTATGTGGCAAGAAGAACCTTTGCTGAAGGCGATACATTTGTACACATACTTTGGGGTCGAAAAGTCTGAGGTCACACTGAAAATCTGGGATTTAATTTAAAAAACCTGGAAATAATCAGAAAGTATATTACAATTTTAAAAACAAAGAAGAACTACGATTGAAATGGATCTGGATCATTCTGAAATCATGCTTCATTGTTTTGAGATTTGACACAAATGAATGGAGTCCATTAAGCAAATCTGGGACAAATTTATAAGTCAGATAATATAATTTGGGTCACATTTTAGATTAAGGTCCAATTATCACTACTAACTACGACTTTTGCCTCAACAAACTCCCAATTACTGCTTATTAATAGTTAGTAAAGTAGTTGTTAAGTTTAGGTATTGTGTAGGATTAAGGGATGTAGAATATGGTCATACAGAATAAGGCATTAATATGTGCTTTATACAGTAAGTACTAATAAACAGCCAATATCCTAGTAATATGCAAGATAATAAGCAACTAGTTAAGAATTGGACCCTAAACTAAAGTGTTACCATAATTTGTTATGAAAAAAAAGTTTATAGTTTAAATGCACATTCTCCCCCACATAAATGCAATAAAAAATTAATTAAATGTGACAATGAAGGGAAAAAAAGGCTGTATGAAGATTGCTGTGTTGACCAAATGGTCATCAGTGTTAGCAATAGGAGAGATGGACAGTTATTAAGCAGCGTTTATTGATCCCCGTTTCCTCAACATGCTCCTGGGATTACCCACTGTCCTCCTCGAGGGCTATCAATGTTCATTAGTCAGTGTGATGCAGAGTGATGTTCCCACTGACTGAGAGTTCTGGAGAGATAGATGAAGCATCAGGAGGTGAGAGTATCGATACCATCACAGCACGTGGGCGGCAGCATTTGATTTGATTCTCAGTCGTGTCCACTCAACAGATGGCTAACAGCAAAAGTGCTGCCACATATTTCTCAGCACGCATTGGTCAAAATGTAAATTGTCTCCCTGGACTCATTTTATATATGAACCGCTGTGTGTGTGTATAAGGAAGAACTGATGATAGGTTTTTCAAGAGGGTTTTTTAAAGTCCCCCTGCAGTAAATAATTTTATCCCTTAAAAGTCATTTTTGATCATTTAAAAAATTAAATCTTTAATGGGGACCTATAATGATGTAATATGTCTCTGGTTTGCCAAGAATGTGTCTGTGAAGTTTCAGCTCAAAATACCCCACAGATCATTTATTATAGCTTGTCAAATTTGCCCCTATTTGGGTGTGAGCAAAAACACGCCGTTTTTGTGTGTGTCCCTTTAAATGCAAATGAGCTGCTGCTCCTGGCCCACTTTCCAGAAGAGGGCGGAGCTTTAACAGCTCGCGCTTCGGTTGCTCAACAACAACGAATCTCACGCAGCCAAAATGACGATCGTCAGTAACGGTGTTCAGCCTTACATTGTTCAAACCGGAGTCAGACACTGATAGAGAGACTCAGGAAGAAGTTACAACTTTTAGAATGAAACTGGACTGGACGTTGCAACAGGATGTTGTTTATGCTCAAACAGCAACATTACACACTTACTAAAGTTAAAAAAGTGAAATCATAATCAAGGACACCTTTAAACATTTCTTTCCCTGTGAAAATATTTTCTTCATGCCTTAAAGTAGCTTGAATGTAACTCTACAACCTTGCTTCATTTACTATACAGGGAACCATGAATATGCAAATTAGTCCCTGACTCCACTCTGCCTCCAAGGCTGCATTTATTTAATAAAAAATACAATAAAAATAAAAGCAGTAATACTGTGAAATATTATTACAAATTAAAAGAACTGTTATGTAATTTATCCCCATGATGGCAAAGCTGAATTTTCAGCATCATTGCTCCAGTCATTGTCACATGATCCTTCAGAAATCATTCTAATATGCTGATTTGCTGCTCAGGTAACATTTTTTATTATTATTATCATTGTCAAAAACAGTTGTGCTGTTTAACATTTTTGTGGAAATGGTGATAATTTTTCCAGGATTCTTTGATGAATAGAAAGTTCAATTAACAGAATTTATTAAAATATTTAATAAATATTTAATAAATAGAAATCTTTTGTAACATTATTATGAAGATCACTGTCACTTTTGATAAATTTAATGCGTCTTTGATGAATAAAAGTATTAACTTCTCTCTTTTTTTTTTAAATCTTAGCACAAATGTTTGAATCGTATCATTTTTCCACAAAAATGTTAAGCAGCAAAAACTGTTTTCAACATTGATAATAATAATAATAATAATAAATGTTTCTTGAGCAGCAAATCAGCATATTAGAATGATTTCTAAGGGATCATGTGACGCTGAAGACTGGAGTAATGATGCTGAAAATGAAATTGTAATAATGTTTACCAATATTAACTGTTTTTACTTTATTTTTGACTAAATAAATGCAGCCTTGGTGAGCATAAGAGACTTCTTTCAAAAACATTAAAAATTGTAATGTTTCCACATTTTGACAGGTACTATATATTTGTAACATTATAAATGTCTTTAATGCCACTTTTGATCAATTTAATGTGTCCCCAAGTATTCATTTCTTTCTTACTGACCCAAAAAAAATTTTGTCACCCTATTTAATGTTCCATTTAGACATGTGCCGATATTCGGTAATACAATATGTGACGATAATGAATATGCACGATATTGTTATCGCGGGCACTTCAAAATACCGTGAATAATTATTTATTACAAATTATTCACATTTTTAAAATGCATTTTAAGAATACTTTCCCCATTAAGAGTATAAAATGCACAAATAATAAAATGCACTGCTGTAAGCTGCGTCAAAGAGACACGCGCATGTAAACAAGCCCAACGTGCATGAGAAGCACATGGTGGAACAAGTGAAGGAGACGCGCTGAATGAAAGTGCACGTTCACTCTCTGACAGCAGAGGGCGCTGATGGAACAGCAGAAATGAAGCGGTTACCCCGGAAACGCCAAACAAAGCAGTTCCGCTACTGAACAGTATTTTAAATGCTTCAAACAGAAATTCAGTTTTTTGTATTCGCAATGTTGTTCATCACAGCATCAAATACTTAATACTTAAAGCCTTAATAGGCTATTTATTTTCAAACTTTAACATTTTTATATTTTAATCTGGACTACAACATGCCCTATAATGACTGAAAATGTTCTGATTATTTGTTATTGTTCAGTAACACTTAGTGACATGCTAGGCTTCATTAGTTAACATGTTAATTCACTGCTACCAAACTGACAATGAAAAATACTCATAAATCATTTATTAATCTTAATGTTAATTTCTTAGTTAATGTTTAATAACATTACTAAAATCAAAAGTTGTAATGGGCCTGAGCTAAAACTAACAATGATCAGTTGTATTTCTTAACTAACATTAACAAAAAATAATACCTTCTGTAACAAATGTAGCTATTGCTCATTCTTAATCTTAGTTAATGCATTAACTAATAATGTATTGTAAAGTGTTACCTGTTGTTCTTTATAATTCTTTTGCATTTTAATCTGTTTGAAAAATTTTACTTTTTAATTTTTTTTGTTAACGTGTATTGTGCTATTGTAATATTTTTAATAACGTTCAAAGACTTCTTAAACCTTTTATACTATGACAACACTTTTTTGCAACTTATTTCAATATCGTGATAATACCGTATACCATGATAAAAGCTTATCGCAACATGAAATTTTTATACTGTCATACAAGTTGTAAGCCTATGTATCATATGGCCATTAGCGGCTCATCTTACCATACAAGACTACAGACAGAAAGAATAGATTACATTTTCCTAAAAATTCTCTCACATTCTCTATTTTGTGTTTGACCACCTATAAGCGGTGGATTGTCTTACCACGTGGCCCATTTTGCCCTGATCTCCCCTAATATCAGAAACACCATGGAGTAATTTACAGATGTAGCTTTTTACAGTCCCAAGCAATATTAGTTAATCTTTTTTTTTTTATTTTTTTTTTTTATAGCACCTCCAGCTCGACCACCTGCTGTAACTTACCAGGTGTTTAGGGAGGAGAAGAATGCTGTGATCTAATCAGCTGCAGCTTTTCAGGGCTAATCCACTTAATTGTGTTGACCTTTTTGTGTGCACTCTTTTCATCTGCACAAATCCTCATGTTTCCTAGTGCATCCTGGTATTTTGTGGTGATGAAATAAAGGACAGTGGCATACTATACCCGTTGCTGTGCATTCTAGTGTGGCGAGGGAATAAGGATTTAATCAGATACTCTGTCTGTGCAGACAGTGCCTGCGTTCTGATCAACATTGGCTGCAGTGTGTGTTTAACAAGGCAGATCACAGACAGACCACACCTGTTTCTCCTGTTCAATCTAGGCTAGACAGGAGTGCAACAGCATTTTATTGGTTTGGAGTGTTTTACAGGATTGAGCAGAGAGAAAGAGAGCAGGAGGGAGAGAAATGGAGAGGAAAGCAATGAAAAAGCGTTGTGCACACTCATGCACAGAAACATACAGGTATGCAAACACTTTAGCATCAAAGGCAGTCACACTCATCGCACCAATCTGAATCCTGTCGCCAACGCGCACTCGACAGAAACTGCCAGCAATTCTTGCTTCTGTAAAACGATCAATATTCAGTATTTTCACCCCACTTTGAAAAGCCTTAAACACTTTCAGTGACAGTCTTTATGTACAGCATAAGAGAAGAGTAGATCAGAGGCACAAAGTGGTTCCTGTGTTTTTTAAAGCGCCATAAGATAGACTTCAAAACCTGTGCTGGAAATATGACACATTGTTAAAATTAAGGTTTTAATTAAATAACTTGAAAGCACTTTGCTTTGTTATGTCTTGAACTATCTATTCATCAAATAATTCTAAAAAATAAAAGTATCACCTTTTCCTTTAAAAATATTAAACAGGACAGCTGTTTTCAAAACTGATAATAATAAGAAATGCTACTTCAGCACTAAATCAGCATATTAGAATGATTTCTGAAGGATCATGTGACACTAAAGACTAGAGTAATGATGTTGAAAATTCAACTTTGCCATGGCAGGACTAAATAATCTCTTCTTTTATGCTTAAATATTAATTTTTGTATTGAATATAATGTGGTATCAGCCAGGTAGGAGGAGGTGAAATACATTTCATATTCAGTATTCACATGTGGGTGGGGAAACGTGGTTGTATAAAAGAGAAATGGACAACAGAATGGGTCAGAGATAAAGAAACAGCAGAGGGGAGGGTAAAACAAGAGGACAAACCGCTGGCATCTTAAATCAGGTCAAGATAAAATCCTCCCTCTTCTCCATGTTTCTCTCTCCCTCATTGTCTCTTTTTCTGTCTCTAATGATGATCTAAGGCCACAAGGTTGTTGTAGCCCTCACCTTTTTCAGCTCCAAAATTCAATTTCTCTACTTTAACAATCGTTTAGCCTCTGTCTAGACTGTTTGTGTATGTGTGTGTACACATGAGAGAACTGAAACCTACACAGCACAAATTTCTGATATTCTGAGAGGCTGTCCGTTCTTCAGTCTTAAAGGGTTAGTTCACCCAAAAATGAAAATTCTGTCATTATTTACTCACCCTCATGTCGTTCCAAACCCGTAAGATTTTTGTTTATCTTCGGAACACAAATGAAGATCTTTTTGGATGTAATCTGAGAGCTTTTTTCCCTCCATTGACAGCTACGAAACTACCAATTTGACGCTTCAAAAAGTTCATAAAGAGATCGTAAAACTAATCCATATGAATTGAGCGGTTTAGTCCAAATTTTCTGAAGTGACTCGATCACTTTATATGATGAACAGATTGAATTTAGGCTTTTATTCACATATAAACATTGATCAGCGAGCAGAAGCTCAACCGTACTTGACCACGCGAGAACAAAACTCTTCCGGAAGCTCAAATGTGATGCGTAACACGAGAATGAACCTCATTGGTTCTCGAGCAAACATGCTTGAGCTTCTGTTTACCACAGCTGATGTGTGTGTTGATGAATGTTTATATGTGAATAAAAGCCTAAATTCAATCTGTTAATCATATAAAGCAACCGAGTCTCTTCAGAAAATTTGGACTAAGCCGCTCGATTCATATGGATTAGTTTTTTATATCTCTCAATTAACTTTTTGAAGCGTCAAAGTGTCAGTTGCGTAGGCTGTCTATGAAGGGACAAAAAGCTCTCAGATTTCATCAAAAATATCCTAATTTGTGTTCCGAAGATGAATGAAAGTCTTATGGGTTTGGAAAGACATGAGGATAAATAATTAATGACAGAATTTTCATTTTTGGGGGAACCCTTTAAATCTTAAGTGAAGATTTGACAAGTTATATTTAACATGTATAGATCCTAAATGAAATCGTCATGGTTTCTAACAGATGGACAGATGAAAACAAGAGCAAAATGGATTGCTGTAGGTCTGTGAGAAGCTTATGCTCAATGATATGGCATGTCCTGTAATTAATTTGATTTACCATTCAATTGAAAGCCTTAGAAAATCTAGCAGGCAATTGTAGCTATGAACTGATTCGGACAACAGATCCCGCCGTGTGCTTGTATTTAGTGTTTTGCTGTTGGCTGGGTAGCTGCAGGTGGGCTGTTGTAAGCTGAGCTTTAGTGGATTGAACCATAATGAGAAATGTCTACTTTCCTCCTACTCACCTTCTCACTGATCCTCAGCTTAGAGTGTAGAGGTCAATGGACTCTATGGGCTGCAGCTGTGTGTGTGTGTGTGTTTGTGTGATGATTTGAAATCGAGATGTTTTAGGTGAACTTGCAGACAAAGGCAAAGCCCTGCTGCTGTTTACCAGTGAACTACACACTTGACAGTTTTAGATCTGACCCAGGCCTTTTACCTACAGCAGGAGTGTCCAATCCTGCAGAGTTTAGCTCCAGAGTTTAACACCTGCCTGGAAGTTTCTAGTGATCCTGAAGACCTTGATTAGCATTTAATTAGGGCTGGAGCTAAACTCGGCTGGAAGGTGACCTTCCAGGAACAGGCTTGGTTACCCATGACCTACAGGAATATATCTAGTAGGGCTGTGACGAGGTTGAAAAGCCAAGGTGAAAAGCTGTCTCGCGATATTGCCACGATGGAGTGTAAGGGGGAAATTAGGATAGAATACGCCATCACTACATTTACATTACGCCTCCACTGTTGTTTTGATTTTTATAGAAATAAAAACCATTTAATTCAGTTGGATAATGGTCACTTTAATTCCATCCAGCTCATCCAACACATAGTGCAGCAGGAATCAGTGTTCGCTGATCACGTGACAAGAGTAAGTGATGAGATGACTGACAAGACCATGGTGGATTATTCGATCTTAGAGAATGCATGTTCGGCACTGGTGCTCCCTATTCACAGTGTACACGCAATCAAGAAATCGAAAGCGAAAGTAAAACGCGAACACGCATTCAAACGCGATTTTAATACCCCGCATTTTAAAAGCGGCTCCCTGATGCATGCAAATATCTCCCAATATTAAAGCTATCTTAGGCTGGGCTGTGTAGTTGTAACCATCTCTTTGCTCTGTAGCATGCTTGAAGAAAAATTTGATCTCTATTTGCACTTTGAATATTGAGAGAGTACTTTGATTATGGTTGCACTTATTGTTTGCACTTAATAAGACTAAAAGAAAACTGTGTTATTCATTTTTATTCTGTTTTTATTTCTGTGATCAATTTGTGGAAAGGAGTTCAGTCAGGAGGTCAAAAGTTTTAGAAACTCATAAATCATGTACAGTTCTAAGGTCGGAAGAATCACAGGAAATCATACAGCAGAGAAGCCAGTTGAGTTTGTGGCAAAACCTTTTACAGTGCTTGAGTGTTGTTGTCTTCTACTGCATAAGATAATTCATACTCAGAAAGTAGAAGTGAATTGACATTCATTACACGATGATTAGTTAAACCATTTCAAATGCACCTGCCGACTATTTTTCTAGTCATGTATTTCATCATTGAGAATTTCTTACTATGTAAAAATCTCATCTCGTCTCGTTCTCGTGACTCATCTCATCTCATGAGCTAACTGTCTTGTCACACCCCTAATATCTAGTTATATGCAATTTAAGCAACCAACAACATCTGTTGCATGCTGTTTGTAATAACGAAGTAAAAAAATGTACAGTAATAGTTTATAGGGCTCATGTACTACACAGTGTATAAAAGTTTAAAATATGCAACTGTAACATGAGATGGTGTCGTATAAAGCACTTAGTAATCTTTTCTTGGTACAAAGCTCATATTGATGGGGTTGTACATTTTCTATCTTGCTCTTTTTTTTATCCATCAGTAAAACTGTAACTTCATATTTTTATTGTGACATTAATTAATATCACAAGAATGTCTTTTGCAAGAACAGTTTTAGAATAGGTAAAAATGTGAAATTATTTTACATTAGTAAAATTACACTATATTTTTTTATTGTGACATTAATATTACAAGAACATCTTTTGCAAGAACTGTTTTAGTCTTTAGGTATATTTTCACATTAATAAAATAATATAACTTTATATTATTATTGTGACATTAATATCACAAGAACGTCTTTTGCAAGAACTGTCTATTTTCACATCAGTAAAATAATATAACTTCAAATCATTATTGTGACATTAATATCTCAAGAAAGTCTTTTGAAAGAACTGTTTTAATCTTTAGGTCTATTTTCACATCAGTAAAATAATATAAGTTCATATTATTATTGTGACATAAATATCACAAGTACGTCTTTAGGTCTATTTAAGACTCTTTAAAACTTCACTTTTAATCCATATTAGCATTCTTTATGGTAATGCAATAGACCATATTTCTTATTTTTGTGAATTTGATAAACGCAATACCCAGTAGTTCTTTTACCTAGAAAAAAAAGTCTCATTTAGATAATTTAGAAATCTTTACAGCTAAAATGTCATTAAAAGCTAAAATAACACTTTTTTTTTTTTTTTTTTTACTGAGGAATTGAAAAAATTCAAATAAATACTTTAACAATAATCCAATCTTCAATCTGAGCTTTCGATCCAAGTGTAAATTATTTTCTGAGCTGTTTAACAGCATGCCACATGCTGGTGCATTTAAAACCGATATATACTCACACTCATTCTAGCAATCAGTCGCACTGCTGGCCTCCTAAAAGAGACATTCTCAAGATTAATGCTTCTCTAGGAAGTGTCTTCCATTCCAGTCGGAGCTTACATTAAGAGCATTTAAATAGGATGTATAAACACAGTTGATCTGACCTTAAACTCTATTCATAGCCTGCTTCTTTAAAGTCTGATCTGAGCTGTTTTCCCAAAATCCACTTAAAGTTACTCACTTAAAAAATACAAAGGCTTTGGAAACACATTTGCCAGTAGCTTGTAGGTCGCGTTCGCTTTGTCTCACTCAGGGTCAAACACTGATTATCCTGTCAGATAACTTGATGGCCAGTTGAAAATGCTGAGTCAAGAAAAGCAGTCAATGGTCACTGCCCCCATTACCAGGGTCAAATGACCGGAGAAGTCTATAAGGAGCAGTTAGCGGTGGCGGGGGGTCCCGTAGACATCTGTCTGAACGGGGCCATAGCCTCCAAGAGGACACAAGGTTGAGGGTGCAATCCCATAATACCCCTCTCAGGCCAGCCTTGGAGACGATGCCAAGAAAATGTCGCTGGTGGGAAGGTGATAGATGATGTCGACGGGCTCTAGTTTTATTGAGGTTTTATTGAGGTTGTAGGAGAACGCTCAGCATGGCCGCCATGAATAAATGATTCTCTATTACCATCTGTCAGGGGACTAAACACATTCGTCATTATTACTTATTCACACAAGCTATAATGCAGGTTAACACACATGCAACCACATATACGCATACGCAACTGTAAGACAGCAAGAAATATGTATTGCTAAACAGGCAAATAAAATATCGACCCATAAGCAGCTACAGGCCCATTCACAAATCGTGCTGCCTTCTCAAGCTCTCAGTCTTGGAATACATACATCAGCTGTTATGAATTACATCTACTTTACATCTGACACTTACAATTTTATGTTCAGTTGCATACTCTTTGCTTTATCAGGATTATGTAAGAATATTGTTTGTGTAGAGATGCTTTATTACTAACTGTAAAGGCAGAGAGGAACACACTGCACACATACTGCAATGGTCCCCCTTGTGAGAAAGAAATAAACTTTTAAAAGGTATGCTTTTTGTTAAAAGTACATACTTTTAAAAGGAGTACTTATTACGGAAAGAATATACTTAAGTGCAAACTGAATGTGATGTTTTTGGACACATAATTGTAAGTTATTTAACATTAAATGGGACCTATAATGCCCCTTTTACAAGATGTAATATAAGTCTCTAGTGTCCCCAGAATGTGTCTGTAAAGTTTCAGCTCAAAATACCCCACTGATTATTTATTGTAGCTTGTCAAATTTGCCCCTTTTTGTATATGTCCCTTTAAATGCAAATTAGCTGCTGCTCCCGGCCCCTTTCCAGAAGAGGGCGGAGCTTTAACAGCTCGCGCTTCAGTTGCTCAACAACAACAAAGCTGGAGAATCTCACGCGGCCAAAATGAGGATTGTCAGCAACGGTGTTCAGCCTTACATTGTTTGAACCGGAGTCGGACACTGAAGGAGAGACTCAGGAAGAAGTTACAACTTTTAGAATGAAACTGGACGTTTCTGAATGGTTAGTGGATAAATTTATGTAGTTGCTGTGGAGTTGATTCAACTCATTGACTAGCATGTGCCGTCATGTTAAACTTTTGCGCAAATCCAGCGTTGAATTGACCCTCGTTTGTGAAGCAGTCCGGCGTAAAATGACGGCATGATAACAACACTCTACTACAACAACTCTTCCTCTTCTCTAAAGCAGCCCAACATGGACTCACCCCCTTTGTTGCGTGTTCTCGGGGGTAGGGTTTATGTAAATTTTGGGGTTTGTGATTTCACTAACCCAGGAAGAAGCTCGTTGTAGTCCCTACCAGCCATTTGTTGTAGTCCTTAAAAAGTGATTTCTGTAAAAAAAAAAAATCTCCCTTTGCATTGAACTTTGAGCGTTGTAACTTTGCAGATGTTGTAACTTTGCAGATGTTGTTTATGCTCAAACAGCAACATTACATACTAACTAAAGTTAAAAATGTGAAATCGTAATCAAGGACCCCTTTAAAAAAAAAAAAAAAAAAAGTATTATAGTTTAAATTTATATTAAATGCAATTAGCTGAACTTGAGTCACTTTTTTGACTCACTTAAGTAGAAGTTAAGTACATCTTTACATGTAATTTCATAATTATTTTTAAAATATGGTTAAAGTGTACTGCTGAATGTAATGACAAGCATTTATAGTTATACAAGTTTTGATAGAAATTGTTTGTCATGCATTTAAATATATTTGTAATTACACATTTGTAATGAAGTTGCAATTTAAACTGAAAATATATTAACTTTAAATGTAATATCAAATAATACACAACAGTTAAAATTATAATCAAGTACTTAACATGTGATTTAGTATTTTAGTCAACACATCAAAATATGTGTACTTCTTCAAAGTATGACAAAACATTAAAACAAAAAACTTAATTTCACATTACTTTTTACACTTTAAAAGTGTCCTAAATGTGTTAAGAAACATGTAAGTGTACACAAGTGATCTTTAATTATTATTATTTCATTAATATTATATTATCTACAAGTAAAAACTTCTAAAATTTGAAGTACACTACAAGTGCACTTTTATGGAGCACAGCACATGACATGGAAGGAAAAATTATGTATTGAATAATAAAATATGTATATGAATTGACAATTCCCTCCCACGACACGTTTTACTAATTAGTTCCCTCATTTTAATTAAATTGTGCACACTTTTTTTTAACATAAGGAAATATAGCACTGAGTGACTTCTTCAAGCTTTGCAAGTGCTACAGAAGGCTTTAAGGCTGGCAATAAATTGTTGTGCGAGAACACGTTCTGTCTACTTCCCCACCTCGTCTGATCTATGATGGCACTTGTTGTCACTTCCAGATTTTTGCATACACATTCTGCTCACACAGTTCCTTGCTTTTCAAACCAAATTGTTCTCACCCCCCTCTCCGCCCTCAAAACCATCACACACAAAGGTCTGAGGATTTCATGTATCCGTGTGATCTCTGCACCAGCGAGAGGGGTTTAGCATGCAGCGCTAGTGCCAAGACTGCAAACATTCTCCCGGAGTGTGATGCTGTTCCGCATTTTTGAATAAGTTAGCGTTTCCTGCTATGCTAAATTATGCCGTTTCTTTTCATTCACTCACAAGCATGCAGGACTTGGTCCGACCTACAGCAGCAAGCATGCTTTGGCGATGAAGCCCTTAGCTCTGAAAGTCTCTTTTCCTGGCCTAGATAAATAATTCCGACCTTTTTCCGTCTCCTACAGCTAACCTGTTTATATTCATGACGCTATGCTAAGCATAGCAAGATACTTATTCCATGCTTGCATTATGTAACCAACTGGTCATTACCAGCGGATTCTCTGGCCTTGGCTTCCTGTCGGGGGGTTTGAGGAGTGTTGGGGGAGTGAAGTGCAGCTCTGTACCTGCTGATTAAGGCTGATTGGCTGAGAGAGGTCATGCTGCTGTGGGTGATTGCTCAGGGTCGGCAGACGTTTTGCTGGCGCTCAGCACTACTTCGATTCAAAGGATTTGAATCAAAAGGCAAATAGAGAACATGGAAAACGTGCTATTACCAATCAAGTTAAAGCTTCACCTGGGGAATTTGATTGTACCTATGAGCTCAGAAAAGCATGTATTGTCTTAGTATCATATTTCAACATGATTGCTGACGCATGAGCAAAATCGCTCTCACTGCTGATAATATGTTTTCATCTAGAGCATTGGAAATTAGATAAATCCACACAGAAGGATGTCCGTAATGCTATATGTTTAGAAGCGTTGTGCTCATTCAGACCTTTTACTTGAATTTTTTTTAAATCTGGTGATCATCTACCCATTCTCATTTGATTTTATTTTTCTAGATGTCATAGAATAAAAAATGGACTACAAAAGGACTAATTAAAATATCATGATCACTGGCTTAGGTTCAGATGGATTATTAAAGGATTTGATGTAAGAAAGTAAAATTTCATTTGAAGTCATGTTGAATGACAGAACTATCATCTATATAACATCCACACAAGCATTTCTAGCTTTTTTGATGTTAAAAAAACTAGAAATATCATGACTGAGCAGATGGAGAGAGTTGACACTACTTTAATGCATTTTCTCTGAACCCACTAAAATTACACAAAATGAAACAGTGTCTAGACCTACATTTGACACAGTTGTGAGACTGACTAACAAACACACACACACACAGTCAGGATATGTGTTAGAGCTATAAGCCTATATGTATTTCTATATTTGTTGGTGTTAGTAGTTCAAGCAAAAATGAAAATCAATATATTCACCCTCATGTCGTTCTAAACTTGACTTTCTTTCTTCTGTGGAACATAAAAGAAGATATTATGAAGAATGTATGTAACCAAAGAGTTTTGGTTATCATTGACTTCCCTGAGACATTTCTTTCAAAATATCTTCATTTATATTACACAGAAGAAAGACAGTCATACAGGTTGGGAACAACATGAGTGTGAGTAAATGATGACAGCATTTTCATTTTTGGGTGAACTAACCCTTTAAAGGATGGGTAGTAGATTTCCAAATGACTTTAATTTGGAGCAGACAAATATGACAATATTATATGTAAGCAATAAGGTACGAGAGGCTGTGCTGTATCGTGAATAAGTCAGGGTTGAAAGGCGTTGTTAAGCACGACGCAAAGCGGAGTAACCCCTTCAGCCGTGACTTATTCACGATACAGCACTAGCCTTAAATACCTTATTGCTTTTATAAAACGGTTACCACACAATACAAATACTAAAACCAAACAATATGTATCAATGCAACTTTCATGAAGTAAACTTTCACTAAAAGCCTTCCTTCCGCTGGAAAAAATAGTCCCTGACCGTGAACAGCAACAGAAGTTACATTATTACACCATTATATGGCGGCAAAGACTGTCTTTATGAGTGTGTCAGTCAGTAGCGAAGACTTTTATATTGAAAAGACTGAAATATTGTGAACAAGGAACAAGACGCAACTGACAAATGCTTTGACTAGCGCTGTCAGTCATGGGAAAACCCCTTAATGTTAAAAGGACAAGATATTGCAGCGGACGTTTAAACAGATTTTTTATTATGAACATAGGACTGACCTGAAGGAAAATGCTAAATCTGAATACAGGTAATAAACTCGCTCACTCGATCTCTTTCTTACAATACTCTTCTACATAATAAAGTAAGCTTCAATGAACAATATCAATTGAGAACATACAGTTTACGTTGCTAAGGGTGTTGTGTAGTGATACACAGAACTGTTGGGTGAAGCGGTCATTATCGTGAATAAAACACAGCTATTGACCAATCAGAATCAAGGACAGGAACTAACCGTTTTATAATAACATTTAAAACACATTTTAAAAAACTGCATAAATGTGCTACAACACTACCTGGTCTCCACTTTGCGACAAATTGAGATTTGAATCTTGGTCCCACTGCATGATTAAAAAAATCACTATACTCAAAAATCTAGCATTTACTAACAACCGTAACCAAATCAATCAATCAATTAATAAAAACTTGAACAAAAAAAATCATTAGTAGGCCTACTTCTGTGGCTGTGATCAATATCTGATAATGGCAGCTCTCCCTGTAAACCCAGAAAGGTCCCTCAACAATCTGTGGAATTTACTACCTGAAGGAGATCACACAGAATCTTTCCTGAAAACTGTAGATCGGTCTTCCTTCTCCATGCGCCATGTTTAAATATTTACACAAGACAAACACTAGAGCTTCATAAATTGGATTTCATCAGATAATGACATCTGACTATATAGACTGTGGGTTATTGCCATGGATTCAATCTCTTCATTCTCATGCTCACTTATGATAATACAGCATATGCATATGATCAGCATGCAAGACAAGACCTGAAGTCATTTGATCTGAGTTCTACCCTAATTAACCTGTGTTTCCCTTGTTTGTGCATGCATGTGTGTGTGTGCAAGGGTTGATTATTACACCTGGAACAGGCACTAGTTATCGACTCATACATGGCTCATACGCAAAAGCACAGAAACAGCATTTGAATTCTGACTTTTCTGCCATGTCAATATACTGTGTGACTTTGTTTGAAGTGCTCCGTACTCCACCGTCTCTCTCAGTGAGATATTTCTTGAGGGGGGCCCGTTGGCTGCTTCTATGCCTCAAGCCCCTTATGCTGTTTGCATGTTGGAGAAGTAGGGAGAAAAGCAAAGAGAAGAACTCCCTTGAGCCTGTGTGAACCAGGAATACCTGGCAAAATAGAGGCATAAAAAGAAAAAGAAAATTGAACAGTACTCTGAATGTGAATTATTGCATATCAGTAAAACAAGAAGTTCCAGACCTGCAGTTTACACTGGGAATATGTTCATCATCATGCAGTGGCAGTGACTGCTTAATAAAAACTCTTATGAGCTCAAAATCTGCCATTATACAGCTTCATTAAGGCAATCCTGCAGCACAAACGTGCCTTCATTACCACTCTCCCTGTTGAAACAGATGGCCACTGTCTGTCTGGCTTATTTATTTAAATGGTTATTTGTTGATTTAACTTAACAGGTTGTTTCTCAAATGTGTAATTAAAAGGTCTGTTTTCTTGCTTATCTTGATAGGCAGTTACTTTGTCTTTAATGGATGAAGAATTCGAATAACAGTATCACTTATGATCAGAATTGTCTGGATATGGCTGCTTAAGTCTGGTTATGACAGTCCCCACCTCCAACATAGCCCCAAGATATGACTCTGTAGATCTGGTTAATTCTACCGAAACATGTCCTCCTCATCCATCTCTTCTCATGTCTGTGTGAGGTTACTTCATGCAGATGTATACTGTTGTGGTACCATAATGATGGAATTTAATTTAATTTAATCCATTTTTACAATTTGTATTTGAGTGAATTGAATTTCAAGATTTATACACTATATTGCCAAAAATATTGGGACACCCGTCCAAATCATTGAATGCAGGTGTTCCAATCACTTCCATGGCCACAGGTGTATAAAATCAAGCACCTAGGCATGCAGACTGCTTCTACAAACATTTGTGAAAGAATGGGTCGCTCTCAGGAGCTAAGTGAATTCAAGCGTGGTACCGTGATAGGTTGCCACCTGTGCAAATCCATTTGTGAAATGTCCTTAATACTAAATATTCCACGGTCAACTGTTGGTGGTATTATAACAAAGTGGAAGCAATTGGGAACAACAGCAACTCAGCTACGAAGTGGTAGGCCACGTAAAATCACAGAGCGGAGTCACCGCATGCTGAGGTACACAGTGCACAGAAGTCGCCAACTACAGACCTCCACACTTCATGTGGCTTTCAGATTAGCTCAAGAACAGTGCGTAGAGAGCTTCATGGAATGGGTTTCCATGGCGGGAAACTCTAGAGCAGTGGAGACGTGTTCTCTGGAGTGACGAATCATACTTCTCTGTCTGGCAATCCTCTGGACGAGTCTGGGTTTGGCAGTTGCCAGGAGAATGGTACTTGCCTGACTGTATTGTGCCAAGTGTAAAGTTTGGTGGAGGGGGGATTATGGTGTGGGGTTGTTTTTCAGGGGTTGGGCTTGGGCCCTTAGTTCCAGTGAAAGGAACTCTTAATGCTTTAGCATGCTAAGACATTTTGGACAACTTCATGCTCCAAACTTTGTGGGAATAGTTTGGGGTTGGCCCCTTCCTGTTCCAACATGACTGCGCACCAGTGCACAAAGCAAGGTCCATAAAGACATGGATGAGCGAGTTTGGTGAGGAGGAACTGGCCTGCACAGAGTCCTGACCTCCACCCGATAGAACACCTTTGGGATGAATTAGAGCGGAGACTGCGAGCCAGGCCTTCTCGCCAACATCAGTGCCTGACCTCACAAATGCGCTTCTAGAAGAATGGTCAAAAATTCCCATAAACACACTCCTAAAACTTGTGAAAAGCCTTCCCAGAAGAGTTGAAGCTGTTATAGCTGCGAAGGGTGAGCCAACTCCATATTAAACCCTATGGATTAAGAATGGGATATCATTAAAGTTCATGTAAAGGCAGACATCCCAAAACCTTTGGCTATATATATATATATATATATATATATATTTATATGAACAATTTTTTTTTTTGCCCAGGAGTGTGTGTGTCTATATATATATATATATATATATATATATATATATATATATATATATATATATATATATATATATATATATATATATATATATACTCCTGGGCAAAAAAAAAAATTGTCAAGCCAAAATTGGTCAAATATTTAATAGTCTTTTCAATTTTAACCACAAATCACTGGTCAGGAAATTAGCAAGAATTGCACAAATACTGTAGCTAAAGTAGCTTAGCATGGAATAGCCTTCCCCAACTTGCATACAGTTTTTTTTTTTTTTTTTTTTTTTTTTTTTCAAACAGTTCATGAGTAGTTGAAAAAATGTCTCCCAGTTAGTTTGAGTTTAATGTGAGAATATTCCAAATATTCACTTCATGTTTCAAATCTGGACTCTAACCAGGCCAAAACATGAGCCTGATGGACCTGTTCTCAGGCCACTTCTTGGTTGTCTTTGCAATTTGGGCAGGAGCATTGTCTTGTTGAAAAATCAGATCATTCCTCTTTAGATAACATTCTGCAACATTCTCCTGTACACCAAAGCATTAAATGACTTTTCCCAGTGAAGTAGCTCACCAATACCATATAGCAGCTAAAAAGATTCCCCACACAATGACACCTCTTCCTCCATGCTTCACTGTGGTAGAGATGCATTTATTATTATATTTCTCACCAGATTTCCGAAGACACCGCTCTGGAGCATCACCATGCAACTCATGTTTCATTGTGATTCACTCCACACACAACTTCCCATATTCTGACAAAATCTTCATTCTGTCTTAGACGTTTTTCTGAGACAGCAATGGCTTTTTACGTAGTGCATTTGCTATATTTCCTGACCAATAATTTGTGGACAGTTAAAATACAATTAAAAGCTTAGTGTTTAGTCATTTTTGGCTTGGCCCATTTTTTTGCCAGGAGTGTATATATTTGTATAGATTTTTAAAATATTCATTCATATATTTATTTATATTATTTATCTAGCACTTGAGCTGTTTGAACTCCGCAAGTTTAGGTAAAACCTGAAGTTCAGATTCTCCAGCATGATTTGAAATGATCTAAAGAGGATCTTATGGAACATCAGACTGTCTGTAGAGTCACATGTCACCTAAAAAAGTAAAGATTATTAAACATTTCTGTGCTTTAACAGGTTTAAATCATAAAATGTTATTTCCTGGTTTAAATGAAAAAAGTAATAATCAACACGTTATATGGTGTCAAACATTTGAACCATGGTACTGAATGACTATGCATTTAAATGATGCTATAAGGTACTAACATGTCAGGGCACCATGTCCAAAACATGGTAATACAGTGGTATTTTTTTGTAAGGTATTAGATGCTCATGACAGGACTGTTTTTGTTTGTCATTAACAGTGTTGAGTGCAGCAGTGCGGTGTGCAGCAGACAGAAGGTAAATTATTTTAGCCCACACTCAGAAATCTGCAAAGGGAACGTAAATAAATTATGACGCCCTCTGAACCGTATGATTCTGTCAAAACTGCAGCGCCGTTTATCATGTCCAACCAACATCCCACCATCCCTTTCTAGCTTTTCATCAAGTCATGTTGCAAATGAAACATCCCTTTTCACTGATCACGTTTAAAGCAGAGTTTCCCACACCTCGCTCTCTGTGTTCATTCAGAGGTACAAAATGTGGTTTTATTTTATTGAGCCTCTTAAAGCCGTTGTGAGCCCGCTTTGATCTCCTCCCTTAATATGAGTGTTTTATTGCATCTGTCAGCATCATCAAAGTGGAGCACAATAAAGCCGTAGGCTTCATTCTTCCCCTCTCTCTCCGTTTATTTACCATTTGTTCTTTTTATCTTCTTTTTATTATTCCTTGTGGCAACTCTTTAAGCACGTCAAGGGTTTGATCCCCTGACAACAAACCGAATTTGACACAAACAAGGTCGGGCTTCCTCCCAACACGGTGCCATTAAAGACATTGGTTACTATACAGTAATTGTGGTGTGGGGTTAAATTGATCCACTTTTCACTTGATTCATTGACTGTGTATGTAATTGGATGCCGTTGTGAGACATTAGTTTAGAATTCATCAAACTCAATAGTGCTTAATGAAGACTAGGGCATTGGACCACACTTTAGGGAGTTTAATTAAAGCAGAGATGAATTTATTGGGGTACCGGAGTAATTTCATTTCTGCATCTCTGAGAAATAGAGGTGAAAAGAGTCGAGATCGGCAGGAAGAAGACGGGATGAGTGAGATACCATTAAACAGCTGGTAAATGGATTACACACCAAAGCCTTCAAAAATTTCATACACACACATATGCAGCCAAGCATGGAAGGGCAGAGACAGACACAAACACAATAATTAAGCATTTCCTGGTTGAGTACTGGCTGGGTGACAGAAGGGCTTTTTAATTCCACCCTGACAACTCGCCGAGTTCGTTCAGGTAGACATTCCCCAGAGACATGGGCTTAACACACTCACACATCCTACTTATGCAATTAAACACAAATTGAATTGCAAAGTAATGGGTTATTCCATCTGTGTGGTGTAATATTGTTTGTCCTTGGTAAAGGTAGACAACCAGTAATGGCTAAAGCGTTAATTCAACCAAAATGAAAATTTTATCATTAATTACTCACCCTCTTGTTGTTCAAACCTGTAAGACTTTCGTTCATCTTCAGAACACAAATTAAAGTGCCCCTATTATGCTGTTTGAAGGTTCCTAATTCTGTTTAGGAGGTCTCCTACAACAGGTTTACATACATCAAAGGTCAAACATAACTTTCATTTTCTCATAATATACATTGCACATTACAACATTTTTCAATGATTCTCAAATGACTTGTCGGATGATTCAGTCTCTGTAAAATCCATCCTTTCCGTGAGCCGGCTCTGCTCTGATTGGTCAGATGGCCCAGTCTGTTGTGATTGGTCTACCACTTACAGCTTCCTAAAGCTCAGCAATTGTACACACTGTAAAGACAGTAACAATGGCATCGATCTTATCATATCAATCCGAGTGCGAGTCCGATGATGAAATATTGGAAGAACTAGTTATTCAACCCGAAGGATGACTTGAGCAGGACTTTTCTCAGTGATGCACTATTCAGTTTGACGTTCATCATGAGATGTTGCAACTGTAATTCCTCACCATCAGCATTAACAAGTGTATGTCCATCAACAAACCAATGTGTATATTTCTGATTCATTGCAGTGCACATGTGGGAACTGTATTATTAACAGTATCAAGTTTATAAAACAAATCTTGCTCCATCCTTTATCATTACTCAAAGTAGTAAGAACGAAAGACAATCTGCATTAATGGACACAAGCTAACAGTGGGCCACAGCCGATTAGCAGAAGTATTTCAGTAAGACAGTAATAACGTGAGTTAGCCGGTTAGCATAGATTAATACTTTGTAAATAAAGTGGTAAATAATGTTTTTCCTCGCAAACAAAGCACTCACGTTGCTTCATAAAATTGAGGTTAAACCACCGGAATCACATGGATTACTTTAAAAGGATAGTTCACCCAAAAATGAAAGTTGTTCCAAACCTGTATGAATTTCTCTCTTCTGCTGAACACAAAAGAAGTTTTTTGGAAGAATATGGGTAACCAAACAGTTAATGGGCCCCACTGACTTCCATAGTGTAGAAAAAAAATACTATGGAAGTCAGTGGGGCCCATCGTCTGTTTGGTTACTGACATTCTTCAAAATATCTTCTTTTGTGTTCAGCAGAAGAAAGAAATTCATATACACTGTAAAAAGTAATACACTATATCTACTCCATAAAATTTTGGCAACAGATTACAAGCAATATTATTAATTAAATTCAACAAATAGAATTGAGTTAGAATTAATCAAATTAATTCCTTAAATGTCAACCATTTAAAACGAGTAAAATTTAAACAAAAATATCTGAATAACAGACAGACGTCAAAGATGAATTAAGAGCTCTTTATTTTTTATTGCCAACATTGAAGACACCTGATGATAACAAGCAGAATCACTGAAGGAAAGAGAAACACAAGAATTATCAGAGGTTTAGATGTTGATGTTGATTTTTTTTTAAATGTCCGGTCACCATTATGGTGATCAGTCTTTCATTTAGTTGGGAAGTTTGACTTTGCTTTTTATGTCAGTTTGTGGTTTTTGTAATGGTGTTTGCCAATTTTACACACTTTAAATGGTTGACTTTTAAGGAACTAATTTGATTAATTTTAACTTAATGCTTATATATGTTGAATTTAATTAATAATATTGCTTGTAATCTGTTGCCACAATTTTATTGAGTAGATAGAGCGTATTACTTTTACAGTGTAGGTTTGAAACAACTTGAGGGTGAATAAATGACAGAATTTTTATTTTTTGGGTGACTTATATCTTTAATGATGTTTTTACCTTTCTGAGGCTTGAAGTGGTAGTTGTGTAGGCTGTCAATGGAGGGACAGAACGTTCTCAGATTTCATTAAAAAGATTTGTGTTCTGAAGATGAACAAATGTCTTACATAAGGGTTAATAATGAAAGACAGAATTTTCATTTTTGGGTGAACTAACTCTTCAAACATTGACAGTCATTGTTGGTATTGGCATAAAGGATGAACTGTGAAAAAACAAACAAACATGCATTTAAGCCATGTAGGATAGGATTTATATAAAATGAGAATGTGACTAATGATATCAGCTGGATGTCAGAGGAGAAGACATGGATAGATGGGATATAGATGGTGGTCTGAGCTTCGGACATTCCATCAGGCTAACAGTTACTAGCTTAATATATCAAATTCTGTCAGATGTCCCTTTTTCATGCCTCATTCAGTTTCTTCCTGGCTTGTGAAATGCGTCTTGCTATGTTCATGGGACTAAAGCATGACTTTAATGGAGCTGTTTCTCACACATGTACACATTTGCTGTCGATTTTCAAATCTTTCCCTTTAACGTTGTATTATATAATCTTCATAGCTCAGTCTTTAAAGGGGTCATAACGTTATTTGATTTCTTTTAATGAAAGTTTTACAGACAAAAACAGACCATTTCATTCTAAATGACTTGCTCTTCTCCTGTACTGTACCTTTAAGAGTATTACTCAAAGAACCACTTTGAATTCGACATATGTAACACAGCAGGCTGCGGTAAGTTTGCCGGCTCGGTGTGGCTCTATCCATCAATAAAACCCTTTTGAGAGCTGCATTACATGACAGGTTCATAAAACAATCATTGCTGAAATGTGCAGTACAAACTGTTATGGTCAGAATGAAATCATCACAGACTTGTCAAAAGCAAACATTTCCTACTTCTTCTATATGTTGAAATCCTTCAGAAGGATACTCTTATCTGGGGTTTAAAAATTATATAGTTATCTTACTTTCTTCTTAAAATGAAAACTCACCCTCATTTCGTTCCAAACGTGTATGACTCTTTCTTCTGTGGAACACAAAAAGAAGATATTTTGAAAAATGTTGATAACCAGACAGACAGTTTTGATGACCATTGACTTACGGACAAAAACACTCAGACATTTCTCAAAATGTCAAATTATGTTCCACAGAAGAAAGTAAGTCATACAGGCTTGGAACGAAATGGGGGTGAGTTTTCATTTTGATGGCAAAATTTTAATTTTTGGGTGAACTATCCCTTGTGAAAAATCATACTTTTTAAAAGAGTTCTTATTATGGAAATAATATACTTTAAAAGAATATACTTAAGTGTAAACTGAATGTAGTTTTCAGGACAGTTAATTGCATGGTAATTGCATTGAAATGACAATGTATTATAGTTTAAATTTCTATTAAATTGAGTTTAAGAGTGATTTGGTAACACTTTACAATAAGGTTCATCAGTTAACATTAGTTAACTACATTAGTTAACATGAAATAATAATGAACTGCACTTATACAGCATTTATTAATCTTTGTTAATGTAAATTTCAACATTTACTAATACATTATTAAAATCTTGTTAACATTAGGTAATGCACTGTGAACTAACATGAACAAACAATGAACAACTGTATTTTCATTTACTGTAAATACAGTAACAAATGTATTGCTCATGGTTAGTTCATGTTAGTTAATACATTAACTAATGTTTAACTAATGAACCTTATTGTAAAGTGTTACCAGTGATTTTTTTGATCCACTGAAGTAGGACTTCTGTGAAATCTTGTATGTCATGTATTTAAATATTTGTAATTATACATTAGTTATGATAAAGTTGAAATTTAGTAAATAATGTTTTTATGTTTAATGTTTTAAAAGTGAAAAACTTTAAAAGTGTACTTAAGTGTTTTATAGTCATGAAAGTGTACTCTGTTTAAATGCATTTAAGTGGTCTTCAAATTCATCAATATTATATTATCTGCAACTACAAGATTTGAAGTACAGTAAGTGCACATGCATTCAATACAATTAAGCACACATCAACCTCAGCGAACCAAGTTGCTGACGTGTAAATCTGGATGGTCATGCATTAATCTATTCATCTGACTGACGTCAAAATATTTAGAAGCCCTTTTTGCAGCTATGGCTCAATAAATGGCCTTTATGAAGAGGGGAAGAACGTGTTCATGGCACGTCAGACCTTTTTATTTCAAAGGATCAAGGAAAAATTGTTTCTCCTTGTACATTATGTCCATGCTGTGAATTATCAGTGAGCAATTTCATTGTGATAGGTTTTTGTCGTGATGTTTTAAGCATTACACATTCATTCACCGGGACTATGGGGCTCTGAGTAAATAATCAACCTCAAGGTAATTATCTAATCCATGATGCTGTGGTCTATAAAGGAAGATGCCGAAGGCTTAATTAACACTCGCAAACACACACTAGCACACATATTTGCACTTGCTTTCAAAGCGGAAGGTAAAAAGAACAGCAAATTCTCCTAGCTATGCTGAGAGAAAATTACTTTCTATTTAATACTTAACTTTGTGTTTCACAAAATCAACCATCAAATGGTCTATTTCACTTACCTCCTACACAATCTCCTCGTTTTCTCTTTCTTCTTCTGTTTGATGAGGCTCTTGAGTAATCAGAGTTCTTGCTCTGTGTCTGCACACGTAAGACACTGTACTGAAGTGACCCGACCGTTTCCACTGCGCTTATGAAATCACTCCAGTTTACTTCTCTATCTGTCTCCATCTTCATGCCTCTTACCTCCTGTGAGATAAGAGCCACATGAAGAACTGGAAACATATCCATTTTTCATCTTTCCTCCCCCGTTCCACACTTTCTTCTTCATTCACCCTCCTTTCTCCAAGCTTGAAGCAAAAACATCACACTTTGACAGAAAGGCACAAGTATGTGTGGATCACAATGACTGTACAGTGAGTATCTCAAGCTCTGTAGACTTATTCGAGAAACCGCCCGAGAGAGTCTGTATGTATTTTTGATAAAGCGTTCTTGTTGGAGACATCATCTGCTTGTTTGTTTGAGCGGACTCCAGAGGCGAAGGAATTTCCTTCATCTGTCTGAAAGCTCTCTCACATTCATACGCCCTATCGTGCACCCCTAAGATGCTCAGAAAATTATGATAACTGTCGCTGTTTATTTAATGCTTCAAATTACTGAGATGTCTTCCTCAGAGCATTTGCTTTAAGTACAACAGACCTCTGAGGCTGGATGAGGCTTTACAGAGAACACAAAGCCTGCAGAAAGATTTATACTTTAATTCATTATTTACAGTTGATGCCTTGCCTAACAGAAGTATAACATCGCTGGTCAATCCTTTTTCCCTGTTATAGTGGAGTCTGAGCAGACTTAAAGAGATGAAAATTTATGAGTTACTCAGTCTCATGCTGTTCTTAAACCTGCATGATGTTTTTTTTTTTTCTTTTCTTCAGTGAAACACAAAAGTAGGAACTTTTGAAGAATCGGTTACACTGCTCTTTTCCACACAATGGCCAAACAATAACTCAAAAAATTATGTGAATAATGACTTTAATTACTGTATTTTCAGCACACAAAGCAATCATATGGCTTCAGAAGACCTATGCAAGGCCAAAAGTCCATGAACAAACATTGTTGTTCACATTGGCAGAAGTGGCCAATGAGGAAACAGGACCAACCAGGATAGGCCTAGATTTAAGAATAAAATGGTCAGAATTTAATTATAAATTTACCAGAATTATACCATTCAAAACTTTTTTTAATGTTTTTGAAAGAAATCTCTCACCAAGGCTGCATTTATTTGATCAAAAATACAGTAAAAACAGTAATACTATGAAGTATTACAATTTAAAATGGCTTTTTTAAAATGAATTTTATTCCTATAATGGCAAAGTTGAATTTTCAGCATCATTACTCCAGCCTTCAGTGTCACATGATCCTTCAGAAATCATTCTGATATGCTGATTTGGTGCTCAAGAAAATTTATTATTATTATCAATGTTGAAAACAGTTGTGCTGCTACATATTTTTGTGGAATACATATTAATGGTGTGTGCACACCAGAAGCGAATATAATTATTTGCGCGAGTAGATTACAAACAAAGTCAATGCAAAGAAGCGAATAGACGCGAATTCACGCTGGGCAACGTGAATGACACAAAATGGTCTACGATTGCCGTGAACACGCGATATTCGCCTCAATTGAGCCTTCTGCGCAAGTTGAAAAATTTCAACTCGAGCCTGAAATTCGCATGACGCGTTGTTGCGCAAGCCAGTCAGCAAAGGGTTTATTGACTTGTCCAGTTTGACACGTCTGATTGTGTCCAACGCTGTCTCATAACCAATTTTACGAGATGGCTAATTCATACGAATCTGTACGATTTGTCTAAACCCCAGTGACGGGTAGGTTTAGGGGCGGGGTTAGGGGGTAGGTCATTCGTACGAATTCATATGAATTTGTCAACTCGTAAAATACATACGATTTAGCAAAAAACGTACGAGTGAGGTTGTATGAATTTGCCACCTTGTAAAATACGTATGAATTGCCGTAAGATCGGGTTGGTTAAATCAGAAAATGGAGGAGAGCATTATTGTAGCCGTCTGTGGGCACCCTGTAATTTGACACAACTTCTTATTCACAGAGACTGGAGAAAAAGGAGATAGCTTTGAGAAAAGTAAGCGAGGAATTTGGACTACCTGGTAAGTGATGAAAATATGCGTCTGTTACTTGATTCTATGAGAGACACATCGGTGTTTGGCTTTCCGGCGTATTTGGGACTTCCACAACAGGTACAGAGCAGCAATAATAGTTATCTCCAACATGGATGATGACTGAAAAAAAGGAGATGTTGTTTTCCCCCAATGGTTCTGCAACCACTTTTAGCAATGTAAACTATATGTTCTCAATTGATATTGTTCATTGAAGCTTACTGTATTATGTAGAAGAGTATTGTGAGAAAGAGTGAGCGAGCGAGTTTATTGCCTGCATTCAGATTTAGCATTTTCCTTCAGGTCAGTCCTATGTTCATAATAAAAAATCTGTTTAAATGTCTGATGTATTATCGTGTCCTTTTAACAGTTAAGGGGTTTTCCCGTGACTGACAGCTAGTCAAAACATTTGTCAGTTGCGTCTTGTTCCGTGTTCACAACAATTCAGTCTTTTCAATGTAAAAGTCTTCGCTACTGACTGACACACTCATAAAGACAGTCTTTGCTGCCATCTAATGGTGTAATAATGTAACTTCTGTTGCTGTTCACGGTCAGGGACTATTTTTCCGCTTTTAGTAAGAGTTTACTTTATTAAAGTTGCATTGTTACATATTCTTGGCTTTAATATTTGTATTGTGTGGTAACCGTTTTATAAAAGCAATAAGGTACTCAAGGCTAGTGATGTATCATGAATAATTCACGGCTGAAGGGGTTCGCTTCGCTTCGCCCTTCAGCCATGACTTATTCACGATACAGCACAGCCTCTCGTACCTTATTGCTTACATATAAATTTTGTTATTTAAAAAGCTATTAAATAAATATAGAAAATTACTTATTTAAAATAATAATCAAATCTTAAGGCATGTTGAATTGTTTTTGGAATTTATTTATTTATTTTGTCCCATTTGGAGCTCCTGGTCACTATGAACTGTTTTTGTATGGTAATAACTATGAATACAAAATGAGGGTAAAATAAGAGTAAATAATAATGACAGAATTTTTCACTTTTGAATGAACTGTACCTTTAAAGCTGCGATCATCTTTGGAGCAATTGTGTGCTGGAAGGAGTTTTAAAATAACTCTCACGGTCCGAGTAGCCTTCGAGTGCGCTGACAGCTGAAATAAAGATGGAGCCACTTCAGCTCATTTCTGCTGCGAGAAGCAAATTTGATTCAGCTCATGGTCACATTTCACTTCTTCCCTGACACCCATTCTGACGTGCTCCCTCACTCTCTCGTCTCAGCGCCGAGCGGCACTGTGGACCATAGGGCAGCTGCAGACACCCACTATCATATGAGGTCAGCTCTGCGCAGAGTTCATTTTAAAGATTAAAGGATTATTAAAGTTTAAATGTAATGCCGAGCGAGACCCATCAGCGTCACACTGTGTGCTGCGAGTTCACGGAAGGGAAAAGCTTTTGAAAGAGAGGCTTTTCCGACTTTGATCCGCAAGGGATATGAATGTAGAAGTTCCTCTATCTCCGAGTGGTCTAAAAGAGGGACAAGAGAGCGGGTAGTTAGTGTGTGTGAGCATGTGTGCGTTATGGGAGTTACTGAATATATGTGTATCTGAGCCTGTAATTTCCCTT
The DNA here is from genome assembly GCF_019924925.1 of Ctenopharyngodon idella. Taxonomy (NCBI): domain Eukaryota; kingdom Metazoa; phylum Chordata; class Actinopteri; order Cypriniformes; family Xenocyprididae; genus Ctenopharyngodon; species Ctenopharyngodon idella. Next base: position 23,608,711 of record NC_067232.1, read on the forward strand.
GAGAAACAAAAAACGACGTGGGCGATCTGTCCTACTTTATAGTTTCATGCAGTCCAACATCACACACTAGAGCTTGCACAAATACTTGTTTTAAGTAGGTGACTAGTCAGTGAGTCCTTACCTTGTGTTAATGACACACTGCATTCACAAATATGTATTTTTTGTCTTGTAAATCAACTTTATGAATGCAAATAATGTGGTTCTACTTATAGCAGAATAATTTTTTTTTAAATGTTAGACTGATTATCCAATAGCACAAGAATGAAGTGATATTTTAATGAATAATCTAAATCCAATGCATTCATTTATAGAAAATAAAAATAATATATCATTTTCTGAATTATACAAAGCATATATGGAAAATATATCTGAATGCAGCAGTGGTTCTAAACCAGAAGGCCGGTTGAGAACCCCAATGGGCAACAAGATGACTTAAAATTAGCAATATAAGACAAATAAGCATTAAAATAAGCTAAAACAAGATGCAAATGTCAAACTCTAAAATATTTAATTGGGTAGAAATTGCTAATTGTGAGTTAAACTTTTTTTTTTTTTTTTTAAAAACCCGTAATCACAAATGACTTAAGTAAATTAACTGGTGTAAACTAAATAACCTTATAGAACATTCAGTTATTGAAAATTCTGGAATTTTGTAATTTAAAGGGGTCATGAATTGAGAAATCAAATTTTGTTTCAGATTTTGTCCCATTATGATGTAATATTGTGACGAAAGACCGCCTCTGCACAAGAAAATCAACGCCTACTTCTACATCATCACATCTTTCAATCAAACAGCGTGAGTTTATCAGTGACTGAGTTCTGGACTCTCGTCATAATCAGTGATGCTGTCTACACTGCACAATGAATCTCTTATTTACATAGTGTTTGCACTGTTAGTTATGATGAAAACATTCGTGGGAGTGCAGAAATCGAGTTGCAATGACGGGATCACTCAATAGACATGTCTGTCATCGCTGCAACCTTTCATGCAACGGGAGTAGATCTAAATATAATGCTGTAATCAACACTTTTCACGAGTAGTTCATCTCAACAGCTGTAATAGTAAAAATAGTTAAAGTTTTCAAGAGAGTTCCACATGTAATACTTATTTCATATGCAAATATGTTAACCAATCATAGCAGTGGGCGTTTACATTGTAGTATTACAGCAGACACGCCCCTTCCAACAGAGTGTTCAAATCAGAGGGCTAAAATCAGGGTAGAAAATAGCCTTTTATTTCTAAATTGACATTTTTAAATTTTGTAGCAAATTTAGTTTTTATTTTGGTTTCGGGATTTGCCTCCACAACCTGCCACACATAAAGTCATGGTCGTTAATGACAGGTACACGACTCTGGTGTTTCTACCTGAAGATTTGTGGTACACACAGCCCCGTCACCCCACATCCATGCTGATGAAATGACTGTCTTGGTAAGAACACTTGTTGCACTCGAGCAGTCCAGGTAATGGCACTTGAGCGAGGCCACCTCGGCCAGATCCACTGATGGGATCATAGATATCAGAGATGCCCCATGAGGCTCCCATCAGTCAGACTGGTACTTTCCCAGCAGCACCTGAAAGACCTGTCCCACAGCAGTGATCCTTTTTAACTAAGCAATAAATCAGGCTATAAAAACAGTAAACCTGCTTTTTTGGAAGATAAGGATAATGAATCTACACGTCACAGTCAGTTAGGGAGCTCTTGGGCCACATAAATAGGCGATAAATTGAGAGTGTATCTATTTCCTGTCAGACATGTAGAGCAGAGACAGATCTTCATGCAGTTCAAGTGCTAGTTTTCAAAAAGTGCTTAAAAGGGACCTATAATGCCCCTTTTACAAGATGTAATATAAGTCTCTGGTGTCCCCAGAATGTGTCTGTGAAGTTTCAGCTCAAAATACCCCACAGATCATTTATTATAGCTTGTCAAATTGGCCCCATTTGGGTGTGAGCAACAACATGCCTTTTTTGTGTGTGTCCCTTTAAATGCAAATGAGCTGCTGCTCCTGGCCTCCTTTCCAGAAGAGGGCGGAGCTTTAACAGCTCGCGCTTCAACAGCTCACACTTCGGTTGCTCAACAAACAAAGCTGGAGAATCTCACGCAGTCAAAATGAGGATTGTCAGTAACGGTGTTCAGCCTTACATTGTTCAAACCGGAGTCGGACACTGATGGAGAGACTCAGGAAGAAGTTACATCTTTTAGAATGAAACTGGACGTTTCTGAATGGTTAGTGGATACATTTATGCAGTTGCTGTGGAGCTGATTCAACTCATTGACTAGCATGTGCTGCCATGTTAATCTTTTGTGCAAATCCAGCGTTGAATTTACCCTCGTTTGTGAAGCAGACAAGCAGTTCGGCGTAAAATGATGGCTTGGTAACAACACTCTACTACCACAACTCTTCCTCTTCTCTAAAGCAGCCCAACATGGACTCACCCCTTTTGTTGTGTGTTCCCGGGGCAGGGTTTATGTAAATTTTAGGGTTAGTAGTGTCACTAACCCAAAAAGAAACTTGTTGTAGTCCCTAAAAAGAGAATTCTTCAAAAAAAAAAAAAAAAAAAAAAAAAAATCTCCCTTTGCATTGAACTTTGAGCGTCGTAACTTTGCAGACGTTACAGCAACATTACACACTAACTAAAGTTAAAAAAGTGAAATCATAATTAACCACCCCTTTAAATAAAAAGAGGCAGTTGCCATGAAAGTGTTTATGGAGTCACATTACATGTGAATGTTTATTGCTTGATACTCTAATGATTATAAAAGAAGATATTTTGAAGAATTGCTTTGCTCCATGTAATGAAAGTCAGTGGAGTCCAAAAACATTAGACCCCACTGACTTTCATTGTATAGGCAGATAAAAAAAATTCAAAATACCTTCTTTTATGCCCCCAGAAGAAATAAAAACATTTTTCAATATACCTACTTTTATGCCCACAGAATAAATTAAGTTTGGAACATTGGAGGCTGAATAGTAAAATGTACCAGGTACGAGTCTAAAGGGGGGAATTCACTAGGAATGAGTTGCGGCTGCTGAAATCGCCATTTATTTGGATGTGCTGTCTGCGTTCTTTTAGTGCCCAATTCACTAAAGGAATTATGCAAATCAGGTAACACCGCAAATCTGTGCTGAACACAATTTGCATGACAAAATTCCCCATCTTGCAGGCCGGTTCTGAGTGCTCAGTTTTGGAAGATGCAGCAGACTACATCGATCTGGATAAACTTTACTGGGACCACCACTGTGATCCAGACATCTGAAACAGATCTTTAAAATGGCTTGAGCTGTAGTGTGCTTGTTTACACTGTGCATCTGGATATACTGTGTCTAATGCTATTTTATAGCCAGGTTAAACTGAATTGCGAGTGGTTGCTGAATAAGATTCAGGTTTTTGAGCTGGAATACTGTGTGCGAATGTGCTATTCACTTGGTGAATTCATCCCTAAATGTGTAAATGGCCTTGAGTTGACATCACAAGAAAATCCAAGTGAGACATTTTAAAAACATTTTACAACACTTCTAACTCAACAGAGAATGAAGAGAGACTAGCTAGAAACAGCGGAAATTTAAATATTTTTGTAGTTTCAACTTAGTTTCCATTTTTTTTAAAAGCTAAAATTGATGTCACAGTAAGGCACTTACATGACTTTATATGGACATTAAGTATTACTTTACAGTACGTTAGTAGTTGATTCTATCGCCAATCTCACATTAACAAGTAATGTTTAAGTGTTTTGGAGTATACTTATGAAACAGTTTGTATTTTAACATTTAGTACCTTGCCATATACACTTTTATTATTAAAATTCTTATTGTAACCACTATTTTTGCTAAATAAACAACTTGTGTGTTTTGCACTGGTGCCCACACAGTAGTTATGTGGCCAGTGGGCTGGAGAGGTTTCATACACTCATCATTAATTGCATATTCAAAGCACACATTTTAACACATTAATCAAACCATATCAAAGGGTAGTTCACCATTTTAAGAACCGAAAAATTAGACAAAGTAAAGAAAACAGAAGTGCAATAAAATCCAGAAGATTGGTTATAATGCTATGGTGGTGAATACATTTTATTAGAACACCCTGAATTGTACCTCACCATTAACTGTGTAATGAGGCAAAATATGATGAAAACAAAATGTCTAAACAGCACAGTTTTAACAGTGATAATGAATAATGTATCATGGGAAATTCTGGATTTTATGTTAATTAGTCACTGGAGTAAACACCTCGCTCTCAGGTGAACCAGGGGTTCTAAAGCAGCTGCTCGCTCAGTTCTGGCTCTAATGAATTAGGCAGAAGAGGTGATAAGAGATGTAGCTCCCATAGTCTATAATTAAGATTCCAAACCCTCGTACCAACTGACTGACCGCATGTTAATGAAGAACTTCAAACCTCATTTTCACATACAGTGAGATAAATCCTGGTGTTATGAATTAATGGTAAAGAATTCCGGTGCTAACACAATGCCTCCAGGTTTAGTCACACAACCCATGAACTGGAGTGTTACTTATAACACATTATGGCTCTGTCATCATTTACTCATCTGAATGTTGTTCCAAACCCATATAGTTTTGCTTTCTTTAATGGAACGTGCAAGGAAACATTTTGTGGAATGCTAATGCTGCTCTTTGATGACCAGAAGCTACAATGTTTTATACAAAATCGTCATTTGCTATATTCCAAGACTTTTAAAGCCATATGATACCTTATTATTCTTGCAAAGCTCCCCACAATAGCTCTCAAATCTCATCCACTCTTGGACATTTTAAACTTGGCACATTGCAATCACTTGTGAGACATGCAAGATCTAATGCCACTTGACATCAGTGCCATCAGACCACACCGTTCAGAACATCCTACATTAGTTTGAAGATGGCTTGACTCATGAAAACACACTCAAACTTTGAGGTGCATCATGACAGATGTTCAGCTGTGCAGGTCCCATGGTCTTACGTTAAAAACAATGCCAAATGCATTCAAAACCATGACGAAAAGAAAACAGTTTTATGCAACCTACTTTAAATTAAGTATTAAATATGGGTTCTCTTGCAATAAGCATAAACAAGATTTGTGCTGACCACAGTGTATTTTTGTACAGCAAATTGACTTAGTAAATATAATAAATAATAATAATACATTTCAACATTAGAGTTTGTGGACATTTTGTTCACGTTTTGTACACTAAGCAATTTCGGTACTGTGTTGAGTCACCACTTAATGTCCAATGAAAAATATGGGTACTGAATCAAAATCAATGTAAACAACTGCATTAGAGTTGCATAAAGGAGATGCATTGAATATCAATCAAACACAAAACACACGAGTCGTAATCAAGTACAGAACTAACCATCCCTTAAAAATGCCCATAAATGTGAAGAGAGTGCAATAATGCACAGAACAAAACAGGTTAAAGGATAAATCTCAAGAAAACATCTCCCAACCGCCCAAAATGAAAGTCTTGGTTGTCTAAAAAGAAAAAACCTGGAAAACAGATTTCACTGCAATTCCCAATTTCCCGTAGTAGGTTATCTCATGTGTTATCAGACAGAATTCACAATGCAGGAGTGTATCGCAATTGATAAAGAAATGCTGTAGTGTGCTGAACATATTCCAGAAATATGTTGCTAGTCTAGATCCCTCTAAGACTTCCCTTGAGCCGTAAAAAAAACCTTGAAAAGCTTAGGCTATACTATGTGAAGAACATCCCCTAAGCTGTGACGTGCATTATTTCATATTCAACTGACTTTGACATTTTAGTTTTTCCATTTCTTCTGTAAATGTTCTAAAAAATAACCTTCTCTAAAAAATGTATGGACCCACTTTATATTAGGTGGCCTTAACTACTATGTACTTACATCAAAAAATAAGTACAATATACTTATTGTGTTCACATTGTATTGCAAAACACTTTTGCTGCTATTGAGGTGGGATATGTGTAAGGTACAGGTTTGGTGGTATGGGTAGGTTTAAGGGTAGGTTAAGGGCAGGGGTGCCAGGTTTTCACAACAAAACCCACCCAATTGCTACTCAAAACTAGCCCAATCGCATTTCAGGGGGGTCCCCTGGAAAAAATACGTTTCGGGGGGTAACATCCACGTTTTTGGCGAGGTTCCTTTGGTAAAATTCACATTCCAAGGGCTTAATATCATGTTATTTGGGGCCGCTTCAACCCGCTGACATGAAAAACAACCCGAGGCAACGGTGTTAAAGTAGCCCAATTACGCAGGAAAACCACAGACTTGGCAACACTGATTAAGGGGTAAGGGAAGGTTCAATAGTGTAATTACAGAAATGAATTAAAGATGCAATTGCACTGTAAAATTTATTGTTGGTTTCACTTAAAAAAGTAAGTTACTTGGTTGACTTAAAATTTTGAGTTCATTGAAATTAAAAATTTGAGATTGGTTTAATAAAAAGAAATTCAAAATATTATGTAAAAATGGTTGATTTGACAAAATAAAACATTTTGTCACGTATGTACACAATAAGTTGTCAAATTATTAATTTAAATGTAAATACATAGTAGTTAAGGCCACCTAATATAAAGTGGGACCAAATTTCCAAATAAATATATTTACATATTTACTGTTGTAGACACTAATCTTTAATCTTTACGTAATTTCCGGTAAATGTACTTTGCCATTTGAATGGTGTGTGTGTGAGTATATATAGAGAGAAAAACAGAGAATGAAGAGTTCAGGAGTATGTCACTTTACCCAGAATGACGCTTTGATATTTAAATTCTTTCACTGGATGGAGAATCTGACATGCGCCTGCAAGACAGATGCTGAAAAACATGGAAGGACCCTGACAGACATACAGACAGAGAGATGGACAGATGAGGGGTCTGAAAGACAAGAGGATAGATAGTCAGGCAGAAGACAACAGTCTTACCACTGTCTAAGAAGCTGTACCTGCTTGGCAAGCGTAGAGACAACACATCCCTAAGACAGTTTACAGCTCTGCCTACTTTACCATGAATGTATTCACTGTGTGTGTTGGAACACTATCACCTTATTTCACTCCAGATGGAATATTCATGCCTTCTGCTTCTCACTTCCTTTGCAGACACACCTGCACACACACACTCAACACGTACGCACAGATTTATCAGACTCTTGTCTTTATATTTATCACCACCCTTTCTGCTTATGCTTATAGCTGAGGCAGGTACTGCAGAATGTGTGAAATTATTTGATAAGAGAGTCTTTATCAGGACATTTACCAGTAATAAATGTTCTATTTGCATATATGCCACAGTTGTAAAAGCATGTGACTTCAGATAGGCTACTACATACTGTAGAACATGGTTTCCCGAATTTTGAGATGTAAACTCTGAATTCAGAGAAAAAAAAAGTCTGAATTGTGAGATAACTTGCAATTGCAGGATATAAACTCGCAATTGCAAGAAAAAAGGCAGAACTGTGAGATAAAAAGTCACAATAACCTTTTTTATTTTTTTATTCTTTGGCAAAACAAGGTTGCAGTGGGTTTGTGATAGCACTGGGTGATCTGATAGCACTGGGGGGATTTTTAATCATAAAGTTAATCATAAAATAAATATTGTTTTGCATTAATAAGTGCAGTTACTAATAATATTACACATTTTTTTACTGGAAATTTTACAGTAAAGCACTGAGATTGAATTGAGATGCAGATAAAATTAACTTTGATTAACAACAGTAACATGCAATGAGATTTTATGGGCCCTATTTTAACGTTCTAAGCGCATGGTCTAAAGCGCATGCCGCAAGTGCACTTAGGGCGTGTCCGAATCCACTTTTGCTAGTTTAACGATGGGAAAAATGGTCCACGGCACCCTTCGCATGGTCTAAAAGGGTTGTCCCTATTCTCTTAATGAGCAATGGGTTTTGGTTTTGGCCGTAACGTGCAATAAACCAATCAGAGTCTCATCTCCCATTCCCTTTAAAAGCCAGTTGCGCTCGTGCCTTGGCAGATTGCTATTTACATGGTGGAATTTGCAAACGAAAAATCTGAACGCTTCTCTAGTGAGGAAACGGATCTGCTTGTGCGTGAGGTTAAAACGCGTGAGCACACAATCTACAGGACAAGCCATGGGTGCACAAATGGGCGAAAATGCATTTGCTATTTAAACAACGTGGCGCAGGATGTGAAAATGATAACTGCGTCGGGCTGAAACTAGCAAAAAACGCTTGTGTCATGCCTGACGCTGCATTGCGCTGGGTGTATGATAGGGCCCTGTGACTTCCTACTTTTTTCCCCATATATTAGGGAGTTGAAATGGCTAAGTCAATAAGTGCTCCTCTGCTGCCATCTACTGGTTATAGGGGTAATTTCATGTATTTTTTTAAATAAAAGTGTTTGTTTGCTACGAGGTGTTTTCCTGCATCTTTAAACAAATCATCACGTTAAAAATAACATTACAATTGGATAATATTTAGAGTGCTAGAAAAAGTGTGAAGCACATGAAAGCTCTTGAAAAGTGCTTGAATTTATTTTAAGGTTGTACGATGAATACTGTAAAAAAAAAAAAAAAAAAAAAAAACGTTCTTCTGTTTCTGCCACAATACCATGGTTACAGTTAGCATTGCTACATTAAATCCATGGTGAATGTTGGTGATTTGTGAATTGAAAAGCCTTCTATTACTTGTTTGTTCATGGCACAATGTTTCCTCTGGTTTCCATGTCAGTGATGTTTTATCTGATATGGTTTATAACAGAGAATTCTGCGCTGAATTTAAATGCTTCTCACTATATCTTGCACTGATATTATTAATACTGCGGAGAGTTGAAATGCTTTCTCACTGGATTTCCCAGCGCTGTGTAGTAACACTGATAAACAGTTCACACAGCGTAGCTCAAACGAGTTATCCTCTAGGTCCATTCGCCACAGGGCTCCCTCAAGTGGGGACTGCACCACCCTAAGGACAGCCAAACAAATACAAATAATAACTAACTAAAAAAGGATTAGATGTTTTATCTGCATACTTGCATATCATGTGACCACTAACCATGAGAGAGAAAGTAAATATGTAAATGTGTTGTTCAATTATTGACATAATAACTTAAAATCTCAAGGGTACTTTAAGTAAATATTTACATCTAAGGCGTTCAGCTGACAAAAAAAGACTGGGACTCCCTGCTGTTGAAGAAGAACCAGCTTCCCCTGCTTTAGGTGCTGAAAGTGTTGTTTTTTTTTTGGAACTCTATGTATAGATGTGCTTTCTACCTCACAGATATCACTGGAATACATGTCTTAAGGAATTATACCTGTCTCTGTAACAGCCCTAAGCTATGTAAACAGGAAGTCAGGGGAATTCCATGTTTCCTGCAACACTTTTTCTTAGCTGAATCTGCAGCACCATGACAAAAAACAAACAAAATCTGCTTGGAGCTGTGAGTTTGCAGTCTGCATTAATGTGAAGAAAAAAAATGCCAACTGTGAAATAATACACAGGCAACATGTCTTTCATACAGCGTAGTTGGTGTTGTCCCATTCACAAACAAATTACTCTTATGAAAGGATTCCTTTTTTGGGAATGAGGGTCGAGAGAAGGGGTGTGGTCTAATTCAGTAGTTAAGTTTATCAGGAGTTTGCAAAATTGCTGAAATGGCTTACTTACCCCCAAAACACACTCATCCTCTCCTTTATTGTTCATATACTCCATTAACAGTCCTTTCTACAAACTATTCCTCTCACTGACAGAGAGAGGCATGGATCTGCAAAGAGGAAAGGAAACACTGTGTAATAAGACTGTGTAATGTGCAAGCGCAAGCTGCCTTTTTTGTTCAATTCCAAATTCTGCTCTATTACACCTAAAAAGGAAAACACCATAAATACCCTGATGATCTGGTGTCTCCACAAGGCTTCCTATAGTTTAACTTGCAAGCATGCCTTGAAAATGACATTTTAAAATATAGAAAACGATTGGGGTGTATGCCACGATTTTTATATGAATACATTGAAATTCATACACATTCACACTTGGATATGTAAATCTACAACAAATATATATACAATTCTTGGGTTTCATTTTACCTGATCTCTGTAATCGACTAGTCAACTTGTTCTGCACCAAATAGTCGAAAAGTAAAAACATTATTCAAAGAAAATTGATTACTCTTTGGCTGCTATAGGCAATAATGAAATGTACTTTCCCACGAAACCTTCTCTTAAATGTCACCGTCACAACTGAATGTATTGGGTAGCGCTGATGTCGAGCTGATAATGGCATGTGCTTTGGGGGTGCATTCATGGCAATATTTTTATTTTTATTTGTATATTCCGGTCTCATATTGTCATGCATCCTATACCGGATGTGGTTCAGGTTTTTACAGTGAGGAAAATGTGAATTGTTTCAAGGAACTTGGTCAATTATCAGACCAGTATTTTTTGCTGCCTGAACACAAATAAGGACATTTGAGCAGTAAACATTTGATAGTGATTATATAGATATGGAGTTTGTATATGTGCTTTACTCTTACTCTACATCTCAGATGAGCTGTCAGTGTCCAAAGGAGAGAGAAAACCATTACAATAACAACCAGCTGTTCAGTTTAGTTCTGTACGTACCATGTGAATATAATCAAAACTCAAGAGAGTAAAAGGGAGAAAGTTGCAGAATGTAGCTGTAACTTTCATAAATTATGGGAAAATAAACAGAATCAGCATTAAGGTGCATTAGCAAGATTTTGGCAAAATTTCAAAGGCAAGACAAGGTCCATTGTCTGTTGTCAATAGTGTAGTGATGTATGAAGCACAGCTCACACAGAAGTAAGTTGGTCAACCAGGCAAATGCATAAAAAAACCTTTGCGAAATCTACACGGGAAAATCTTTTGCCCTCATGTGAAATTCACATGGATTCCAATTGAAATGACTAGATTTTTTGCGCTTAATGTGTCCGTGCTTTAAGAATCTGTACATGCAGTTTTTATGAAATGTGATTTTTGGTTGGCTAGGTTGAATAGCTATAGCTTGTAAAAAACTTTTCACTGTCAGTAAACAATTGTGTTTTTGACTTCACACTCTGTCCTTTTTTAACATCTTTCTGCATGGTTAGCCATGCCTCACAGACACTTTCCGAATCAGAAACAGCTTCTCAAGGTGGTCCACAGTGGTTCACACACGCACTCTCAGATGCACACCAAGCGTAATCCATCTTGGGTTTAACACCCTTACCTGACCTGGATTCGTTGCTATGGTGCAAAGCCAGTTACGACGCAGGAGACTTGCTCATTGGACACTTGCACATCTGCTAATGAATCTAAAGATGTGTCACAAGTACATTAACATAGCTGTAAGCCAATCGCATGCCAATTCACACTGCTTCTAATGAGTTAAGAGCAGTGAATGAATTTTGCATCTTTATTTTTTCTCTGTTAACAAATGCTAAACAAAAATATGCTACTGATGCTAAAAAGAGGTCACAGCAGATCCAGAGGCTTCACAGTAGTATGAAACTGTAAGAAGGACCATCGTAAACACACACACAGAGCAGTAATCCATAACATTATGACTCCTGTGTCAGCATCTCACGCAGGGGTCCTGTCACACAACATCATCATTACAAGACTGTCATATGACATCGTCACAAGGAGACTGTCGCCTCTGCTCCTCTCCATTGTCATTCTAAACCCTCTGCTGGCTTTTGTCCCATGCTGTTGTCACAGCCGTGCCGTGTGCGTGTTAGATAGCTCTATCACAGAGCGTTTGAAGGACACTCCTCGGCTGAGTCTAAATGGGCCAGAGTTTCTCAGTAGCAACTAATTGGTGGAGATTTAATTGATCTTTTTTTTCAGCACTGATAAAAATGCTTGCCGCATTTTAAGTAACAAAAATATGTTCTGCTAACATTCCCATTAAGTTATGAAAACATTGGGTCTCATTCACTAAGCATGAGTACTCACGAAATTGTGTGTGAAATCTGCGTACGTTTTCACGAACAAAACATGATTCATCAATAACTTTCGTTCTAAAATTTATTTTAAATTATGAACATAAAAATTTAGAACAACTGAAACCACTCGTACGCAAAAATCACACACTCTTGGTGGCCTTATAAAACACGTTAAGATGAAATTTTAAACATAGATATAGATCTTAAATATATTTCATCATATAGACTATCAGTAAAAAAAGTAATATAGTGTTATAGCTCAAGCATAAAGACGTGTATGTACAGCTGGCTAATCAGAGGTGTTTATTGCATTTGAATTTGTTTTGTGGACGGAACTCTTGGCATTGCTCGAGGATCTTGCTGCACGTGCGCTCAGGTGAGAACACGTCTTTAGAGAGCGTCATGTTTGCTGAGAGTGATGAAACAAGAAAAGGGTGTATGGAATGCCCTTATATGGAATATATTATATTTGGGTGTGTTTTATGTAAATTACTTACCTCGGGCACACGTTCGCTCATTTAGAATACTCCGAATTCATCAACATTAGAAGGGGATTAAGAACAAATTCATGTATGTACGCATGTGTTGTAAATTAAGAAAGTTTTCATAAGTTCAAATGTGCGTATAAATATGAATAGTTTACGCAATTATTAGTGAGTGAGACCCATTATTTCTAAATGTTTTCTAAACCTGTCAAGTTTTTTAAACGTTTTAAAGACGTTTTTTTCTTGGTTATGTGAACATTAAAGTGTTAGTTCACCCAAAAATGAAAATAATGTCATTTATTACTCACCCTCATGCTGTTCCACACCAGTAAGACCTTCGTTAATCTTCGGAACGCAAATTAAGATATTTTTGTTGAAATCCGATGGCTCAGTGAGGCCTGCATAGCCAGCAATGACATTTCTTCTCTCAAGATCCATTAATGTACTAAAAACAGATTTAAATCAGTTCATGTGAGTACAGTGGTTCAATATTAATATTATAAAGCGACGAGAATGTTTTTGGTGCGCCAAAAAAACAAAATAATGACTTATATAGTGATGGCCGATTTCAAAACACTGCTTCCTAAAGCTTCGGAGCGTTATGAATCAGCATGTCGAATCAGCAGTTCAGAGCGCCAAAGTCACGTGATTTCAGCAGTTTGGCGGTTTGAAGCACGATCCGAATCATGATTCAATGATTTTTGGGTGAACTATCCCTTTAAGGCAGTGGTTCCCAAACCTGTCCTGGAGGACCCCCAGCACTGCACATTTTGGATGTCTTTTTTATCTAACATACCTGATTCAACTCATCAGCTCATTAGAAGAGACAGCAAGACCTGAAGTAGGTGTGTCAGATAAGGGCGACATACAAAATGTGCAGTGCTGAGGGTCCTTCAGGACAGGTTTGGGAACCACTGCTTTAAGGGAATGTTATTTTATGAGAATGTTATCTTTGAATGTGCTCTAACATTCTGAAACAAGTAGTAACATTTAAAAAATGTTAGCCAACAAGTTCTGAAAATGTTCTAAGAATGTTTCCTGTTAGCTGGATGAGTCGTAAATGCCATGTGACTAATGCTGTGACATCAAAAATAGCTGACAGGGACAAATATAAGTCTATAAAAAAAGTACACACACACAAAAAAGGCAAAAAAATAAGACCTACAAAAATGCCATTTGATATTACATTGACAGAATTCCTCCATTTCCCTCCAGCTAATGAATTAAATGCATATTTTCTTTTGAAAACAGACTCTTCTCCTCAGCAATACTGACCACAGAACCATAATGATGCAGAAGTCATAACTAATTGAATCATTGATAGTTGAAATGTTCACGGTGAATTGATATCATGCAGTAAGAGGTAAAATTTTAAACACAAATCAGTACAGTCATATACAATTGGGGGATTATGTAAAAAAGAAAAGAAAATTTTGTGACTTGTAGCCAAGTATGGTGTCCAATAAAATAAAATAAATAAAATAAAATAAAATAAAATAAAATAAAATAAAATAAAATAAATAGTGAAATACATATAAAGAAATTAATAGTTTTATTAATCAAAGATGCATTAAATTGATCAATAGTGACAGTAAAGACATTTGTAATGTTTCAATATCATTTCGATAATGATATTTTTTAAACAAATACTGTAAATGCAGCTTTGGTGAGTGTAAGATACTTCTTTGAAAAACATTAAAAACTTCAAGAAATTCATATTCATACTGGACAATTTATATTTAGCTATGTGTGCATGTCCAAACTTTTGGCTGGTACTGAAATAGCATCCTTTTTGTGTGTGTGTGTGTGTGTGTGTGTGTGTGTGTATGTGCGCGTGCATGTGTGTATTTTATTTATTGTGTGTGAGATGGCAGATGGCAGTAGATAAGCCAAATCACTAAACTATTTGTGGCTATGGCCTTAGATAGGCAAAGTGAAATACCACTGAGAAAAATAAATGCACAGCATGCCTTTTTAGAAGCTGTGCTGTGTCTAAATAACGCTAGTTATTTAGAGTTATTTAGAGTTTATAGTTGCCAGCTGCACACATATTATTTGCACAGATGTCTGTTTTCATTTGCACCCTCAGAGTTATAAAGCACCACCAATAAAGAACATTCTGGGGCCGCCACTGGAAGTTAAGATGTCTTCTTAGTCTTAGGGTTGAATTGATTGGTAGTTTAGAGAGCCACAACTAATTGATATGTAAAAGGCAGCATTGACTACCCTGTTGGATCATTAACATTTAAATGGAAATCATTGCATTAAAAAAAATCACTCAAAGCTATGTCTAAACACCCACTTGCCCAGACACAAATACATCTAATTAGTTTGTCACTATTGATCTGTTTGGTATTTAACTATTCCCCTCAGGAAATACGTGTAGGTGGACCACCCAGTCTCTTAGATACACAAACGCACAGCCCGAAAATATTTATAATTGTCTTATTTGTGAATACCAGCATCTTCATTGAAATAATGCACATACAGAGAAAGATAATAGGGCATTTTATTCTCAGCCATAATACCTGTAAGGTGGAGAACCAGCTCTGTCAAAGAAATCGGCTTATTTTCCTCAGGCTTTCAGGAAATCTTTTGGTCCCTTTGAAACAAATTACACCATGATCCTCCCCTGAAGTTTCATGAATGCTGTGTATGTTTGTGTATAGATCTGCTGGTCCGTCTAGATGATCAAACTCCTCTTCTATTGCTTTGTGAGAGATGAGAGAACATGATACCCCCCTGCAAACCTACCCACAAGGCACCACTGCCCAAACATGCTGTGCTTTTACAATATTTGTGCAATGCATGTGAGAGCCAGTAAACCATTACAGTTCTGTTGAGTGGCCAAATCCCAGTGGGTCTAGGAAATGTAGTCATTTTTCATGTGTCACCAACAGGAAGTCAGTCGATAAATGTGTGCATCTGTTATGCCATCCCATGAGAGTTACATGCGTGAAGTTTTGTTCCACAGAAGACAAAGATGCCGTGGAGTCCACAAACATTATTTCAGCAAACATAGACTGTCAGTATTCTTGTTTTCCATAAAAAGATCTGAATGTCCTTAAAACATAATAAAGAACCAAAATTATGAGATGCTTCCAGATGACAGCTATATTTTAAGCATAAATCTACCACAATTTAGTGATAATTGATCTTGTTTTCTGAGAATTAAAGCTTTTTTCTGTAAACAAACTCAATAAATACACTGGGAAAAATAATTGTTGGTTTAACTTAAATTCTGTCAGTAATTACTCACCCTCATGTCATTCATCTTCAGAACACAAATTAAGATATTTTTGATAAAAGCTGATGGCTCAGTGAGGTCTCCATTGACAGCAAGTTAATTAAGACTTTCAAATGCCCAGAAAGGTACTAAAAACATATTTAAAACAGTTCATGTGACTACAGTGGTTCAACCTTAAAGGGTTAGATCACCCAAAAATGAATATTTCTGTCATTAATTACTCACCCTCATGTCGTTTCACACCCGTAAGACCTTCGTTCATCTTCGGAACACAAATTAAGATATTTTTGATAAAATCCGATGCCTCAGTGAGGCCTCCATTGTTTCAAATCAGTGGTTCGAAGCACCAAAGTCACATGATTTCAGTAAACGAGGCTTCGTTACGTCATAAGTGTTTTAAAATTTCAATAGTTCATGTGACTTTGGTAGTTTGATACGCAATCCGAACCACTGATTCGAAACAAAAGATTTATGAAGCAGTGTTTTGAAATCGCCCATCACTAGATATTGTTGAATAAAGTCGTTTTTTGGCGCACAAGAAGTATTCTCGTCGCTTCATAACAGTAAGATTGAACCACTGTAGTCACATGAACTGTTTTAAATATGTCTTTAGTAGCTTTCTGGGCATTGAAAGTGTTAATTATCTTGCTGGCAATAGAGGCCTCACTGAGACATCGGATTTCATCAAAAATATCTTAATTTGTGTTCCAAAAACAAACGAAGGTCTTACGGGTGTGGAACGACATAAGGGTGAGTAATTAATGACAGAATTTTCATTTTTGGGTGAACTAACCCTTTAATGATATGAAGCAACGATACTTTTTGTGTGCCAAAAAAACTAAATAACGACTTTATTCAACAATATCTAGTGAAGGACGATTACAAAATACTGCTTCATGAAGCTTCGAAGCTTTACGAATCTTTTTTTTTTTTTCAAATCAGTGGTTTGGAGTGTGTATCAAATGATCTCAAACTGTCAAAGTCACGTGAACCATTGACATTTCAAAAACACTTATGACGTAACGAAGCCTCGTTTACTGAAATCATGTGACTTTGGCAGTTTGAGATCGTTTGATACACGCTCCGAACCACTGATTCGAAACAAAAGGTTCTTAAAGCTTCGAAGCTTCATGAAGCAGTGTTTTGAAGTCGCTGGCAATGGAGGCCTCACTGAGCCATCGGATTTTATCAAAAATGTCTTAATTTGTGTTCTGAAGATAAACGAAGGTCTTACGGGTGTAGAATGACATGAGGGTGAGTAATTAATGACATAATTTTTTTTTTTTTTTGGGTGAACTAACCCTTTAAAAAAGTAAGTTACCTGGTCACCTTAAAATTTTGAGTTCATTGAAATTAAAAATTTGAGTTAATACAATGAAGGCAATTGGTTTATTGATTTGACAAAAGAAAAAATGTTATGATAAATCATGAAAATAAGATATAAAATATAAAATTTATAGATATTTAAAATATTTTAAAGATATAAAATTTAGATAACTTTTAATAACTTTTTATGCTTAAATAATAAAAAAGTAATAATATTAAACAATCATGTTTTTAAGACGTTTAGATATTTTTGCAGGGTAACCAGACAATATCTGTTAAAACAATTTTTTGCAGTGCACTTACAGAATTTACAGTCATAATCTTCCTACTCAAGTGATATTGCAGATATCATAATCTTTATGTGTTTGCACATGAACCCATATTCATCTTTCTACCTTTATCTTTCCTATTCCCTGATACGCTCTTACTTCCTCCCTCTTTATTTCTCTCTACCTCATTCTATATCTCTCTGAGAAGAATCGATTGGCAAGACACTCTAAAGGAAATGAGATCTGACCCTCTGCATTTGGCCCGCTCCTCTCACACACTCAGAATCATAATGACTCCACCTGCAGGCCAGGATTCCAGTGTGCGAATGTGTTTGCATGCATGTGCTGGCGGGTATATATGCGTGCGTTTGTGCCTGCGTATAACACTCTTACCGGGTTGTGTTTATATGTGCCGGTATGTGACTCTCACTTTCTTTCTTTCTGGCATTTCACCGCCAGACAGACGCGGCCAAGCAATGAGCTCAGACTGGAGATAAAGTCAACAGCCTGCACACACTTAGCTAAAGCGTTTTAAGTATTATCCCCGTTTAATTTCCTTCCTTTTCTGCTGGTTTAACTCTATGAGCAAAGGCATCATTCAGTTTCTGGGCACTGAACGTGTGTTGAATGGCTTTATGGGAAACTACTTCCCTCTCAACATGGCTCTGTATGACTGGCTAGGTTGATGTTTAACGTTGTGGTTGTTGGTGTGACTGGTTCAGTGCATGAAAGACTCTTACCATCGCTTTGACTGCATGTCCACCATTTTCAAGAAAGTCTTAAAAGGAATATTTTTATATAACTGCTTGACAGTTATTATCCATTTCCACCTCTTTCAATATCTCAAGCGGCGTATAGTCCTGCTGTACAGTAAGACTATAAGCTCTGTTCCAAAACAGCCTTCCTGTCTTCTAACTACATACCTATAGGCAGTATCCCTGTGAATTCACCGTGGGAGGTGTTTACCTACCCGTGTCTAAAATAATGACAGGAATAACTGCAGTTCTAAAACATGCAGTTTATTTCAGCGAAATGAGGGAAAATGTCTAGCAGTGTTGTTATCATAGTGTCATATCGTACGCTCAGCATTTTTTTCCTCATTAAAAAGTTTTACCCCTGAAGAAATACAAGTACTTTTGAAAAATATATTTAACATGATGTACACTCACATGCGATAAAGAATCCATTTCAGTAGTCTAAAAAAAAGCCGTTCCATTCTACATGTTTGATCTTAGAGTGCTGCAGGAATGAGTCCTAAAACTTGGAAAATATTTACGGTTATTTATGGTAAAATATTTACCGTTCCATTGTCCCAAAGTTTTTTATTTTTTTTTAAATGCCTGAAATAAGGTCTGCGGTTAAAGGGTTAGTTCACCCAAAAATGAAAATACAGTCATTTCTCACCCTCATGTCGTTCCACACCCGTAAGACCTTCGTTCATCTTCAGAACACAAATTCAGATATTTTTGATAAAATCCGATGGCTCAGTGGCTACGTTTACATGCACCAATTTTCGTCAATCCGAATGAATTAAATCCGATTGCAGATCTGTTTACATGTACTCTAAACATTGTAATCTGATTCAAATATCCGTTTATATGTGTTTTATATACATTCCGATTAAGACTTTTGCGCACGCGCTCTGCGTGTGTGACGTCATATCAATCACACTTGCGGTAACCCGGGTTGCGTCAACAGACGATGATCATGTATCGACGATAGCCAGAGATATTGTCAAAAGCATCAAATCTTGGCAATATTAAGAGGATTTGGTATTTCCAATTAATGTAGGCCTGTTACATTCTTCTAGTCTATTATTTTAACTATTAGGTTCGGCTTCTTTTATTATTAAATTAATATTATACGTGCCGTGAGGATAATAAAAGATTAGGCTATTAGCTATCTTTGAAAATGTTTTTAAAAATTTTTTAGGTCTATTATATAATGAATTATAGGTCTATAATTAAAATTATTAAGAGTGTAAGCTATAATATTTCCTAACACCACATCATCATTGAAAATTAAGCACAGCTTTTATTATTCTCATTTGTTTCACTAGCCTATATGTACGGCCACAAGAGAAATAATGGAATAATTTAAGACAGTTATATACCGTTATCAGCATATTATGTTGAAATTTGTCTCTGAGAGAATATGCTCCGTTAATGCAGCGTCAGACAGCTCCGTCACTTTTTACTTTCAATTCCTGTAGTGAATACTGACCGAGGTTGAGACTTTTTCACCGGCATAACTCTTGCACAAAGTTTGCACGTTGCTTCTTGTGTGATATTTATTGGCTCCCCTTCTTGTTTTAAAATGGAAAGATTTCCAATATTATGACGAAGGGATACAGCTATGCCACTGCCTGTTGGCATACATCTTTACAACTAAAGAGTGAACGTGAATTTGCGCACTGCGCATGTGCCCCAGAGACTTCTGAATACGATTGAGAAAGTAGTCGGATTCAAGCGTTTACATGGTCATTTTTTGCTGTTGGATCGAATTAGAAAAGGAATAAACCACCCCTTCCAATCTGATCGAAATTTTTTTCGGCTCGAGCTCAATCGGATCGATTAAGGTGTTTACATGAACGCTTTTCAATCCGATTGAGCCGTCAATCCGATTACAAATGGATTATTTGGGTGCATGTAAACGTAGCCAATGAGGCCTGCATTGACAGCAAGATAATTTACACTTTCAGATGCCCAGAAAAGTACTAAAGACATATTTAAAACAGTTCATGTGACTACAGTGGTTCAAACTGCCACAGTCACATGAACCATTGAAATTTTAAAATGTTTTGAAACACTTATGACGTAACAAAGCCTCGTTTACTGAAATCACGTGACTTTGGCAGTTTGATACATGCTCCGAACTACTGATTTGAAACAAAAGATTCGTAAAGCTTCGAAGCTTCATGAAGCAGTGTTTTGAAATCGCCCATCACTAGATATTGTTGAATAAAGTTGTTATTTTGTTTTTTTTGGCACACAAAAAGTATTCTCGTTGCTTCACAACATTAAGGTTGAACCACTGTAGTCACATAAACTGTTTTAAATATATCTTTAGTAGCTTTCTGGGCATCTGAAAGTGTTAATTAGCTTGCTGTCAATGGAGGCCTCACTGAGCCATCGGATTCTATCAAAAATATCTTAATTTGTGTTCTGAAGATGAACGAAGGTCTTACGGGTGTGAAACGACACGAGGGTGAGTAATTAATGACAGAATTTTCATTTTTGGGTGAACTAACCCTTTAACACAAAAATACTTTATCTATGACATGAAATACAACAGTAAAATACCACTTGATTTTTTAACCTTTTACATGTCTTGGGGAAAAAAAAAAAGGGACTACAGAGGTTGTTGGGAACTTTAAACGTCAGCACACCAAACAAGAACTACTTAGTAGTCCACTTTCACAGCCTTGTTGCGTAATACACTCCCATGCAAACTATTCTAACTCAAACTTTCTACATTGTGAATTTTAAATAAGGATTGAAAGAGTTGCTGAAAGCTTAGTGGTGGTAATGTTGAAGTTGCGCAACAGTCGTGTTGTTCTTTAGCTTAACTTTAGCTTTTTACTTATGGTGACTGCATTTAGGCTTCAAAATTCATAAACGTTGTGTTCAGTTGTAAAAATCATAACATCACAGAGTTTATTATCCATTAGTTTTTGGTTGAGGGAACCATCATTTCCACATTAGGCTACAAAAATATGTCAGCACTCAGCTTTAACAGTAGCTAACGAGAATATGCTTATAGGAGTATCAGCAGGAAGTGTGTGTGTTCTGCATGCTTTACTAACTGATTGGCCATTTGTTTGAAAGGGGACCTATTATGCCCCTTTTACAAGATGTAAAATAAGTCTTTGGTGTCCCCAAAGTGTGTATGTGAACTTTTAGCTCAAAATACCCCAAAGATAATTTATTATAGCATGTTAAAGTTGCCACTTTTTGGGTGTGAGCAAATACGCGCCGTTTTTGAGTATGTCCCTTAAAATGCAAATGAGCTTTTGCACCCGGCCCCCTTTCCCCTTTCAAGAACTCATGCCCCAGCAACAAAACAGGACAATCTCACGCACCAAAAGCGCCAGAAAGTGCGATCATGTGCCATTTTTAACTTGGAAACTCTTGTTTGCGATAATTCCATTAGCACGTGAGGGCAGCATCAGTTCTGGATATGAAGTTTGAGCAGAATCAACCTTTGTGAAAATTTAGTGTTGAACAGATCCTCATTTGTGAAGCAGTCCAGTGTTCTGGATATCTGTAGATTAGCCGCTGGAATTGTGACAGGCTGTTTACATTTGTAGTGATTCTAGTGAACTGTCAGGACACCAGGACAAACCTTGTTAATATGGGGCATCTGGTCACTCTATGTCTGCAGCCTGAGTTAAGCCTAAGTGACTCATTTGGAACGTTCTACATACTGCTCGTCACATAAAGAGCATGAAAGACTCAAATAATTCTGTCTGAGGTTGATGAGTTGTTGTGTTAATATAATAGGTAGTTTAACAGAATAAATTAACATGGTTATAAATAGGTTAACATTAAAACAAACAAAAAAAACATAATTTTTCACATTATTTCCCCTCGGTAACATCGATTCTCCTCGATGTGCTGTGCACAAGCAAATTTTTGGGTTGTACTGCTCAACAACAGCTTTATAAATATATTTTAACCTCTGATTTTTATTTTCATCCATTTTCAGAAGGCCAAAGCGGTTTTGCTTTTGCATCCAAACACACGGATGTCTAATTGTTCATTGCCACAGAAACCACTGCGTTTCCGCGTTCCACACCACATCTTTTCATCTTGTATGGAGAAGTGAGATGTGGCAAGACTACAAGAAAACTTTGTCACTTACCGTGTACCATGAAAAAAGTCCTTAATTTTGCTGCCTTCTTTTTGGAATGCCGAGAGCAGGGTTATGATGCCTTAAAAAGCTGTCTAGACATCCAGCTCACTATGTTTTGGAACAGAGCTTACATGTACAGATATCCCCTGTAGCCGTAATACTGCTGCACTGCTGGAACTGTCAATAGTGACAAATAAACTGCAAACCTAGTAGCACTTATAGAGAGAGCAGACTGACAGAGGGGCTTTATGTGTGTGTGGACGGGGTGGGCTAGAGGGATATGGATGTCATGTTGTGACACTTGAAGCTTTATAAACAGCATTAGGAGGAAGAGCTGTCAGACACCTTTAGCTCAGCGATCTCTCACAGCCCTGATGAAGTATAATCCAGCCGTGTGAACCTTGTTCCTTGCAGCGATTCCTCAGACAGGAGTACGCTCATGCACATATACACACGCCGTTTCTGCAAATGCAGCACTTTTTGCATACAAGTCATGAGCAATGAGAAACAGTGGGACACAAACAACATGAGTTACAGCGTATTGTTTACTAAACCTCCAGAAATGGATAAAAACACAATCATGCTCTAGTTTTTACAGAATGTGTACATTATAGACAGAGATTGAGGTGGATTTGACTTGCTTCTCAATTCCAGTCAGAGAAAAAAGGAAACAAATGTAAATGCAAACTTATTTGTGAGTAATTAGCTGTTTCATTTACAGTATGTATGACTGACAAACTATGTGTGACTATGTGTGACTGCATGACATTACGTTTATTGGTTTGTTAATCTAAGGTTGGGGAGTAACAAAATACATGTAACTTAGTTACATATTTAAAATACAACATTTGAGTAACTGTATTTCATTCATTACAGTTACAGTACATTTTAAATGGGTGGTAATCAAATTACAGTTACATCTGAAAAGTATTTTAGATTACTAAATTGATTACTTTGAATTTTAATGTCATTTACTTCATTTAAACATTAATGTAAACTGTGACGGGCAATTAATGTAAACAGCAATTGGTGATTCTCAGACTCTGACAGTACATTTCTGCTCATAAGTTTCATACCCCTTGCAGAATATTCAACATTTTAATAATTAACAAAATAAGAGGGATAATAAAAATTGCATGTTGTTTTTATTTAGTTTACATATATTCCACAAGACAAAATGACTGAATTTATAAAAATTGCCCCATTCAAAAATTAACATACCCTTGAATTTTAACTGTCCTGTCATTACCTGGATGATCCATGACTGTTTTCATGTTTTGCGATAGTTGTTTGTGAGTCCATTGTAATTGTAAAAAAAAAAAAAAAAAAAAGAAAAAAAAGAAAGAAGGTAATTTACCTCTTAATTCTGACTTTTTGCAATTTCGAGATTTAAACTCACAATTGTGTTTTATAAAGTCAGAATTGGGAGATATAAACTCACAAATGCTTTTTATAAAGTCAGAATTGCGTGATAAAAATTGCAGATTGCAATTCTGACTTTTTTTTCCCCTCAGAATTGAGAGATTTAAACTCACAATGGCAAGTTATAAAGTCAGAAATTGGGAGATATAAACACTTCTTTTCTCACAATTCTGACTTTTTTTTCTCAAAATTGAGAGTTTATATCTCAGAATTCTGACTTTATAACTCGCAATTTTAACTTTATATCACAAAATTCTGAGAAAAAAATCAGAATTGTGAAATAAAAACTCGCAATTACCTTTTTTGTGTTACATACTAATCTCCTAGAAATATGTTACAAATTACTTTTTAAAGCATGTATTTTGTAATCTGTAGTGAAATACATTATAAAAGTAACCTCCCCAGCCCTGTACGTGTCACTATTCTGTTCAGTTAGTTTCATTTTCATGGACTTTTAGTTTTTTTTTTTTCAGTCACATGTTCTCCTTTGTCTTAGGGGCTGTTTACACGACACCGTTTTCAACTAAAAACGAAAAACTTTATATGCGTTTTGGCCGTTCATTTACACGAAAATGGCGTTTTGGTGGCCTGAAAATGCAAACTTTTGAAAATGGGTTTCAAAGTGCAAGATTTTGAAAATGGTCTCCATGTAAACAACAAAAACACAAATTTGTGAAAATGATGACAACATGCGCATTACATGTTCAGTCTATAGTGCTTCATCACCATCTAATGGCCTGCCAGCAGAAAACAGCACTTTTAGTCATTTTCACGGATTCGTATGAATGGGGATCGTTTTGACAATGGTGTCGTCTGTACGCGGAAAACTCAAAGAAAAAACTTCTCTGTTTTAACCATATGGTTGTCATGTAAATGTACCCTTAGTTTCCTGCCAATCATTAGTTTCTGTGGACACTGAATAATCATCACAGCTGCTTATCATTTAGTTCATTATCACTGTCTATTTAAGATCCTCTGTTTGTATTACTCATTATCTGAGATATATATATATATATATATATTATTTTGAAATCATCTTCCTTGGAAAGGCATTACAGTGTAATCCAAATGGATGGAAATTTTATATGCAAAATAAAGTACATCTTAAATTTAGGCCATCTTATTTTACTTTGTGTATTTTATGTGTAATATCCCAATGAATTATAGATGGGAGAATTCGTAGCTCTGTAGAAATCAGTACAAATTTCAAAGAGTTCAAAAATGTTTCATGCCATTGGGAATCTACTTCAGCATGGTATTTGAGATGAGAAGAGGCGCAAAAACGAGAGGAGATAAGAAAGAGGGATAGAGGCAAACTGAACGACTGGCCTGGGGGTGGAGAATCAAAAAAGAACGATACATTTGTTTTTGGATTATGGGATTAGGTTATAATTCCCACTTTATGAAAATTGAAAAGTGTGTTTAACTCTCCTGTAAGGAAAGGCAGGAGAAAGATGGACAGACAAACAGAAAGACAGTAGCATAAGGCAAATATACACACACACACACACACACACAAGCATACAAACATCATACCATGAACATTATAGTACATCAGGAGTGATTTTGCTTTCTGAGTCTATCTGTCCAAACGGATAAAGGCTGAAATGGTTCAAGGAAAGTGCAAGAACATCACAGAGAAAATGCAGGTTCTTCAGCAGTCTGTTTGTTCTGTTGCTGAGAAAATGGATTCCTGGAATTTGAAATCTTCTCCTCTTCCCCCACCTTATGCTTTTTCTCTCTGCCACATTTTTTCTCTTAATTTCGATCACTCACTCTCTCTCTCTTTTTTGCATATTCTGCAAGCTGCCTTTCGGTTGCATTTTCATACATTTAATTAGAGAAGAGATCTTATTGTGAGTCATAAATGGAGATAGAAACCATATCAAGACTTCATTTAGCATTTTGACTGCCAAACTGCATCTCAGTAAATCAGCACCAGCATATAATTGATACACTTTTAGACTGCAATAGGCACTGCTTGAGTGTATGTGTGTTATAGACTGGAGGGGGTGTTCATATCAGTAATGTTTGTAAAACTCAAGTACAAATTGCTTACAGATTTTGAAATGGAAAATTGATCACAGAGAAAACTGAGATAGCATTGGATAAACAGAATTACACAAAAATGAATGGAAAAATGCGTTCATAAATTTCCCTTCAAGTCCCAGTGCTCTGTTGGGACCTCCGCTCCTTCATTAGAGCTTATACGATTCACAAACTGAATATGAAACTGCAGTCCAGATGGAGTTCTCCTTTCAAGCTCAAATAACAACACACTCATTCTGAAGAACAACTTGATTCAGACATCATTACTACCCTGCATAGATCCAGCGACATGGTTAAAAATGACCACATTTTTGCATTGCGCTGTGCTAAATTTCTATGTAAACATACACTAGACTGACATGTTTAACTTCTGCATCGTCTTGTGCATGACATGGCATTCTGTCTCTAAAGAGTAGCAAGGCTAAATTAAATAAAGGCTTAATAAGATAAATAAGACAAGTATTTGTATTTAAAAATAAATATTGTTTGATGTCAACACTGTGATTCGGCCTTATTAGACACAAGGACGCAGGCAGAACAAAGCCACAGCAAATTTGTTGCACGTCTCCAAGCAACACAGAGCAGTGGCATTTCTTCCTAAAAGAATCAGTTTGAATGAATGATTCAGTGATTCAATGACAAAGCCTTGTTTTGTTTCTGAATGAATTATCGTTTTTGAACAAATCAGTTGAATGAGTGATTCAATGATTCACTCATAAAGACAGTGTTTTTTTCCACAGTAAATCAACTTTTTGAATCAATAGATTCAATTATTTTCTGATTCACTCAAAGATGCCCTAAAAGTATGTACTGTTTTTGAGAAGAAAAAGTACATACTTTTGAGTAGAAGAGAATGCAAGCTTTGGGAAATACTACTTCGTAATTGCATCTATAAAGGGTTAGTTCACCCAAAAATGAAAATAATGTAATTTATTACTCACCCTCATGCTGTTCCCCACCCGTAAGACCTTCATTAATCTTCGGAACACAAATTAAGATATTTTTGTTGAAATCCGATGACTCAGTGAGGCCTCCATAGCCAGCAATGACATTTCCTCTCTCACATTAATGTACTAAAAACATATTTAAATCAGTTCATGTGAGTACAGTGGTTCAATATTAATATTATAAAGCAACGAGAATATTTTTGGTGCGCCAAAAAAACGATTTATATAGTGATGGCCGATTTCAAAACACTGCTTCATGAAGCTTCGGAGCGTTATGAATCAGCGTTTCGGAGCGCCAAAGTCACGTGATTTCAGCAGTTTGGAAGTTTGACAAGCGATCCGAATCATGATTCGACACGCTGATTCATAATAGCTTCATGAAGCAGTGTTTTGAAATCAGCCATCACTATATAAGTCGCACCAAAAATATTCTCGTCGCTTTATAATATTAATATTGAACCACTGTACTCACATGAACTGATTTAAATATGATTTTAGTACATTAATGGATCTTGAGAGAGGAAATGTCATTGCTGGCTATGCAGGCCTCACTGAGCCATCGGATTTCAACAAAAATATCTTAATTTGTGTTCCGAAGATGAACGAAGATCTTACAGGTGTGGAACGGCATGAGGGTGAGTAATAAATGACATTATTTTCATTTTTGAGTGAACTAACCCTTTAACAAACTCTCTGTCGCTTACTTATGTGCAACCTGTCACCGTTTAAACTGCCCTGTCAATCATCTTGTCACAGTTAAAATCCTCCACATTCAATTAAATTTAATTTCCTACCATTTCAGAGAGAAATGCAGTCACACGTTTGCCAATCATGGGTCTTTCATGCGGAGAACTCTCCTCATGTTTGTATAATGATGCATTTAAAAGTTAATGACCAAACGTATCGTTATAAAAGTTCACAATGCTGTTTTAGATTAAATATAATGTGGATAACATTTAATAAATATCTTTTCATCAGGTTAGATAGGCTACTGATTATTAATCACTCAAACCCCTTTATCTTAACCGCTCTGCTTAACCGTCTGTCTCACACATCCATCATGTTTGTAGTTTTTTAACACTTTTTATAAGTGTTTTTTTAGTTCTAATCGAATCCTTGTCCACATCGCAATGGGTTGTGGGCAATATTAGCTGTGAGAGTGTTAAACGGATCTGCACTTCGGATTCTAACCGGAAAAAGTAGACCATCCGGGTATCTTTGGAATACTCATTTCAACACGATTTGGGACACACTAATTCTAATTTCGAATACTATTTAGGATGGATAGTATGTGAATTGGGACGCAGCAAGTCTCTTATAACCACCTAATGGCGTAACAGTGTAACCTCACTGAAAAAAGTTTTGGAGATTTTTAGAGACTCTTTCATGAGTTTTTCAACAGCTTCTGTCAATAGAGCTCCTCTGAATCCACACTTATTATGAGATAGTCTGTCAGCACCAGTAGCCACAAAGGGGCTATTTGTGAGCACTCATTTGAGTCATAAAATGACAAATAGAACACCCTATGGTCTCACAGACTTCACAGACACTGGCAGACAAATGCAATGAGACTGTAAGTCCACATCAAGCACTATTTAGGACAGGGCTTTAGCAGGTAAAGAATTGCTTTTGCCTCAGGAGTGATATAACTGCAATCTAACGTCAACATCGTAACAAATTACAGTGTATTTATGTCTATATGTTCCCTGTGAAGATCATATTCTGGTGTATGTCAAGAGTGTATATTCACAGAATATTCTAGCTGACACATAGACATAGACAAACAGCCTACCATAATTGTCTTTTAATTTGGTCCCAGATCAGCCAAGCTGAAATGCATCCACTCATCGATCACACTAAGAACGATAACCATATAGCATCCACAACAGCGGACAATAATGTTCTGTTCCAATTGCTTCGCAAAATTATTCACTGTTTCTAGTGAGCTGGTGGCGTGGTCTTCACCATTTCTCACAGAATCAGAACAATTGTTAATACTATAAAGTTAAAGTCATCATCCTTGGTGTGAACAGGCCTTAACTGTAAGAGTGTGTTTGTGTTTGGATACGCTGCAGGAACATTTCCACCACTAACCATGATGCCCATGAAAAGTGACATCTGTTGATGGAGTATGTCAGGAACACTCAACAACTTTACATCTCCAGCATCTCTCTCTCCGCCTGTCCACATCCAGGCCTGAAATCTTGGTCTTTTGGAGTGGCAGTTCTGCACCCTGTGTCTATCATTAACAGCTCAGGCTGTGTCAGACAGCTCGATCACCACTTATAGCGTAAACTTTTGCCCTTTCATTGCAAACCAGCAACAGAAATCCCACATCAGAGGTACAGAGGAGAACTAGCTGTGTGTTAAGACTGCACTGTGCATATCAAACACGAAGAGCTGCCGCTTGTAGCTTCAGTTGATCTTAGCACTTTGAAGAGATGTTCGCGATCAGAGTCTTTGTGTTGTCAGGCTTCCACATTATATGGGTTACGCTCAGTCAAGCGTGGCTCACTGGAATCAAATCATTGTCATTAATACAGCTGGAACAACGAGATGCCACCTAGATACACAAATTAGCATGCCAACATGCAATCAAATCTGATTTGCTGTTGTCTCAACAACAAAAACCTTCCCAGCACTGGCTGATGTCCTAGTTTTCAAACACCCTTAAAGATGTTTTTGATAAACTATTAAGGCCTTATTTAATATCTCAGATAAAAGAGGAAGAAGAGGAAGGAGGGGCAGGTGTGGTCTAATCAGGTTTCTCATGCAGGGTAATTGGCAGCGCCGTCTGCCTAATGGAATTAGTGCAGCTTGCTTTGTTCCTTACACTTCGCTTGCTAATTATGCTGGTTAGGTTGAAAGGTGTATGACCTCCACCCTGAACCAGCCCACACCTGGGGTGTTGTACAAGAGATAAGACTGTCACATCAATTTTAGGAGTTGTAAATTAAAAACCCAGTGGAATGCGCACAGAAAACACACACAATAATGCACTTAAATTAACACTACTGTTCACAGCTCATTTTAAATGTAGTAAAATAAGGTTTTAGGGTTCTGAGATTTTATTAGAGGTGTCAAAATGAAAGATTCTTTCTTTTGAGGAACACAAAAAATATATATATATTTTGAAGAATGTTGCTAACACAGGATAACACTTTATTTTGATAATCCACTACCAACTAACTTTACAACTAAATGTCAACTACCAGTCATTAGAGTATTAGTAGACTGTCTCCTTAATATCTGCTAACATTTTATTTTGATTGTCCCCCAACAGATATTCTACTGACTATAAGTAACTTTGCAAGTACATGTCAACTTATTCCACTAACCCTAACCTAACAGTCTACTAATACTCTCATGAGAGTTAGTTGACATGTAGTCTCACATAGCCAGACCTTCAGACTGATGGCAGAAGGTTTGGACACTATCACAGCTTTCATTGGCCAAGGACCACCCATGAGGACGTTTGACTGACTTGTAA
This sequence comes from Ctenopharyngodon idella, assembly GCF_019924925.1. Classification (NCBI taxonomy): domain Eukaryota; kingdom Metazoa; phylum Chordata; class Actinopteri; order Cypriniformes; family Xenocyprididae; genus Ctenopharyngodon; species Ctenopharyngodon idella. The sequence continues at coordinate 23,638,685 of NC_067232.1, forward strand.
TGCAACCAATCACAGTTCCTTTTGTTCTGCATCCTGTTTAGGGGTGTGAAAATGTAGTCGATGTCACTACAATAACAGACTAGCATGCATCTAATAAATTATTCATTCAAGAACGTTGAGCAAGTTTACTGCAACTATGGAGCCGCAAACTTCACATACTTTTGAAAATCCAGCATTTAGTTGATCCTGGTAAGTGCTCGTTGTCAGTTGTAAACACGAAGGCGTTCTTTTTCCATGAGGGGGTTTGGCATCACGGTGTGTTGAGAAATCGAGTCTCCCCCAAGAATCGGGTCTCCTTTAGGACCCAGAGTGATCCCATTGATTCAACTGGCTTTTAATGTGTAGTATTTTTAGCGCCTGATTATAATTCCTGCAAAATCACGTTATGATTTATATAATTTGAAATGCGTTATAATGACCATTAATGTCTTTTAAATTACATGGTTCATATACTACTATATATAACTGAAGCTATAGGTTGTGAAATCAAGCATTTCTCGTTCTTACTGTTTTTTAGTTAGCTTATGTACTAGCATAGCATACATCTAACCGATTAGCCTGCTGGCTTAACTTATATTACATTAGGTATGTTTTTGCTTCCAATATAGTTCCCAATTACGTTTCAAATTAATAATGTTTGTGTGTACTTAGCATGACAATTAATTGATCATTTATAATATTAATATTATATACTATACCACATTGCTATTATTGTATAAAATTAATATTAAATTACTTTTACAGAATATAGTGTGTTGCAACAATCCTTATCCTTATTTTAAAAAATACATTTTTAGGCATGGTTGTGTTTCCAGTTTGTTTTATTATGCAATATATAGGCATTCACTTTATATTTCAAGCATGTTGTTTGTGCACTTAATGTAATAAACATCATACAATAGTGAAATAGGTTACAATTAGTCAAGACATCACTTCCTGGGTCCTAAAGGAGACCCGATTCCTTGATTTCGATTTCTCATGACAACGACATTTAATTCCAGGTGGACAATTAAAGAACGCAACACACACGTCTTGGTTGTAGAATTCAACCAACCAGATGATGACTTCAAAAATCCTGAAGTGTTTCCAGTTAATTCTGTGGGCATGATGTCTGAGGCTGAGACTAATTGACATGTAGTTGCAAATTAATGAGCGTTAGTTGACGTGTAGTTGCAAAGTTACTTAGTTGAGTTAATAGTTAGTAGAGTGTCTAATGTGGACTATCGAAATAAAGTGTAAACTCAAGCAGTTTTGGTGCTGCCCAGTGAAAAACAAAACAAAAAAAAATAAAAAAAAAACAAAAAAAAGGCTGAGACATTTCACAGAATATCTTCTTTTATGTTCCACAGAAGAAAAAGTGTCATACAGGAGTCATACATACCCTTTAACTGTAGTACAGAGTGTGAAAATGTGGAAGTAAGCTATTTTCTTTGAATGTGTGAGGCTTCTGATTCATATAGCCAATTAAATAATATGTTAACAAATATGGCGCTTGAAGCCTTGCACCTTCAAGTTACAAATGGCTGCACTCGCTCTTACATTAAAAATGAGGTGCGTAGGAAAGCATTGGTAGAGAGATGGGATGGGGACATTCAAACCTGCGTCTTCATGAACACAACAGCTCTTTTTATGTGTCATAAAAGAATTACCCACTGGGCCACAGCTCTGGCACAAACAAACAGCTCTATGTGGTTATTTAAATCCCTGCAATTTCAGTTTTAACACACTTACATCCGTTAAATCACCCGCTGTGACTCATTCTGAGGATTTGGTTAAGCGGTCTCATTTTCTTAATAAAAAACCCACAACACTTACAGAAATATGGCAGATAAGTTGGACATATTAGTTAGATATATTGCCGTTTTACTCTGAGAGCAGGACAACATTACAACAAGGACGCCAATGTCTGTACACACATCGGTTTGTGTGTTTTTTTCTCTCAAACACACAGAGAACCCCTCCTTCTACATCATTGCCAGAGACAGGAATCAGCTTCTGTCTCTGTGGGTGTCCTCAGAGCAGTAGAGAGATTGCCAGCATCCGTATTTGACAGATAGAGACAGAGAGGGAGATATTGAAAGAGTGCGAAAATCAGACTGACAGAGTTTGCCTAAATTCAATATTTCCAATATGCATTTTCATTTTATAATCCAGAGGGCAGCATATGGGGCTAAAGAGACTGAATCACACACTGAGCAAAATGAAGTGGGAAGGGAAAATTACAGACTGAGTGAAAACTGAAATATGAATTCCATGCCCTGCCATACAAAGGAAGACACCTGCCAGAACCGATGTGAGGTGGTGGAGAGCAAGTACACGGTTCAGAGCTGCTGAGAGAGACGTCGAGAGGAATCTTCCTGTCTGGGAGATTATAAAAATTAATGTGATGAAGCTCAGACTTACTACTCAGAAATTAATTTTAATGTTTTCCACCCCACTGACCCACATGAGTTCAATCTGGTGCGATACCCAAACCACAATGGTGAATATTATTCATCAGAGACATGGTGAGAAACCTCAATGAATGTTTAGAGCAGGTTTCCCAACCTTTTTGGGTTTTTTGCCCCATCAGTAAGGCTCAAGTGCCCCTTCATTAACATAAAACCTGAAATGTTCTCCTTTAAGCTCATATTACACTGCATATCATTTACATTAATGTTACTGAAATAGCCAATAGTGATATCAGTTAATACTTGTGGGTGAAAAGACTCACCATGTAGCTACCATTTTGCAAACTTGCCCTAGGTTTTTGGTCCGATCGGAACCAAACCAGTGCGGAGAGATTCTCCGGAGTCTCGTTGTCAATAATTATCAAAAAAAAAAAAAAACGTTTCGATTCAAAACGTTTGAAGTGGCCAGAGCCAATTTTACAAAATGAGTTATAACTCGTGAATGGAATGAGATATTCTCACCAAACTCAGCACACCCATGTAAGAGCTTGTTCTGTGGTCATGTGAAAAAGGACATGGCAAAAATTTAAAAATTGGCATGCACTGTCTTCGTCTGAAGTGCCATGATTGTCTATGAGGACATTGACGTATCTCGAAAAACATGTCCGCCATCGGCCAATGAAAGTTGAGCAGCTATCAGACAGGGTTAACAAAGGCCGATCAGAATGAAACTCGCTAGGCCTGTTTGACTTACGGCCCTAGAGGCCTGTGAGAAATTCTAAAAAAATTGGCCACCGGGGGGCGCCTTCGTGTTTTTCACGTGTGCAAACGATTGTGCATTGCCCAATTTTAAGCACGCCCTCGACATTCATACCACATGGCAGAACTCCTCCTTCTGAGCATCTGCCTCTAGGACCGCCACTGTCCATCGAATCGTTCATTAAATATTGGAGATTATTTAAAAAACCAACTTTCGCAACTAGTCCTAGGTTTTTGGCTTAACCTCCATAAAACCACTGCAGCACAATTCTCAGGACTCTCTAGGTCAATAGTTATCAAAAAAATTTTGAACTTTGGCCTTTGGATAGCTATAGTAGGGTCGTTTGAAAAACAGGCATGGCCAAATCTACCCAAAAGCCTATCGTTCCTATACGAAAACTGCTACGAGAACTTATTTCAAAAACCTACTTTGGAGAACTAGTCCTGGGTTTTTGGCTAAACCTTAATAACTGCTAAAAAGTTTTAAAAAAACATATTTCCTATGGTTTACAGGCTTGCTAAATAGAACAAAAAAAGGCCTTAAAACGCTTGAACCCCATTAATTGTTGCTTGCAGCTATATTTTGTTTTTGTTTTTTATTGCTGAAATAAGAATGTTGAACTTTCTTCTCCTGCATCCTACTCTTCTGCAATTCAGACTAAAAGGTTTGTTTGAGCTGTGCCCTCTACTGTCCATGCGTGAATATGCATTTTCTTTTGCATTTACACTTTTGGGGCCTTATCATACACCCGGCGCAATGCAAGCGTTTTTCGGCACAATGCAAGCGTTTTTTGCTAGTTTTAAACTGACCTGTCAGTTTAAATACCAACACCAACACCAAACATTTGAACAGTAGATGTTTCATGTCATTCACACAAATTTATGCACAGTATTTTAGTATTTTTTTCTTCATAAAAGTAACTCCAGATAATTTTAAGGCATTAATATAATAATTTCTGTTTTATATCTAAAACCAAAATATTTCGAAGTACCCCCTGCCATGGGAATCTCTGGTTTAGAGCCATTAACTGTGACCATTGCTTTTGATCATGATCACCATAATATATTTGTTGTAACAAGTCATTCTAAAGACATTAGTATTGATTAGATAAGACTGGAACGTGCTATCAAAGCAACAATGATTGCGGCCTTATGTTCTCTGAGTAGCCCACATTATGTATTATTACTTCCTCACTGAGATACTATCAGTTCTCGTTCTACTTGCTTTGTACATGTGAACTGCACATTTGGTGCATAAAAGCTTTCTGTTGCTTGAAAGACCCAGTAATAAGGTGATTTTCTTTGATTTTATCATATCTTAGAACATTCAGAAACTTGAATCAAATATTTTAAATCAAGGAAAAAAAATATGGCATAAAAATGTGTGTTAAGCTTGAGTAATTACACTAACATCTCATAATAAATAGCCATTCTGATCAGGTTAAGCAAGACCCGATGTAATCTAATCTGCCCCCAGCACCATTAACGCAACACATATCTTCACAGTCTGAGCACATTGATTTATATTCAGCTCTCACACAATGAGCCTTGTTTATTTGTGTGTGTGTGTGTGTGTGTGTGTATTTGGAGACATGAAGGAGGCTTAACGAGCAAGCTGAGTTAAACCCTTTTCACACTGTGAATGAAGCATCTCAGCCATGTCCGTTGTGGCACTGAGCTGTGGCACTGATAAAACCTTTAATATGCCATTTTATTTACACTCACACACTCACCTCCTTTAGTGTGTGTAGAGCCTGATCTTTTCTTTCTTAAAAGCAGTGAAGCAGAGGAACGGTTTGCATTGAAATCCAGAATCTGTGTGTGTCCTCTGCTCCTCGCCGGCCCTTGAGGATTTCGCCTTCTGCTTTCAAATGTCTATTCTGGAGACATGATAGAAAAGTTGATTGCAATTTGCAGCTCATGTCATTTGAATATAACCGTCTCCTCTTCCTCTTTCTGGCAGGCCTCGGTTCTTCAGACCGAAAAATAATCACTCTGAACACACACGGGAACACAAACATACACGCCTACAAACAAGCATGTTACCTTGAAAAGATCTATGGAGGATGTTCGGAGCCTGTGTTTAGGAGTCCCAGCAGTGCCCATCAGACGGAGCTAATTGCTGCTTTCCCAGTGTTTGGGATGCTGCATTTCCTGTCTGAACTTGATGCAGAGGAGGGGGAATGATGGGTGCTTTATGACAGATTCATCCGTACTTCGTATTTCGGTGTAAATAGAGCTTGCGAGCGAATGTGTCTGAGTTTGTGACAGGCAGCGTAATTCTTCCTAAAACTGACATCGTCTCCTGAAATCTGGACTTACATGCTCCCACACACACACACACACAGAAACAGAGACGTGAAAGCATACCCACATGCATGTACACACAAAGACACCTACTCGCACAGACGTGGCAAGGATGTGACAGGAAAACAATGGTAAAGAAAAATAAACTGCATTTCTTCTTTGTAAAGGAAGCTGGGCTGGCAGGTGTAGTATCCGAATTTTGAAGTGCAGACATGCGTGTATTAGGAGGACACCTGACCTACATTGTCGACCTATTTAACAGCTCAGTCACTGGGTGGCCACATGAGATTGGACTCTATCCCTGTATGAATTCACAGCGAGACACATATACTCACTTTATATGGAGCCCAATAGGATTACACTGCAAATATCATTTCTTAACCAGTATTTTTAGATTGTTTTCCAGTAAAGAAATCTAAGCAAAGCTAATTATTTTCAAAGAATAGATCTTGAATCTACCAAATCTACAAATATATAGTGAGGGTTATGCTTAAAATAAGAAAAAATGCCAGTGGGGTATGAAAAATAAACTTAATTGAATATTTATTATTTGCATCTCGTTTTAATGATTTATTCAAAAATACATATGAATGCAATTTGTACAATGCCTTGAATACACCTGAGCATATTTTTCATTTCTGAAATAAAATTTATTTTGATATTTTTATGGTGGTGTAAAGTCGAACGTCATGTTGTAGCTGTCCTGGTATCATAATGAAATGAAAAGTCTCAATAAAACACTGAAAAATGTGTTAAATTACTTGATTTAATTATGTATATCATTTCCACATGTAAGTTACACAAACATAATTTCAACATTATGGAAAGTTATTTTAAACGACCCAATTAAGTAGTCTCAAAGTGATTTTTTATGGTTCCCTGACAGGATTAATTTATTCAGTTTCATATATTTTGGTGTCACATCACTAAATTGTATCATTTATATTTTACATTTATTCATTTAGCAGACACTTTTATCCAAGCAATTCATCTTTAAGAAGCAATAAACATGAGAAGTGCTAGTAATATAAAGTTTCAGACATTGTTCAGAATAGTACAAACTAGAACAGGGAGGGATAAAGGAATAGTGAAAAGATTTTTTTTAAGTATGCAGTTAAAGGCACAATATGTAAGATTTTAGATTAAAATATCCAGAAACCACTATAACATTGTTATATATTTTGTTGACTTGTGCACTTACATTATCCCAAATGTTTCCAACAGTTGAAATCCAGAGAAATCAGCAATTTTAACCAGAATACGGACTCCCAGAATACGCCTGTCAATGATGTCATTATCCGCGTTACCCTCGATTTCCAGTTTTACTCTTATAGAAACCATGGAAACACCAAAGACACTTTAATATATTATGTGCTTTATTAGACAGGTGAGCAACTGTTTGAATACAAACATGAACCAAACTATTGTTTGAATCGCTTGTTTTCTTGATTTACCACGAGTACCATGTTTTTACCATGCCTCAGAGACAACACTATTTTGTCAAGTGGCTAACATAGCATAATCAGAGAGAGATTTTTCCATCATACAATACATTTTTAAATTAATTGCATGCCATTTAGCAACACAAGTCATCCAGTTTTATGACATTCTAATATCGATCTAGATTACTGCAAAGTGCAACAAGTCTCTCATAGCAGCCACCGAGCGAACGCATAGTGAAACGTTATAACAAAACCTTTTTAACACACTCAAATGTATTTAGTATGATTGTTTTAACCATGTAAAACAGTGCTGTGTTGCCCCACATACACAACAAAAAGAGCGGAAATGGCCGACTGCAGCGTAAGTATAATAAATCTCCGCTGGGCTCCCGTGGCTCTCGACCCGCCCTGCTTCATACCATAGTAACGTTAATAAGACTTTAATACATTAGCTCATCTATTAACATGATTTCTGCCTGAGTCCGTCAGATTAAAAAGTCAACTCCCATGATTTCACGCTCATTCGTGGCATCATCAAGCTACACCGTTGTTTTGAATAAGCGACCTCTAGTGATGAAAATTACATATTGTGCCTTTAAGAATGCAATTATAAGACTGTACTAGCTAGTTCATGAGAGTGCAATAGCACATACAATATTAGCATGATATATGCTAAATATGTGCCCTTTAAAGCAGCATAAATATCAATTTTATGTATCCTCAACCTAAGAAAAAGCTCCACTCTTCACCACAATGGTAACCCAGTCTAATTGAAACCATTCAACATTAGTCTCTCACATTGCTCAAAAACACAAAATATCTCATTTTAACATTTTTACTCTCCCCATTAAGTCTCATGCAAATGTATTCTGGGAACTACACTTTCAGTAATGTCAACAGCAAAAATTATTTTTGAGTACTTGATTGGTTCACATAACAAAATCCAGTAGATTGCACATTTTAGAGAATTGCGTTCTTTGAAAGAAATCAAGTTCAGAAGAGAAGCACAATTTTGTTGAGTAGACCCCAAATAATATGAGACAATCTGTGTTTTCCAGTATTTTCAGTGAAAAGGGAAATTCTTGAACTGAAAACCTTAAGTGGTTTGGCATGATCTTTTATTATTATTTCTTAGATGAAAAAAGCGGTTTTGTTCAAATTTTTCTGACCCTGCGTTTCCCTGCCAATGGCTCAAAATTCCTGGAATAGGCTCCCACTTACTCACCACCTTGCATAGGACAAGTGGTTTGGAAAATGGATGGATTTGTCAGCCAAATCAAAGTCAACTAACATGCAAAATGAATGAATACAAATACTACATTCCTAAGAATGTGGCACAAACTAGATTTTTAAAAGCATTTATTTTGGACATTCTTAAATGTCATTGCCCCACATGTATGTGAAATGTTGTAATAGTCAGTTCATGTCATATTCAAGTTTCACAGAATGCATGATTTGTGAAGACTGACCTTCAATGAGTGCTCTCTCGTATAAAGAACAGCACTGTCAGTCTGTCTGTCAATTCTCCTCCCAATCAACTGTCAGGTCATCCTGAAGATCTGATCAGAAGTCATGGATGGATTAAGAGATTCCTGGCCTCTGGGCATAAAAGCATTCAGTCCTTTCAACCTTCAGAATTCTGAGGGGGGAAAAAGTTTACAGGACGAACAACACATTCTTATAATGGGGAAAGAACATAAGCCACTCTCGACACTATCTGCCTATTCTTCAAACGACTCCGGAGTAAATCATTCGTTAATGAGCGACACTCTCCACCTAGACCACTGACCCTGACGGAGGCTCGATAATGAGCTCTCCTGTTAGGAAATGGAGCTGCCGCTCTTTTAAACAGAATCTCTCAATATTGGCATTATCTGCAACGCTGGTTCAGTAACTTTCTCGCATTGATAGACATTATCCTCCTACCTCTTCTATGACTCAATAGTAGTAGTTTAATCAACAGTAAAGTCATTGGAGACTGATCTCTCGTGGTGGACTCTACCAGTGTTAGGAGTCAGTGCAGCAATGCTGGCTTCATCCTGCTCCTCATTATTATATTGGTCTTTCTTCAGAGGTTCAATAATATAGAGTCCTTGTGCAGTCAGGCTGCTTACCTGGCATCTTTTAAACTCAGTTAATTTGGTTGATTGTTGCATTTTGTTAACTAAAACAACATACTTGACAATTATCTGTCACTACAAACCTGAATACATTTGGCTATTTAATTCAGGTAATATACACAAACCATAATATAGGCTAGATGTTCCCAATGGTTGGAGGCATTCATGTGCTTAAAAGTCTGAAATATGAAATCATAGTTAGAAAAATCTGTTTTTTTTTTTGTTTTTTTTTTAAACAGTTTATTGAACCTTTAGAAAAAAGCGATACATGTGTTTCTTTGTTGTTGTTGAGTGTCATTTAATAAATCAGGCTTTTATGGCTTATATAGCATAATATAGGATAATATGGAGCTCATACTTGAGAAGGGAAAAAATTACCTCAGTTTTATTCAGAGGCCCAAACTGAGCCAAAAAAAAAAAAATGCAATTTGAAAAAAATGTTGGAATAAATCAAGAAAATATTTTTTTACAGTGTAGTTTGTAATGTAAGTCAACAAGACCTTCATAACAGTATATAGGCTAACAGACTACTTACTGTACATAAAATGTATATAAATATTTGTTGTCACTCTATATCTCCCAATATGCCTTATTAAGATGACATTCAGTGCTGAGTTTTATGATCAAAGCTCAGTGGTTTTTATTAAGGAGAGTAAAACATATAATGCAAAACAATGATGACTGAGTGATGAACAAACAAATGCTCCTCAAAAACCTGTTATATCATATTTGATACTCACATTTTTACATGATTTTTCCAAAAAAAATGATGTAAAGTTGTTTCAGTCCAGTAAATGTTTATCTTGAAATATTACTAACAATATAAACGTTATTCTTACATTTATTTTATAAAAATCAGTAAAGATTTCTACAGAGCCCCGCACATGATATGCAGGGAAAAAAAGTAAATTGTGCACTTGATTTACTATTTCGTTCCCTCCATTTGCTCAAACGTGCGCACGATTTACTATTTCGTTCCCTCCATTTGCTCAAACGTGTGCACGATTTACTATTTCGTTCCCTCCATTTGCTCAAACGTGTGCACGATTTACTATTTCGTTCCCTCGATTTGCTCAAACGTGTGCACGATTTACTATTCCGTTCCCTCCATTTGCTAAATCGAGCGCACGATTTACTATTTCGTTCCCTCCATTTGCTCAAACGTGCGCACGATTTACTATTTCGTTCCCTCCATTTGCTCAAACGTGCGCACGGTTTACTATTTCGTTCCCTCCATTTGCTAAATCGAGCGCACGATTTACTATTTCGTTCCCTCGATTTGCTCAAACGTGTGCACGATTTACTGTTTTGTTCCCTCCATTTGCTAAATCGAGCGCACGATTTACTATTTCGTTCCCTCCATTTGCTCAAACGTGCGCACGGTTTACTATTTCGTTCCCTCCATTTGCTAAATCGAGCGCACGATTTACTATTTCGTTCCCTCGATTTGCTCAAACATGTGCACGATTTACTATTTCGTTCCCTCCATTTGCTAAATCGAGCGCACGATTTACTATTTCGTTCCCTCGATTTGCTCAAACGTGCGCACGATTTACTGTTTTGTTCCCTCGATTTGCTCAAACGTGCGCATGATTTACTATTTCGTTCCCTCCATTTGCTAAATCGAGCGCACGATTTACTATTTCGTTCCCTCGATTTGCTCAAACGTGCGCATGATTTACTATTTCGTTCCCTCCATTTGCTCAAACATGTGCACGATTTACTATTTCGTTCCCTCCATTTGCTCAAACGTGTGCACGATTTACTATTTCGTTCCCTCCATTTGCTCAAACGTGCGCATGATTTACTATTCCGTTCCCTCCATTTGCTAAATCACGTGCACGGTTTACTATTTCGTTCCCTCCATTTGCTCAAACGTGCGCACGATTTACTATTTCGTTCCCTCCATTTGCTCAAACGTGTGCACGATTTACTATTTCGTTCCCTCCATTTGCTCAAACGTGTGCACGATTTACTATTTCGTTCCCTCCATTTGCTCAAACGTGTGCACGATTTACTATTCCGTTCCCTCGATTTGCTAAATCGAGCGCACGATTTACTATTTCGTTCCCTCCATTTGCTCAAACGTGCGCACGGTTTACTATTTCGTTCCCTCCATTTGCTAAATCGAGCGCACGATTTACTATTTCGTTCCCTCGATTTGCTCAAACGTGTGCACGATTTACTGTTTTGTTCCCTCCATTTGCTAAATCGAGCGCACGATTTACTATTTCGTTCCCTCCATTTGCTCAAACGTGCGCACGATTTACTATTTCGTTCCCTCCATTTGCTCAAACGTGCGCACGGTTTACTATTTCGTTCCCTCCATTTGCTAAATCGAGCGCACGATTTACTATTTCGTTCCCTCGATTTGCTCAAACATGTGCACAATTTACTATTTCGTTCCCTCCATTTGCTAAATCGAGCGCACGATTTACTATTTCGTTCCCTCGATTTGCTCAAACGTGCGCACGATTTACTGTTTTGTTCCCTCGATTTGCTCAAACGTGCGCATGATTTACTATTTCGTTCCCTCCATTTGCTAAATCGAGCGCACAATTTACTATTTCGTTCCCTCGATTTGCTCAAACGTGCGCATGATTTACTATTTCGTTCCCTCCATTTGCTCAAACATGTGCACGATTTACTATTTCGTTCCCTCCATTTGCTCAAACGTGTGCACGATTTACTATTTCGTTCCCTCCATTTGCTCAAACGTGCGCATGATTTACTATTCCGTTCCCTCCATTTGCTAAATCACGTGCACGGTTTACTATTTCGTTCCCTCCATTTGCTCAAACGTGCGCACGGTTTACTATTTCGTTCCCTCCATTTGCTCAAACGTGCGCACGATTTACTATTTCGTTCCCTCGATTTGCTCAAACGTGCGCACGGTTTACTATTTCGTTCCCTCCATTTGCTAAATCGAGCGCACGATTGACTATTTCGTTCCCTCGATTTGCTCAAACGTGCGCACGATTTACTGTTTTGTTCCCTCGATTTGCTCAAACATGCGCATGATTTACTATTTCGTTCCCTCCATTTTCTAAATCGAGCGCACGATTTACTATTTCGTTCCCTCGATTTGCTCAAACGTGCGCATGATTTACTATTTCGTTCCCTCCATTTGCTCAAACGTGTGCACGATTTACTATTTCGTTCCCTCCATTTGCTCAAACGTGTGCACGATTTACTATTTCGTTCCCTCCATTTGCTCAAACGTGCGCATGATTTACTATTCCGTTCCCTCCATTTGCTAAATCACGTGCACGGTTTACTATTTCGTTCCCTCCATTTGCTCAAACGTGCGCACGGTTTACTATTTCGTTCCCTCCATTTGCTCAAACGTGCGCACGATTTACTATTTCGTTCCCTCAATTTGCTCAAAGGTGCGCACGGTTTACTATTTCGTTCCCTCCATTTGCTAAATCGAGCGCACGATTTACTATTTCGTTCCCTCCATTTGCTAAATCGAGCGCACGATTTACTATTTCGTTCCCTCGATTTGCTCAAACGTGCGCATGATTTACTATTTCGTTCCCTCCATTTGCTCAAATGTGCGCACGGTTTACTATTTCGTTTCCTCGATTTGCTCAAACGTGCGCATGGTTTACTATTTCGTTCCCTCGATTTGCTCAAAGTGCGCACGATTTACTATTTCGTTCCCTCCATTTGCTAAATCATGTGCACGGTTTACTATTTCGTTCCCTCCATTTGCTAAATCGTGTGCACGGTTTACTATTTTGTTCCCTCGATTTGCTAAATCGTGTGCACGGTTTACTATTTCGTTCCCTCGGTTTGCTAAATCGTGCACACGGTTTACAGGCTTTTTACTTGCTAAAAAAAAAAAAAAGTATAAACTATCAGTCAGATGACAGAAGGCATGTACAGTAGAAGATTGTGTACAACAGGTTTTTCAGGAAAGTTTTGATTATGCTTTTGATTAGGCCTTAAAAATTTGCATATAAGATACAGTAGCTTCATAGGGTTAATTGCCCCATTGTGTGCCTGTTAAAAGTAACTGATTAAATACAACTTTAGTTTTGTAAGGTCAGCATGCAAACCTGCTTGTTCCACTTGTTGGTCCAGAGATGTTGATAACAACAAAAATCTGTTAGCAAAGGTGTTTCTAAGCTTCACAGTATAGAAACACGGTCGTGTTTCATTCAAAAACAATTATAGTTGTTATAGTTTTTTTTTGGTGGGGGGAGGAGGGGCTAGAGTAGATCCAATTATTAGTTTAAGGCTGCGATGACAAGAACACAGCCTGTGTGCGACTGACGCAACTCAGTCACAATGAGAGATATCAAACTGGACTGTAGAGAGCCGCAGTGCACGTTCACGGATTTACACAGGCAAGTGTATGCAATAGGGAGTCACTCGGATTTAAGGGCCGGACTCTTGATTGATCCATCGGAGGTCTGCTGCGAGATGTGATCTGACAGCAGTTTCTTTAGGCTCCTCAGAGCACAGCAGAGAATCATCAGCATTCCTCTGATCCGCTCACTCCATCATTATGAGCTCCTCTACATTTCATTTGATTCCTTTATCCAATCAATAACCAGCCAAATAAAATTCTAAAATCACTAATCAAGAAGAGAGAGGGGAAGGTACAGAGACAGAGGCGATTCTAGGATTTCAATCTTAGCCTTTTATCAAACTATCAGGTGTTAGTGCATATGTTTATATCTTGGGACTACACATACTATATGATACACTGATAAATAAATAAGATAAAACAGGTCACAGGTTCAAAATCGACAATTACATTTCTAAAATAAATCTATTAAAATAGCAGCTGATCATCAGTAAATGTACATTAATTTATACAGGGGCACATTAATCTATAAGTGTGTATTGTATGTATGTTGCACATTATAAACCTTGTCAACCTGGCTCATGAATATGGCTCATATTATATTGCAAATAATAAAATAAAATAATATCTCACTCAGTATTTTTCTCTTGTTTTACAGAACGAATATGTAAACATTTTTAAATCAAGATACATTTACTTGAGAAGTAAAATGACATTAGATAAGAAGTCTTGTTTTCAGGGATTTTTTTTTTTTTTTTTAAATTAAGTTTAAGTTTATGCTTAAAACATGAAAAAATGCCAGTGGTGTAAGAAAAATCCACTTAGGCTAATTAAAATGGGAAAAAAAAAAAAAAAAAAATTTCCCCACTGGCTGATGTTTTTCTTGTTTTAAGCATAAACTCGTTTTTTATTAAATTAAAAAAAAAAAAAAAAAAAAACTTAATATATATTATGTTATTTTGCTTTTCAAGTTAATGTATCTTGATTTAAGTATGCTTATATATTTGTAATGGAAAACAAGACAAAAAAAGCTGAGCAAGAATTGACTTTTTGCAGTGTAAGTTTGCATAGAAACACAGAAACATGAGAGGTTGGAGGTTCATCAGACTGCCTCATGAATATTAATTAAGTGATGTAACATTTGCCCAATAGTTGTTACAGATATTCTGAAAGTATGTACTACATACTTTGGCCAAGCAAAGTGAGCAACTACTAGACTACAAACTACTTTGTTACTTTTTTGTAAAGTAATGTGTTGTGTTACTTTTGCGTTACTTTTTCTAATCTGGGCTGGGCTGGGCTGTTTGTTTGTTTGTTTTTATAACACCAAAAAGTTCTATTTTTGGCAAATGTAAAGGCCCTTTCACACCAAGTTAAATGAATAAAGCCTCAGACACGACGCGATGCCGCAACACGCGATAAAAGCCACGATGGCGACACGTGATGATTCTATTTCAGAAACGGTTTATATTTCTCCTCGACATCGCGGGTGGAACAGCAACACAAAGTATGGCAATGATAATATCAGTTACTGTTTATGTGCTTTAATGTTAAAAGCATCTAATGTGAGAATATCATTCTGTGTTCCCAGCATTTTAGTTGTAATGAAAACAACACTGGCTAATTCACCTCAGATCTTGAAAATAAATAAATGGGCACAAGTTCAAACTGTCAACTCAGTGCGAACAAACAAGTGTATTCTTTGACTGTTTGTTTCAGTCACACCGTATGTACTTCAAATAATGTTTAAATTGTGTAATATTTATGAATTTTACTATGTACTTGCCCATTTCATTGTGTCTGCTGTGCTCTTGCCGAGAGATCCCGCCCACACTCTCTTCTGATTGGCTGTGGTTTTTGATTAATCTTATCGCTTCTCGTTGTCGCGTCACGTCTAGTGTGGACAGTTGCTGGAATTTTATCGCCTCGCCTGTGGTTAGGACACGGTGTCAGGCTGAAGGAAATACAATACAGTACAGTAGAAGGCGCAGTTCAAACAAACCAGCCTTTCAGCTGTGCTGCCATTCTGGAATAGAGGGTATGCACGTGACGTCACTGACGGCTGTTATGACTGCGGTTACGCCCACTGAGTGGCAAAAGACTGAGTGGCAGCATTGGTTTTCAGCATGAATGTCGCGAAAAACACACAAAACACATCCAAAACGGGAAAGAGCTTTGCGATTGACTGTACAAACAACTTTGACTCAAAATCTGAGGTATATTTTTACAAACTGCCGAAAGCTACAGAAAAAAAGAAGCAAATGGATCGCTGCAATTCACATAACAACTGGACTCCAGGCAGAGAAACATGGATTTGCAGTTATCATTTTGTGTCAAAATGTTGGATTTTGCAGTAAAATCATATCCTATATATTGTATTGTTATATATTGTGTTGATAACTCATAAATTAAATATTTACCATCTCATATTCTGCATAATTTTAAATAAACACTGACAAAAACTATACAAGTTTTAGGGCTGGACGATATATATAACATTGATATAAGTGATCACTCCAATTTAGACCTACCTATATTGTAGTTATATAAGGCTTTCATTGGCAGATTTGCTTTATGTATTTCTCCGGCGTCGAAATCAGGCACATATAAATGTCAGGAAACAAGATTCCTGGCTGCATGTCAATATCCATGGATTAGGTTTCTTTGACATGTTATAAGGAACACTTTCGAGCCCAAGGTGTAGAGTAATCGTTTGTTTTACTCGCGTTTTCGCAGTTTCCCCTATTAAATCCAGTCATGCAGCAGGTTCTTTTGCCACTCAGTCCAGCTGAGGGAGCGTGTCCTGTTGGGAAAGTGACGTTGATGCATACCCTCTATACAGGAGAGCTGTCAGTCAATGCATGGGAAAACAGAGTACTTATTTGAAAAAGTAACTCAGATATTTTGTTGTAAATTGTGTTACTTTACTAGTTACTTGATAAAGTAATCTTATTACATAATTCGCATTACTTGTAATGAGTTACCCCCAACACTGAATATAAAATGGATGAAGGTAGGAATTTCTAAATCGGTTATAACAGTTTCTACGCCAACACCAGTGAGTATAAATTAGTAACCGGGACACATTCGGTCACATGGTTCTAGGGTGTGCTACTGACTAGATAAATGTATAATGAACTTTAAAGTTTTTTGGTGAGAGGAGGATTTAGAGGGCAATACCCTAAAATAGCTTACTGCAACCGCTCCTTTGAGCAAGTGGAAGAGAAATCCCATGATGACAGATTTTTAAGGGTGCTAGATTAAAAACAGTGTGGCTGAAGCCTTTCTAAATAGGGTCTAGAATTGCCTATGGACATTGAGGACATAAAGGGTGACACACAATAGAACATGAGAGACTGTGTGACAGAGGTAAGCACACTATCAGTGTATTAGGATAAGGGGAGTACGCTGCCTAGTAAATGCTGAGTGACACCGAGGTTCACTGTGATGGCATCTCTGAGGATTGTAGATCCTTATCTCTCAGGGGGACAGCGCTCGCTTTCTTTCTCTCTCTCTTTCTCGCTCGCATACACCATTAGCACATCTCTGTGCCGATAAGGTCTCTATGCAGGTCTAATTGTGAGGAAGTGTGCGAGAGCTTTGTGAGTTTCTTACCCAAGGGTGCAAGATCTGAGAGCGCTGGTCGTCCTCTCAACCTCTAGCAGAGAGACTTCCTCATGTACACACAAGTATAGATAGACCCTTTATTGTTGTAGTTAATCAACTTAATTACCAGATGTTAATGCCTTTCGCTCCATCTCTACGGCAGCATTTGTGTCTTTTATCTGTGTGTCCATGTAGGTATTCTTCTGTTGAAGTGTGTGTGGGTGTTTAATTTTAGCACACTGATGGGAGGTGTAAAGTATTGGAACCAATGTGAGTGACAAACTAGATGATTTCCCATAATTGCTTTGGGCACCGCTGCTTTGATGTAGCAGCTGTACTGCGGCAAGGTTCTCAGAATGGCTGCTTGTCAGTCTTCAACCATTCCCGTACATTATTTCATGAAGAAATAATCTGATTATGGCATAATCCATTGAGCAGGTTCATCTTGCACACTGGATTAGTCTCTTTTTAGGCACAATGAGATTAGTTTTTGTGGCGACACTCTCACTTCATTTAGGAATTTATCTTAGATGATGTGCAAGGTTCCCGCACAGATCGTCTATCTCGTGTTTTCTCCTCTCCTCTCGTCTCATCTCTTCTCTTCTATCGTCTTTTCTTGTCTTGTCACATCTCATCTCATCTCATCTCCTCACCTCTCATCATGTCACGTCTCTTCTCTTGTCTCATCTTGTCTCTTGGTGACATAAACAGAAAAACTACAGAAAAAAAAAAAAACAGAATATGACAAGAAAAAAGATTAACTTTGCCCTCGTGAAAAGAAGTGTGCTTAATTGTATTAAATATGCACTTGTAGTGTGCTTCAGATCTTAAAAGCATGTTTTGAGAAAAAAAAAAAAAAAAAAAAAACTGTACTCACAGATAATATAATATAAATGAAATAAAAGACCACTTTCATAACAATGTTTTTCTTAACACACTTAAGTACACTTTTAAAAACTGCACTTTGTAACAATGTCTGACTAGGTTTAAGCTAGTCCCAGACTAAAATGTATGTTTGAGCTGTTTTAACTGAAAGCAGCTTGCACTGATATATCTTAAAATATGTTAGTGCCATTGTTTAGTCTCAAGATTCACACCAGTAATCTTTTTTTCTCGGTTTATACATTTATAAAAACTACTTAAATGCCATAATTGAACTAAGGCGTAATCCTGGCTTAATCTAAGCCCTGTCTGTGAAACCGGGCCTAAAAGTTTCAGTTACACTTTATTTTAAGGTGTTCTTTTTACAGTGTAATTATACATTTAGATACTGAGTAATATTAATTAACTGCATGTACTTACTAAGTCACTGTTTGGATTTAAATAGGCAAATATGTAAGAGTCTATGACTGGATCATTATTGCTATGATTATTATGTTTCTAGCATGTTATATGTTTGGGAACAGTTCTTCTAACCCTAATTGATGGAGTGTGTAGCTTTCTTAAAGGGTTAGTTCACCAAAAAATGAAAATTCTGTCATTACTTACTCACCCTCATGTCGTTCCACACCTGTAAGACCTTCGTTCATCTTCAGAACACAAATTAAGATATTTTTGATTAATCCGATGGCTCAGTGATCGCCAGCAAGATAATTAACGATTTCAAATGCCCAGAAAGCTACTAAAGACATTTAAAACAGTTCATGTGACTACAGTGGTTCAACCTTAATGTTATGAAGCAACGAGAATACTTTTTGTGGTTCGGAGTGTGTATCAAACTGCCAAAGTCACATGATTTCAGTAAACAAGGCTTCGTTATGTCATAAGCGTTTCAAAATTTCAATGGTTCACCACTGGGGGCCGTGATGTTGGCAGTTTGATACACGCTCTGAACCACTGATTTGAAACAAAAGATTCGTAAAGCCTTGAAGCTTCATGAAGCAGTGTTTTGAAATCGCCCATCACTAGATATTGTTGAATAAAGTCGTTATTTTGTTTTTTTGGTGCACAAAATATTATTCTCGTCGCTTCACAACATTAAGGTTGAACCACTGTAGTCACATGATCTGTTTTAAATATATCTTTAGTAGCTTTCTGGGCATCTGAAAGTGTTAATTATCTTGCTGGCAATGGAGGCCTCACTGAGCCATCGGATTTAATCAAAAATATCTTAATTTGTGTTCTGAAGATGAAGGAAGGTCTTACAGGTGTGGAACAACATGAGGGTGAGTAATTAATGATTTAATTTTAATTTTTTGGGTGAACTAACACTTTAAAGTATTTTTTTAAAACCATAAATGCTTTTCACTATATTCGGCAGCACACTTTAATCATATTTCAAAGACAATACAAGTAATTATGAAATGGCATATAAAGGACTACTTAAGTGGGTCAAAAAAGCACCCTAATATTCAGCTAATTGAATTTATTATAAATTTAAACTAGGGGTGTTTGATTGGGGTTGGAGCTGAACTCTTCAGGAGCAAGGTTGACTACCTCTGATTTACTATAATGAACTATAATACAGTTTCATTTAATTGCAATTACCATACAATTAAATGTCTGAAAACATTACATTCAGTTGGCACTCAAGCATATTCTTATGCAAGTATATTATTTCTATAATCAGTGCTCTTTTTTAAAGTATGCTACATTGTACTTCTTTATCACAAGGGTGTACAGGTATAGAACATGTACGTGTAGTTGAATCGACGTATCACACTTAAGATTATGTCCACAATAGTAGTATTGCACTGTTAGGAGACCCATAAGGCAGTTTTAATTGTTCATGAGGTAGATGGCCTGAGGGGAAAAACTTGTGCCTAGATGTTCTAGTGCTCTGTAGCAACTGTTCAAAGAGGCAGCAGCCTGTGTCTGTGTGTGTGTGTGTGTGTGTGTGTGTGTGTGTGTGTGTGTGTGTGTGTGTGTGTGTGTGTGTGTGTGTGTGTGTGTGTGTGTGTGTGTGTGTGAAGTGATTTCTCCTGCCTGTTTCCTCAGTCTGGAGATGTACAGGTCTTGGGAGGGTGGGCAGTGGAGCACCAATAATCTTCTCAGCAGTTCTGACAGTCCATTGCACTTTCCTTCTGTCCGATTCGGTAGCTGAACCAAACCAGATAGTTATGGAGGTACACAGAACAGAACTCAAAGACGGCTGAGAACTGTATCAGCAGCTCCTGGGGCAGGTTCAATCATAGACTGGTGTGGAAAAACACAAATAACCTAAAATTTTCAGATACGCTTGCCAGTTTTGTATGCTATATTAATCAGATGGTCAGGGCAGGGATGGTGGGCACTCCGTGGGTGGGCCGTCTGAGGCTGAAACTACTCTCAATAAGACCATTATTGCATTCGGCTTCTTTAAACAGTGCAGAGATCATGATATTTAAGATCTCATTATGTAAACAGCAATAGAAGATATTTGCTGCATATATCACACAATAAACAAGCTAAAAGACTATGAGGTAATGCGTGCACTGTTTTGGGAAACTTAAAGACAGCTGTTAAAATCATTTTTACCTGCTGAAGTTATTAACATGGGTTTAAGCTAAACAGATGTGTGAGATGCATTTATTGCCCTTGAGATAAAACAACAATGCATGATGGGAAATCAGAATTATTCTCTGCCATTAACTTCTGGTTTGAATGGGGGCTCTTTTCATATTTTTACAATCAAAGAAGGGCACTGTTTTGTTTTGTTTTGTCGCATATGATTATGCAGGTAATTTTCGGGAAAGATGATTTCATCCTTTGATGAACAACTCTGGTTGTTTGTCATTCAGTCCTCCACACTTTTCTGCTCGCTGACCCTCTGAAAACAAGTGGAGTAACTGAAAAGGCAGGGGAAAATGGATGAGGTTGACACAGGATAGACATTTAAATGATTCCCTTAGTCACCCACATTCAGGAGTCCTAATTTTGCTATTTGTTTACAGCAATACATATATTATAACACAGTTTGTTATGAATGATAAATCAGTAACACTTTACAAAAAGGTTCTATTTGTTAACATTAGTTAACATGAACAATGAATATAAAGCATGGTAATACTGTTGAAGTGTTCATCCTGTTGCTAGAACTATTGTTTTGTACACTGTAATGGATTATAAGATAGTAAACAGGTAAGATTTCCTCTAAAATCAATATTTAATGTCCCCGTCATTATTTATTTGGAGAAAGACTCTATAATAAGTTATAGTTCTACAACTGTACATTATCCCTTAAAGGGTTAGTTCACCCAAAAATGAAAATTCTATCATTAATTACTCACCCTCATGCCGTTCCACACCTGTAAGACCTTCATTCATCTTCAGAACACAAATTAAGATATTTTTGATAAAATCCGAGAGCTTTCTGACTCATCCAAATTTAATTACCACTGTCAACACCCAGAAAGGTACTAAAGACATTGTTAAAATAGTCCACGTGACTGCAGTGGTTCAGCCTTAATTTTATGAAGCGACAAGAATACTGAGCCAGCGTTCGGACGTAAACACAGAAGCGATGCACTGTGTTTACTAAGTCAACAGCGTAGGAGAATGACAGCAAATCAGTGGTTCGGAGCACGTATCAAACGATCTCAAACTGCCAGAGTCAAGTGATTTCAGTAAATGAGGCTTTGTTACATCATAAGCTTTTCGAAATTTCAATGGTTCACGTGACTTTGGCAGTGCTCTGAACCACTGATTCGAAACAAAAGATTCGTAAAGCTTCGACGCTTCATGAAGCAGTGTTTTGAAATCGCCCATCACTAGATACTGTTGAATAAAGTCGTTATTTTGTTTTTTTGGCACACAAAAAGTATTCTCGTCGTTTCATAGCATTAAGGTTGAACCATTGTAATCACATGAACTGTTTTAAATATGTTTTTAGTAGCTTTCTGGGTGTTTGAAAGTCTAAATTAACTGTCAATGGAGGCCTCACTGAGCCATTGGATTTTATCAAAAATATCGTAATTTGTGTTCTGAAGATGAACGAAGGCCTTACGGGTGTGTAACGACATGAGGGTGAGTAATTAATGACAGAATTTTCATTTTTGGGTGAACTAACCCTTTAAATGTCCATCTTGTTTGAACTTGTTTGTTCATCTAGCTGCTTGCTAGGAGCTGTTTTTCTTCACGGAAACTTAAGCTAATAAAATATTTCAACTCAAATCAGGATTTGTGTTCAGTATATGTGGTAAGTAACTTTGTAACAAGCGGGATAATGTACACTCTATTGGGGTTTAATTTGCGATAACAACTGGCTGAATGTGGATTATGCCTTAATTACTGTAAAAAATGTAATGCTCATTGTTATTTAATATTAGTTAAAGGATTAGTTCACTTCAGAATTAAAATTTCCTGATAATTTCACTCACCCTCATGTCATCCAAGATGTTTATGTCTTTCTCCAGGCGAAAAGAAATTAAGGTTTTTGAGGAAAATATTCCAGGATTTTTCTCCATATAGTGGACTTCAATAGGGTACAATGGGTTGAAGGGTCAAAAGTACCTATCCAGTGTCTACAAAGTGAATGTGCAAAGACTAAGTGAAACAGCCTTTACAAAAAAAAAAAAAAAAAAAAAAAGGTAAAACGATGTCGGAATATTTTGAAGTTGGAGGAGAAAATGAGATGGAGTTTCTCACCCTACCGCGGTACTTCCACCTACGTCACGTGTGACCTTTCCAATGTGATTACGTAATGCGTGGCGCAACGCAGAGCAGTGCAAGATGAGCATTTGTGGTTAAAAAGTATATACATTTTTATTTTATTTTTAGAAAATGACCAATCATTTCACTAGATAAGACCCTTATTCCTCGGCTGGGATCATGTAGAGCCCTTTGAAGCTGCACTGAAACTGTAATTTGGACCTTCAACCCGTTGTACCCTGGTGAAGTCCACTATATGGAGAAAAATCCTGGAATGTTTTCCTCAAAAACCTTAATTTCATTTTGACTGAAGAAAGAAAGACAAAGATCCTGGATGGCATGGGGGTGAGTAAATTATCAAGAAATTTTAATTCTGAAGTGAACTAATCCTTTAATGGTTGAACTAACGTTAACTAATGTGACAATTTAGGAAGCCAATTATTGTTAAGTGTTACGGACAGGTCTATATGTTCTGTAAATGATCTGCGTGCAGGGGTGCCACGGCTGGTGTTCGGGAGCCGGTGGGATTGTCTGACAGCGGGAGATTCGTGCTCCAGCGACGAGGCATGCAGCCCGCGCTTGAGAACGCTGCGGCAGTGTGTCGCAGGCGGCGGGAGCGTGAAGCTGGGTCCGGGGGCACGCAACCACTGTGAGAACGCAGTGACGGCCCTGCTGTCCAGCCCCCTGCACCGATGCCAGTGCAAACGGGGTATGAAGAGAGAGAAGAACTGTCTTAGTATCTACTGGAGCCTCAAGCAGTCCGTACTGCACGGTGAGCGAATTCATATTCATAATTTGTCTTTGTCACGTACAAAGCACCCGCTCGCACAATGATGCAATTACAAGTTCTAATGGCCACACACCCACGCGGTCCCCGGAAACCACTTCAATGGATGCTAATTAGACGCTGCGTTTTAATATGCTAACCAGTTTAGCATTATAGAAGCATTACTTCAAACTGAACTTTTACCTGTGACACTCTCATTAATTCACCGAAACAAAATACTCTGTTACCATAGCCACGAAAACCCTATTTGTGTGTGCGTTTACAGGGCTGAGCTTGGTGGAGAATTACCCCTATGAGCCTGTTGAGCGGGGCTTTGATTATGTTCGCCTGGCCTCCATCGCTGCAGGTCAGTGATTTGCACAGACACACTATGCCGATTATGTACTATGATGTTGGAGCTGATATTTGGAACTGATCACGATGTGTTTTGTCACTTCTGTGCCAAGCATTAGCAGTGAAGAGTTATTAATAGGGCAGAGCTTAACAGCTTACAACAGCAAAACATGAGCACTTTGTTTAATGTATTTGGATATAACATAACTGGAGTTTATCTGCACTATTGATGATAAACTGTGTTTTCTACGAAATGAGACATGCATTAGGGACCTGTCAAGAGCAGAACAAACATTTCATTGTGGGCCAAAGCTTCTCAGATCGGACCTAACAAAGACTAAACGGTCGGATGATTTGTTTTAGAATTTAGTTTTCTAATCAAGTCTTTTCGCTCATCATTTTCTTATCTCTCTCTCCCATCTCATTATGTTCCCTCAAAATAGCAGCATACCAAGTTTAGAAACTTATTTTTGGAGGAGCCACATGACTAAAACTGTCAGTTTGTCAGCCTCAGTTTATGGGGTGCTTCAGGCATGAGCTGAATTTTATGGACCCCGAGGGCAGCACATAATGATCCATTTACTCATCATCTCTCTCGTGCACACACACACACTCACAGACACACTCGAGTCCAAGCAGACGCACATAAAATAACATTTAAACTCTTGGGGATAGGACAGAGAACGATTTCCTCAAAGTAATGGAAGTAATGTCGGTCATTCATGCATGACTTTTAATGATGGCTGCTCTCAACTCTCAAACACAGAGAGCGTTTAATAAGCTGGCTTGAGACAACAAAGATCAAACAAAAATGTGGAAATTAGAAAGAGGATGGGAGAGAGAGAGAGAAAGGGGGGGGGGGGATAGACACAGAAATAATAATAAAAAAGACAAAGAAACTGTTAAAAATGGGAGAAATTAATGAAATATATTCTCAGCATTATAATGGCCTTGTAACAGGCTGTTCTGCCAGTAATACAGTCTCAAATTAAAAAGCCCACTTACCCAAACAGGTGCTTTTGTTATTTTTTTTCCTCTCCATGTTTGATTTTGTTTCTATTTCTATTACATATTATCTCACTCATGGGGCATGAGGCTTTTAATGTACTTTGCTGAATATATTATATTAGCCTTGAAAGATACATTTTTCATTGTAGATATATATTTGTGAGTGTAAGTATGTGTGTGAAGTGTAAGGCCTGTAATAACTGTTTGATTGGTCCCAACAAACTCTGATGTACTTACATCTAAAATCTGTGTATACAGCAATGTAATGAGTACCACAATATTAGCTCAGTATTGATCACAAGCTCGCAAAATCCTTTAATGATGGATGAGAAATCTTGCCAAAACAGATTGAGCAGAATCTCTTGAATATGAAAGAAAAAAATAAATAAAGAAATGAAGGAAGGACAGAAGGAAGGAAGGAAGATGGAAAAGAAAGAAAGAAAGAAAGAAAGAAAGAAAGAAAGAAAGAAAGAAAGAAAGAAAGAAAGAAAGAAAGGAAAAAAATAAACAAAAAATAAAGAGAAATAAGCACAGAAGGAGGGACAGAAGGATGGAAATGAAGGAAAAAAGAAAGTAGGGAGAGAAGAAAGGAAGCAAGAGAGATAAAGGGAGGAAGAAAGGATGGATGCAAGTGAAGGAAGGAAGGAAAGAAGCAAAATGCAAGCGAAGGAAGGAAGAATGCAAAAGAAATGCAAAGAAAGACAGGAAGCAAAGGAAGGAAGGAAGGAAGGACAGGAAGCAAATGAAGGAAATAAATAAAGGAAGAAAGAAAAAGAAAGAAAGAAAGAAGCAAAGGAGTAAAGGAAGGAAGAAAGCAACGAAGGAAGGAAGGAAGCAACGTAAGAAGCAATTGAAAGGAAGGAATGGAAGGAAGGATGGAAATAAAGGAGAAAAGAATTTAGGGAAGGAAGGAAGGAAGGAAGCAAAGGTGTAAAGGAAGGAAGGAAGCAATGAAAGAAGCAATGGAAGGAAGGAAGGAAGGAACAAAAGAAGCAATGGACAGAAGGAATGGAAGGAAGGAGGATGGAAATAATGAAAGGAAAGAAGCAAGCAAAGCAAGGAATAACGGAAGAAAGCAAAGATAGAATAAAGGAAGCAATGAAGGAAAAGAAGCAACAGAAAGGAAGGAAGCAAAGAAAGCATGCAAAGAAGAAATGAAGAAAGAAAGAAAGAAAGAAAGAAAGAAAACAAAATGATGGAATTAAAGAATTTGAAAAGTAGACAAAGAAGAAAGATGGGAAGAAAAATGAAAAGAAGGAAGCAAAGGAATGAAGAAAAGGGGGATGAAGCAAAGAAATGAAGGAAGCAAAGTAAGGAAGAAAAAGAAACGAAGAAAAAAAGAGCAAAAAAAGAAGGGAAAGATAGGATGGAAGGAAACAAAAACAGAAGGAAGGAAGCAAAGAAAAACCATGGGATGGTTGTTGGGATGTCTAACAAATAGAGCATGCTTAAAGATATAGAGGAGGTGAAGATGAAGAAAAGATGACAATGAAGAGGGCAGTGGCTAAAAAAGTTCATGGCTCATGGGAGAGAGAGAGAGAGAAAGAGAAAGAGAGATAAAGCGAGTTCTATAGCAGTGTAATGCTGGCAGGCTCTCTGCGGCCCACATTAGTCTGATATGAAAAATGAAGCAGCAGGAGCAGCCAGTCTCAGCTGGGACCTGCTCTGTGATAGAGACCAGACTCATTCAACTTTCATTCCCACTCATGCTCTATTCATTAGCAGCACACACGGGCCACCCAGACTCACATCCACTTTGAGCAGACCAACTCAAACCTTCATTAGTACATGAGAGAAAGAGACGTTCCGTGTGAACCTCAACCCTCATTAGAACAATGAGCAAGAGCGCACCTCCAGAACTCAGGCCGCTCTGACAGCTGGACAAGGCCGTCACGAAAATTCACAGAGTCTGGAACAATATGTATATTCCTGGTCCACTGAGTAGTGGACACAATAGATGACATTAGTTATTGAACTGGAAGGCTTTTGTAAGTGCATTGAACACACTGTCATGCTGATTCAGAACTATTTTACGTTTTGACAACATTTGTGGCTACTGCATGCAAATTTGTACAATCTCATTTGTATGTTTTCAACAGATTGAGCACAATCTCTTGAATATGAAAGAAAAAAATAAGAACAAAGAAAGAAATAACAATTATCAAATTGGAAGGCTTTTGTAAGTGCATTCAACACTCTCATGCCGATTAATAACAATTTTTTGTTGACAAATTGATGACTAATTCATATGAATTTATACAATCTCATTTTTACATTTGGATTTGCCGCACTGACGGTTAGGTTTGGGTGGACCTTCATGCACCGTGTCCTAACAGAATGCGGTAAGATTCTAGCAACAAAACAACACAAAAAATGTCTGTCAACACCAGACGCGACGCGACACTGAGACGCGATAATGTCAATCAAAAATTACAACCAATCAGAAGAGCGCGTGGGCGGGCTCTCTCGGCAAGCTCCCGGCACTCGCAACGAAATGGACATCAAATTCATGAATATTACATCATTTTTACATTCACAATGAGCTGACAGTTTGAACGTTCTTGTTTCTTTTCATTTATTTTGAAGATCTGAGGTGAATTGTCCATTGTTGCTTTCAGTACGGCTATAAAAGACACACAAAATGATATTCAAACTCACATTTATTCGCTTTTAACATTAAATAAAGAGCATAAACAGTACCTGAGACTATCATTATCATACTTTGTGTTGTTGTTCCAGCCGCGACGTCGCAAAAAAAAAAAAAAAAAATAGAAACCGTTTCTAAAACTGAATCATCGCGTGTCGCCGTCGCGGCTAGTTAGGACAAAAACTTTGCACTCTTTCCACAAACAATACTCACTTGCACACATAGTCGGTCTCACAAACCCGAAGTTGGACCAGGCAATTGGGGTTTTTCCCTTTCTTCATACGAGCACGCACTTTTAACACTGCACTTTTTGTTCCATTGACTTCCATTCAAACGCATACGAATGCTTCAGACCGGAAACACAAGCTCGTGCGAAAAGTTTCGCATTTCGCTGCGTTCCAAAGTTCAAGTTTGGTGAACTCTGACCTGCGAATTTGCATCACGTGAAGACGTGCGACCAGTAGAAGATCGATTCGTCGCGTCATGACCTCTTGGCTGAATTAAAAGAATTATATTTTTGCAGTAAAGTCGAGTAGGTTGTATATTTTTACATTTTATACGTATTACTATATGTTATATGTTGAATTCACGTTTTTATAAAAAAAAAAAAAAAAAGACGCTGTAGACCGTGGCGTCATATCACGACCGTTGCAGCATCCGATGAAATTTCGCACATTCAAAGTCTAGTGTGACAGCGGCTTAACATGGAAAAGATAAATTTTAATGCGTGTCTAACGCGTTTAACGTCGCGTCGCGTCAGGACACGGTGTTACTTTTTTTCTAAAAAAACAAAAAAAAAAACAAAAAAAAAAACCGTACTTTTCCTTAAAAATCACATCATATGAATTCATACGAAATCGCCACCTTGCAAAATAGTTTTCTTATGGTGTACAAATCACGTGAGCTGGTAGGTAATGCCACATTTTGCAGCTGTGTTTGGGTATTCTGTGATATCTTGAGTACAGGATTCTGTTTCAGCACTGGACAGCGACTGATGGCTGCAGCCACTCCAAGTACCTTTTTGTTTGTACTCCAGTGGAGGCAAGTGTAACTAACGCGTTAATCTCTTTATTCTCTCTCTTTCCTTTTAGAGTCTGAGGTGGGCATGACAACTGTCAACCGTTGTTTGGACGCCGCCAAGGCCTGTAATGTTGATGAGACATGTCAAAAGCTACGAACGGAGTACGTGTCGGCATGCATCGCCCCATCAGCCCTAGCCGGGCCCTGTAACCGCGCGCGCTGCAGCAAAGCACTGAGAAAGTTCTTCGACCGTGTGCCGCCCGACTACACGCATGAGCTGCTCTTCTGTCCGTGCTCCGACACTGCATGCGCAGAGCGTCGGCGCCAGACCATTGTGCCTGCGTGCTCGTTTGAAGAAAGGGAAAAACCCAATTGCCTGGTCCAGCTTCGGGTTTGTGAGGCCGACTATGTGTGCAAGTGAGTATTGTGTGTGGAAACAACCACTATAAATACAATCAAGCTCTTTTGTGGAGCCTGAAGATTGCAGCACGGTGCTAGGGTGCCATATATAAAGGTGCACAAGGTCAAGGTCTGAAAAAATGAATGTTAGACGTGTTTAAAATTATATATTATCAAAATTGAAAACAGTTGTGCTGCTTAATATTTTAAGCAAATTGTGATAAATTTTTTTCCAGGATTCTTTGATTAATAGAAAGTTTAAAAGAACAGCATTTATTTGAAATATTTAATGTATTCTGGCTGAATGAAAGTATTAATTTCTTAAAAAAAAAAAAAAAAAAATCTTACTGACTCTAAACTTTTGATAGTGTATATGAGAAAATAGGCCATGCTATAGCACCCCTTGTGGCAGTGTTGATTTTAAAATGCAGTAACACACAAAATCAAGCTTGTATAGCTAGAAGACTGGGGCCTGGTTTCACAGACAGGGCTTAGGTTAAGCCAGGATTAGGCCTTAGTTCAATCAGGACATTTAAAAGGATAGTTCACCCAAAAATGAAAATTATCCCATGATTTACTCACCCTCAAGCCAGGTGTGTATGACTATCTTCTTTCAGACAAACACAATCAGTTATATAAAATACATCCTGGCTCTTCCAAGCTTTATAATGGTAGTGAAGGATGCATTAGATTTTGAAGCCCAAAAAGTGCATCCATCTAACATAAAAGTAATCCATACGGTTAATAAAGGCTTTCTGAAGCCTTTGATTTACGCTAAAAGAGTAACCTCTAGGATGTAGGAGTAGTATAAGCTTAGATGCCGCTCGTGGTTCAAACAAATAGGCCTGTGCAACAAACTCAAGCTCATCTTCTCTTATATCGAAAAGCTCTGACATTTCTCTTTAGAAATTCTTGTTTTAGACTTCTAATTCGTGACTGGTGTTTTGTTTTTCTCTATCCTCTGCGCTTCCACGTTCGTCATTACATCATGCATCGGTTTAGGGTTACTCTTCCGCCGTAAATCGATGCCTACGGCTGTCTGCCGGAAGCTAGTTATAGTTAATAAAGTATGGATAATACTACATATACATATAATCCATATTATGGATAATATGGATAATTTTCTCACAAAAACACATCACTTCACTTCAGAAGGCCTTTATTAACCAACCTGGAGCTGTATGGATTACTTTTATGATGACTTCACTCCCATTATAAAGCTGGGAAGAGTGAGAATATTACTTAATATAACTTCGATTGTGTTCATCTGAAAGAAGATAATCATATACCTAGGATGGCTTGAGGGTGAGTAAATCATGGGACAATTTTCATTTTTGGGTGAACTATCCCTTTAAGTAGCTTTTATAAAAAATAAAAAAAAACATTACTGGTGTGCATCTCGAGACAAAACAATGGTTCTGACATATTTTAAGATATGTCAGTGCAAGTTGCTTTCAGTTAAAACAGCTCAAACATGAATTTTAATCTGGGACTAGGCTTAAGCCCTGTCTGAAACTGGGGGTGTACATCATAAACACTGTAATAAAAGTATAGGAAGATTTTATTCTCCTTTATCGGTTCACTATGGACAAACAGAGAGATAGACATAGATTCAACAAACACATTGAGTCAATATAAGTCTGACAGCTGCAGTCACTCTACAAGGCTCTCAATAGAGCTGAGTTTGGTCATATGTTCCCATCACAAACACAAAGGCCTTCATCGGTCTCTGCATCGATCAAACATCACACTTACATACGCCAAGCAAGCACTCTGCTGACACAACACATTACACAAGAGGAGATCACTTATGGCCACAACAGCCAGTTAGCATAAGAAATCAGCAGGGAATGTGGGTAATTCCTCTGAGACTGACCTGGTTAAATGATTGATTGGTGACCAGAGGACTGGCAGAATGTGACCTGCATGTTAATGGTCCCGGCCGGTCACTGCCACTCTCTCCGTCGGCTGAATATCTGGCAGTTCTCCAGAACCCAGAATTGCAGTCATGTCTCTGATTAAAATGAGAGCAAAACAAATGGATCAGGACTGTGTATATGTAGGGGGGAATTGAAAAAAAATAAGAGAAAAAGACTGAGGATGGAACAGAGTGTTGGTGGAAAGCATTCTAAACAGAACAGAAGAGGACAAAACAAAACAGAGTATGTAGCCCCACCTACACATATAGCGTAATGTAGCTTTGAGGAAAGTGTTTGTGGGAATGTGTGTTTCTGAGGATTTGCTGACTGGCTGGATGATGGATGTGCTGTTGTGGTTCCCACAGGTCTCGCTGGGCTCAGTTCCAGCACGACTGCCAACCCTCCAAGCTTACTGCCAGCGGCTGCCAGCAAGAAAATTACGGAGCCTGCCTTATTGCATACACCGGCCTGATAGGTGAGAAATCTGGGCAACAGAGTCCAACCTGGCTTATCACATACACCAGTCAGATAGATTAGAATTATGGGCATTACAATCTTATCAAGCTTCGCTTCTGCACCGACAGGTGGAATTATGGGAAGGGAAGAGCACTGTGATACACACATGTTTTTGGGGGTTTACTAAACCTTATCAACAATGCATGTGATGCAAACATTCAAAGATTAATCTTAAAGTGTCATTCAAAATGTGGCCTCTCTCTCATTACAAACCTGTGACATTGTCTCTTCAGTGGAATACAAAAGAAGATATTTTGAAGAATGTTTCAAATGTTTTTTATCCATAACATTGGGACGAACTAAGCTTTTAAGCCTTCAGAGAGCAGCCCACATCATTTTTCTTGCATCTCTTGCAATAAATCCACAGACAATTGCTGTGAAATGTACTGTTCTAAAATTTTAGTTAAAGCTGGCACCTTCTCACTCTAAATCGTTACTTAATAGTGGTAATCAACTGCTGCTAGTTGTCATGGTGGAAGGCTACTCACTTTGATGTCAGGGCTTGACATTAACACCTGCCAAATGCAGGAGGATTTCAGAAGTGGTGTGTAATGCTGTCAATACTGGCGGGTTGAATTTTATATATATATATATATATATATATATATATATATATACACATTTGCTGCCAAAACAGCCCTGACCCCTCGAGGCATGGACTCCACTAGACCCCTGAAGGTGTGCTGTGGTATCTGGCACCAAGATGTTAGCAGCAGATCCTTTAAGTCCTGTAAGTTGCGAGGTGGAGCCTCCATGGATCAGACTTGTTTGTTCAGCACATCCCACAGATGCTTGATCGGATTGAGATCTGGGGAATTTGGAGGCCAAGTCAACACCTCAAACTCGTTGTTGTACTCCTCAAACCATTCCTGAACCATTTTTGCTTTGTGGCAGGGCGCATTATCCTGCTGAAAGAGACACAGCCACCAGGGAATACCGTTTCCATGAAAGGGTGTACATGGTCTGCAACAATGCTTAGGTAGGTGGTACGTGTCAAAGTAACATCCACATGGATGGCAGGTCCCAAGGTTTCCCAGCAGAACATTGCCCAAAGCATCACACTGCCTCTGCCGGCTTGCCTTCTTCCATGTGTTCCCTAGGTAAGCGACACACACGCACCCAGCCCTCCACGTGATGTAAAAGAAAACGTGGTTGATCAGACCAGGCCACCTTCTTCCATTGCTCCGTGGTCCAGTTCTGATACTCAGGTGTCCACTGTTGGCGCTTTCGGCGGTGGACAGGGGTCAGCATGGGCACCCTGACTAGTCTGCGGCTATGCAGCCCCATATGCAACATGCACTGTGTATTCTGACACCTTTCTATCAGAACCAGCATTAACTCCTTGAGCAATTTGAGCTACAGTAGCTCGTCTGTTGGATCATCTGTTGGCCAGCCTTCGCTCCCCACGTGCATCAGTGAGTGTTCCTTTGACCACTTTTGATAGATACTGACCACTGCAGACTGGGAACACCCCACAAGAGCTGCAATTTTGTGATTTTGTGAAGAGCTGTAAATTCCTAAGCACTAATAAGGGTCCTCATCAGTCAGGATTTGGCCCAGAAGCTGATATCCAGCATGCCAGAGCGAACTGCAGATGTTATGAAGAAGAAAGGTCAACACTGTAAATACTGACTCTTTACATACATTGAATGTTTTTGCCAGTAAAAGCCTTTAAAACTTATGAAATGCCTATCATTGTTTTCTAGTATAGCATAGAAACATGTGAAAAAAGTAATCTACAAATACTGAAGCAGCAAGCTTTGCGAAACACAAAATTTATGTCACTGCCAACGCTTTTGGCCACCGCTGTATGGTATTGAAATGTCCACTGTAGCACATGGTATCGCAATGCCCCGTTTGCTTTGAAGTGTTCTTTGAAGGTCTAAATGCAGTGAATTTTGGCTTGCATTTCTGTAACCAAAGCTAAATGTCTATTCCCATGTAACACTTTAGCCATGGTTACACACTGGCTAAACACCCTCTGGCTCAGCCTACTACAGTAGCCATGCCCCAAACTCTCGCTATTGGTTGAGCTGGAAAGAGATTGACGGATGTGAGCGGACTGCTCTCAATGTTTACACTTTTGGGGGAGATAAATCCATAAATGGCATATGGTAGTCATTGAAGCATAAACTGGGAGAGTATTTTTAAAAAAAAAAAATCTTACATACTTTATCAGGGGTGTCCAAACCTGCTCCTGGAAGGCCAACATCCTGCAGAGTTTAGCTCCAACTAGCTCCCAACACACCTGTCTGTAAGTTTGCAGGACAGTGACTATCTAGGAGCAGGTTTGGACACCCCTGCTTTAAGTTGTTATTTGGTTCTGTAGGTTGGTATAAACCTGAGTACTTTTAGGTGTGATCTGCAGTACATTTGTGCCATTGACGCAAGTAGTAACACTATGACTACTAGCAGCAGCCGATTACTACTATAATGATTCATGACGAGAAGATTCCAGCTTCTACAAAAAATTTAGAACAGCACTTTTCACAGCATTTGTCTGTGGATGTATGGCAAAAGATGCAAGAAAAACAATGTGGGCTGCTCTACGAAGGTAATTTATTTGGAGACAAACAGCCGAGACACATTTCACTATAATAAATTTGACCAGGAGCATGCAATGATGCAAATTATATGTCATCAATAGAGGCTCACTTTGCAGTTTGGTGCCTAGGGTTTATTAACTAAAACTAAAGCCATAAAAAAAACTTTTGTTACTTGAAATAAAGAGCTATATATTATGGAAGCTTTGTTTCAGCTACTGAATCTAAAAAAAAGGGTAATTCTGACTTTTTTCTCGCAATTGTGAGTTTACATCTCACAATTCTGACTTTTTTTCTCAGAATTGTGTGATATAAAGTCGCAATTGAGTGTTATAAAGTCAGAATTGTGAGATATAAACACAATTGAGAGTTATAAAGTCAGAATTGTGCGATATAAACTCGCAATTCTGAGAAAAAAAGTCATTCTTTTTTTTCTTCAGAAGTGGACTTCATAACAGAATTGTGAGTTTATATCTTGCAGTTGCTAGAAAAAAAATCAGAATTGCGAGAAAACGTGTAATTGTGAGTTTATAACTCACAATTTTGACATTATAACTCGCAATTGCAAGTTTATATCTCGCAATTGCGACTATATATCAGCAATTGTGAGAAAATAAGTCAGAACTGCGAGATGTAAACTCGCAATTGTGAGATAAAAAGTCGCAATTACCTTTTTTATTTTTTATTCAGTGGCGGAAACAAGCTTCCATAGTATATAAGATTAACTTGATATACTAAAATAACTAAAACTGAAATTACTGAAAAAGTACTGATGGATGAGAAAAAAAAAAAAAGTACACAACAAAATTACTAAAACTTTCAAATGAAAATAGAAAATATACAAATAAAAGCTAAATCAAAATATTAATAAAAACTATAATAATATATCAGTGATATTAAAGTAGTTTATACCAGAAATAAACTGAACACTGACCATAAATTGGCTCAGGCCAGCACTCTGAAAATTTCCCCCTGCACTGTAGCTTTCAAACCATATTCACATACAAATAAGGCATTGCGAAATTTGATAGACGCATCAGGATTGACGCCAAGGATGCCAAATGAGATTTGCTAGTACAGAGAACTAAAGAAGAGTTTGTGACATTAACAAATGTACACGTCAGAAATGGCAAGAAAAAGATAGAAGAGAGAAAAAAAAAAGAGACCAAGCACTCTGCCCTGGCTGTTAGTCATTACAGCAGTATTTTCCAAGTGCGGTTGTGAAGATGTTGCACTTTTGTGTTCTGGGACAAAAGAAATCAATGTGTTTAAACGGGTCCCTATCAGACCATAGAGTTCTAGAGCGCAGCACCTCCACTTTTCCCGCTTTCAGCTGATGGCTTCTACACTCAGTCACTCACACGCTGAAAAAGCAGTCATTTTACCTCCCTACTGAACTAAGAAACAGCTCTAAGAGCTACGGAAATATATCCTCTGCAATCAATGTTCTAGTGCACTTATGTAACCCACACACAAGATAAAGATTGACAGAGCTTTTCATATCTGTCTAAGCTGATGGCCTATAGAGTAACACAAGGTGATTGCATTAAATGCTACAAATATTCCATCATCAGTAAGGTGAAAGTGTCTCTGCGCTGATGTGTGCTAGTCAGCTGGAGGAGTGTTGGCCACGTGCAAATGGCACATTCCATAAATAGGGTGCAATTTGTTGTCCCATTAGAGGCACAAATCCGATATAATTTGATGCATATATTTAACTAATTCAAAACTAAATCGCTTCACAGTGCCGTGTGACCACTTAATTTGCAATTTCCTTTAAAGCTACCCTGTTATTCTCTTGGAAAATGCCAAATAAAGTTTGAATCTCTGCACTTTCTGCACGTCTGATAAAGAAGATATTTTTCCATAATGACTTAGATATGACAGACGAATACTGCATTTCTGCTGTGGGATACCGTTATACTGGTACTGGATTTGGCTTTCTGTTTTGCAACTGATGTTCTGTTCATCTCCCTGTAGGTAGCATTATCACTCCAAACTACCTAGATAACTCAACATCCAATGTGGGACCGTGGTGCTCCTGTGCGGCTAGTGGGAATTTCCGAGATCAGTGCAACCATTTCCTCAGCCATTTCCATGACAACAATTGCTTGAGTGAGTAAAAACTTCTCCCTTGTCCTATATCACACATAAATATTATGATCATTGCTGGATATTCCCTTTTGCGCTTGGAGGGAGACATGCCTTGCATCCAAATATGCCTTCTTTCATACTATAAAAGCATCTGCAAAATGAATAAATGTATATAGGCAAAAAACAGTATGTGAGCCAAGTAGTATGTCCGAATTCACAGTATTCATAACAGTAGGCAAAAAGTACCCGAATGACTGTTTGATGGACACTTTACTATCCCATAAGGCATGGGAGAGGATTTTGGAAAGGCAGAGAAGTGGCATAAGTGACGCCGTATAAGTCAAAGTGACATGACGGATGTAGTACATCCGAATTTCATTCATCTTACACACATGCATACTATATAGAACATACTTTTTTAACACTTGCGAAGCAAGTTTCAAACCAACTGTAGTACCTACTATATAGTATGCAGTTTTGGACCCAACTATGGAAACTACATCAAAGTCCCTTTCAAGGAAAGTCTGTTCACTTGGCGGCCATATTTGCAACACCTCCGGGCAGCTATTTCGAGCATCCAAGACCAGCTCCTGTCTATTTGAATGGGGGAATCCTGAAATCTCAAAAACTGCCTGGCGAACTCCCAATTAAATTACATATTTCAAATCAGCAACAAAATCTGACATGAACTGTCCCATAAATGTTGTTTCTTATGCTAAAATAGCATTTAAAAACCTTATTTTTCAGGCTAGATGAGCCAATTGCCATATGCAGTCCTATGCGCGAGTCTCAGTTTTCTATGGGAACCGGAGCCTCTAACGGCAGCTGCAGTGACGCAATGACTTTATCAATCAGCGATTGGCTCTTTCGCTTAGAAGGCGGGACGTATTCCGTCATATTGCGCGTTGCAATTTCTCCCATTCATACAGGAAATATGTAATGAAAGTAGATAAGTGGTCAAGTGCAAAGACCGTAAGTGTAGGTATTGGAACAGGCCCTTACTCTGATGTTTTTACTCATAAGAAAGCATTTGGACCCATAGTTTTTAGTGATTTTTAAATAAACTTGTCAAATAAACAGCTCTTCTGCTGCAGTGGCCTCATGGCAAAGTCACCCGGGTTTTGTTCGCCTACAAAATATAAATGCAGAGCATTTGGCATCCTACTCATTTGACATACTGGTTTTGCATGCGTAGCAGGGAAGCTCATATGGACACAGGGACACTCAGTGTACACTCTTCAATTGATAGAAAATAGACCCAGGTGATACAATACAAGAGTCAGCAGAGAGACGTATTTGCATCCCAGTTCTTCACAGTCAGCACTATTATTGTGCAATCAGCAGCGCTGAGAGAAAACTCTCTTGATGTAACGTTATGAAGTTTCAATGCGTGTCGGTAATGAGGCATTAACAGTCATCAGGAGCACAGGATATCTTCAGCGGTGTGCTCTGCTCATGGCCCACTGCATCTCTGAGCCACTAATAACAAACACGACCATGTAAACACATCCATTTCACAGGTGGGGTGGTGCTGCAGTCTGACCGCTGAGATCTCTGAGATTAGCTCCAGCTCTGATCCAAAAGCGCTTCAGTGTGATCTTGCTCCTCAAAGGTATTTCCGGCATTTACAAAACTGCAGCGTCAAGTTTACGCCATCCCTCGCTATTCTATCTGCGGGTCTTGGGGCAGTCCGGAGTGCTGGGTCGGTGTGTATGTGTGCTGATTCAAGCCTAAGCGCAGCCTCTGGTGTCTTGGTAATTGAGCGTAATTTGGCTCCCTGCAGTAAAACTAATGGAGCGGAGACAGCCGGAGAGTAGCAAACAGGACAAAAGTAGCACAGGATGGAGGGAAACAGCTGAAAGAGCTTTTTGAGAGTGAGTCCATTGAGGCTAGTCTTCACCTCAGCTGTTACTGAACTAGTTTTGCTGGCTACACCAGCCCCCAAACCATCAGCGTACCCCTGGGACAACGATGAAATACTGGAGAAGTATTACAAGAATTTCTTCATTCAGTCAGACTGTGAAAAGAAGAGCTGAAGTCAGTGGACCAACAGCCAGCAGAACTGGAATTAGATGGAAGTGATTCAGTGAAAGTAGTAAAAGCGTGAAGGTTATGTTTCGGTCCTGAATGAGCGATGAGGGTTTTGATGAGAAATGTGCAGGAAGAGTGACGGCTCATTTCCGGTCTCTGGGTGGTGAGTAAGCAGTAACTGCTAAGTTTGTGTAATGCTAATAACATTCATTAATTAATGTATTGATTCAAACTAGTAACTCAAACATTCGGAGTACCATAGTGGCAAAAACGTTAGGAACAGTTTTGTGCTTTGCTATGTTTGTGTTTACCTCCATACTGAAGCAGTCTGCAGAGTTTAATCATGTTTACTGCGTAAATTTAATATATAAATAATAAAAAATTACTTTTTTAATATACAATTTCACACTTATTTTTTTAGCTCATGTAAGAATAATATCCATTTAATGTTTACCACATACATACATATACATATATACACACACACACACATATATATATATATATATATATATACACGTGCATGTAATATGTATATACAGTCAAACCAAAATGTATTCAGACACCTTGAACATTTCATTCATTAATAGTTTATTCACTATAGTTTAAAAAATGGTAATAAAATATAACAAGATCTCAGAGTTAAACTGTGTCAGAAAAAAAAAATTAATCTTAATTATGTCAGATAACACTTAAGCAAAACATGGTCAGGTCAAAGTGTCTGAATAATTTTTGGTTCCAAATTTATCAATTTTACTGGTAGTCCACTGTATGAAGATTTATTGGGTTTAATATGTCACAGTTTACTTTATTTTGCTATCCTCACTTACATAAATGAACTATAGTGTCCTGCACCCACTAGAAAAATATATATCAAAAATATCAAAAATGTCTGAATAATTTTTGGTTTGATATGTAAATGTGTGTGTGTGTGTGTGTGTGTGTATGTTTGTGTGTGTATATATATTATATATACACACATACATACACATTTACATATCTACAGTCAAACCAAAAATTATTCATACATTTTTGATACTTTTGATTTTTTTTTTTTATTCTAGTAATATAAGGATTATTTTTAGCAAGCAATATATTTATTATTAATAAATTACATTATAATATCCACCTAATTTTGCAACGCGAAAGCTATTTTCTGTGAATGTTCGAGACTTGAGATTCATTACGCTATAGGTAAATAACTACAGGAACAACAAAGTGCAAATAACAGTAAAACTTTTGTAGAGCTAAAAGAACTTTAAGCGGTTAAAGTTGGCTTAAAGTCTTGCACATTAAAATGACAAATGGCCACGTCTGCTTTTACGTTAAAAATAAGGTGGATAGTAGATTATTTTTTAAACTGTATCACTTACATTTTTCACTGTGAATGAATCAGCCTGAGTCAGCACTGTCATCATTTTTCTATGGCTCTGTGGAGTAATTAGTCACATGATATTAATGACTCAGATGATTGGCTCAAAAACCAGAATTGTGCATCCATGGCTAACGGTAGCTGATCTAACGGTAGTTTCTTGAACCTCTTTGGTCTGAGCGAGCAACCGTATCCAAGAGGGGCGGAGCTTATCAAATGGTCTGAAGTCCTCTGCTTCTAAAGTCCTGAGG
This sequence comes from Ctenopharyngodon idella, assembly GCF_019924925.1. NCBI lineage: Eukaryota > Metazoa > Chordata > Actinopteri > Cypriniformes > Xenocyprididae > Ctenopharyngodon > Ctenopharyngodon idella. The sequence goes on from NC_067232.1 coordinate 23,678,115, forward strand.
GGGTCAGAGAGGAATGACCACTTCTACAAACTCCCCATTGCTAGCTGCAGCCATTCACACCTCCATTACTTAGACGTCCACAATTTCGTCCTGCCCTTCATCTATGAGAGAGAGAGTGAGACAAATAGAGAGTTAGAATACTGGAACCATACGTTCCACATCACTGATTAAACATCTTTATAGTCATTGCCTTCGCTTCCCTGTATCTCAGTCTCCCTCTCCATCATAACATCCAAACATATCCTTTTATCTATGATAGAGAGTGACACTGCATTTTTACATAGGCCACACACTCATTGTTTGAGATTGATCACATTTACTGGAACTATAATAATAAACTATATGAAGATTTTTTTTATTGTGTCTTTAAGGATTTAGTACCAGTTCTTTAATCTGATCGTACAAACACAATTCCAAGAGTGCTAGCATTGTTAGACATCAGGTTGTCAAACCTGGTTGTGTTTATACAGCACATATCAACCAAACTCATTCTCAAAATGGAACTGTGTACTCTAATGAAGTCGCTGTGGATATGGAACGCAGCTGTCATGAAAGGTGTATAAACAGAACTCTATTTAGTGCACTGTATTCTGTTCCTGTGTCAACATAGCCACTATATTAGGTTGTTTCCCTGCAGTAATTCAGCTACGCTACGAGTGGGCAGCTTCAATTAGCATCAACTCATGGCGTCTTGCTAAACATTCAGAGACTAATCAACTTCACACCATTTACACTCCTCCACATTACTCCACTGCTAACACTCCTATCATTATGATGTGTTATGGCTGTTATGATATGAATTTCGGATAATGAGGGCTTTAGGTGGGCTGGGGTGAAGGCTAACTCAAAGAAATTTAAACTTAGGCCCGGTTTACACCTGCTATTAAGATGCGTTTTGGTCGATTGGGTCACGAGTAGACGAGGGAGACTTGCTCGTTTACACCTGGTATTTTAATCTGTCATTTTTGTCCACTTTTAACCACTTTTGCCCTGATTTCTTCAAGGGGAGGGTCTATGGGCAGGTAAATGTATGGATTTTTTCAGATCCTTCAATCTAATGGACAAAATAAGCTTGCACAATTTACATATCAACACGCCCGGAGACTACGGAAAAATACGGAGAGCAGCAGCTTTTGTTTCTGCTCTGATAGCCACAAGACCACGCCGAACGCTGTGAGTGTGTGTTAGAAATCAGGAATGGTGAGAGAACATTGTGCTTAGTATGTTTTTCATCTTCAAACCAAACTTGGATCTTCAGCCGACAAAGTTTAAATCCCGTCTGGTTAGCGCTCTTCCTATAATGTTTATTCATTAGGTCAGTAGGCGGAGAGTAGACACATTTGATCACATGAGCGTTTACACTACGAAAGCAATCCGGTCGAATGTGTTTTCGCCTACCTCTGGAAGTGGTCGAAAGTAGACAAGCTCAAAATGTTTTACACCCTGTTTACACCTGTATTTAGTGTTGTACACTTGTGATCCGATCGACCAAAACACAATACAGTTGTAAACAGGGCCTTAAACTCAATGCTTGTCTATAACCCTGCCCCTACCTTTCAAAATACACAAAGGACATAGAATACAATCTTTTGCATCCACCTTATTTTGCAACAAGGAAGTAAGCTATTTTCTTTGAAGAATAACAACAGTGCAATAAACAGTAATACCATTAGCGCTACAAACCAGCGTGTTTATGATTATGATAATACATTAAAAGTAATATGGTAACAATTTGCAATATAAAGCAGCACTGTTTTTGTACAGGTAAAATAACTGGAAGCGACTAACACTGAAAGCCTTGAGCATTCAAGTTACAAATCCTTACTTTAAAAATAAGGCGTATAGAGCAGTGGTATGTGCTGGATTTCTGAAATGAAGGTAAATTCATGGTTTATTTCCACTGATGTTTAAAAAATTCCAGGTTAAAGGCTCAGCATTTACCTGACATGGACAACAAAAACAGCAAGAAACAACATAAAAATATGAATTAAAACAAAATCACATCAAGGTTTCAGCACAATTACCTTTTCAGATCATTAGTGAACAAAGCCTCAGTAAACCCTGCAGACGAAATGACTATGCATGGAAGTGCAGCTTTAATTTAACAGAGCTGAGTGTTTGGGAAAATCTATCTCACTCACAGATCATCATTTCAAGTCATTTTCAGGTTTATATTGATTCTGATGTAACTGACAGTGGTGTTGTCGGAGTGGGTGTTGTTTACTTTGTAAATCATCCACCCATTTCCACTAGTTTGACACGTTTAGTAATGGAACAGTTGCAAACATGATAGATGGGATTTATATTACATCGTCAGGGTAATGAGCCAATCACAGCGTGATGGAGGTCCTGCCTCATCACATGTTCCAACCCTCACATTCTTGACATGCTTTCGGACCTCAATGAGAACACAAGCTCAAGAAAGGCAAAAACGTTCTTTGCTGGTGTTTTGTATAAAATGAGTCATTTATACATTATTCAGTAATACTGGTCTTGTTTTATTTTTGTGTTGTCAATTAATGGAGGAGCCTCATTGGAGACAGTGTTGTTGCTGTTAATTAATCTATTAACTCTTTCCCCACCATTGACAGAATTTTTCGTAATTTCTGAGACAACGCTTCCCCGCCATTGACGTAATTTTCCGTGTTTTCACTGTTATACTGTAGGGGCGCTATTACACATCTTCTTAAAGAGTACAGAATCTCTGGATCAAAACACAGGCAAAAAGAAGCAGAAACAAGTGATAAAAGCATTGCTTATGCATGTAGTAGTTTTCGAAAAAATGAGATTTTCTATTTTTTATTCTTATTTTGTTTTGTCGAAAAGCAGAGGCTCTATTCTTTCTTTTGATATATTGCATGTTCAGATATTTATACAACAAAATATTCTGGGGGCCAAGAAATTATGAAAATGATCAAAAACACTGGAAGTGGCTGGCAACTGTTTAAAAAAAAAAACGCTGGTGGGGAAAGAAGATTTAAAAATAGTTTTTGTTAACAAATATTAGATGCAAAACTTAACTGATCATTGTTTAATGTTTATGGTGCAGCGCTGCATTAAACACTTATGAAATATTTATGGCATTATAAACTAAATATTTATGGCAGGTTTTGTGATGCTTTACAAGGACCCTGTACTATAATGATATTAAAGAGGCACTACAGTAAGGTATTCTTTGGAAGTCACTCTCTTTCTCTCTCTTGCTTCATCTCCCCTGTTAAGATCACAAAGATTAAGCAATTAGTGTTTCAAATTAAAAAAAGAAAATTCACTCAACCACGCTGCTGTTCACCATTCATAAATCGAATCTTTAATTTTTCCCACAAAACGCTTTCCTCACCACCAGAAATGAATACCAGGCTTAGTTATGGAGTCATATCCAGTGCCGTCCTCACAGTCGTGTCTTAATTGAGGTGACTTTCACGCCACTGTAATTTCAGACAAGTGACCTACTAGACGAGAATTAATCAATTCAGATTATTATCATTCATATGGCCTGTCACTGTAACTCTCAAATGGACTCATATATAACCAATAAAAAGGGGAAAATGAAGAGGAGTGTGATTTGAAATCTGTATTTAGGTTTAATAATGGAAGATAATTTTGCTGGTACATGGCTGACTGTGAAGAATATTTCAAAATGAATACACATAGGTGTTTTACTGTAGGTAAGATTTGGTTGAAACATCAACATACTGGAGGTAATCAGATTTCTTTCAACCCCACAGGAACAGAGGCTCGCTCAAGTACACACTCCATTTTATGCAACCAATCTTTCTCAAGGGAAAACACACTGAACGAAAATAAAAGATAAGAAAGAAAATGGAAGACATGGGCAAATAAATAAGGACAAATGCCAAGCCGTTAGGAAATACAAGTGGGGTTTTATATATATTTCTGGAGGGCAGGATTAGCCGATTGGTAATATAGGGATGTATATTATTATAACTATAGAAACGGACTATATTTAGAGCATGAATCAAATGACGGAGTTTGTGATCTTGAATGCTGTTCTGTCAACATTCATGCTGGATAATTTATATACAAGCCAGTCGTTCTCTGGTTCCCCTTAGTGTGTTTTGTTGTTGTTATTGTAGAAAAGCATGTTGATGAAATCCAAACCCATTTTGAAAAAGAGACATGTCTGAAAGAGAAAGCCAACTGAGGCATGACTGCCTTCCAGACGTGTTCATCTGCAAATGGCAGGCTGTGAATGTGACTTTCTCCCCTCCCTTCAAACAGAGAACGCCATCCTGGCTTTCGGGAACGACACAGACCTGAAATCTGCGACCAACCAAGCTCCGGGTTCCAGTACTAACGCTTACAACCAGATGTTAGTTACCAGCACCGAGACCACCACTACCACCATTGGTGCTGCCATGGAGACCGAGCAGAACATTCTGCGTCCACAGATGCCCACACAGGTACAAGCCTTTATCCCGGCTGCTCTGAGTGCCAGTGTGTGTTCTAGGACCTTTTGAAAATCTAACTCGCCATGTTCCTGCTAGATCAAAACCCGTCTTTCACATTCACTATTCATCTCTGTCAGAGCTTTGTTGTGAGTGAACACAGATTTGCATTGTGTATGATATTTCATCCTAAAACTCTGGACTGTCCAGACTGAAATGCAGAGAGAAAAAAAGTATACCATTTTAATCAGATTCTGATTACATATGGATATGGTCTGGATGTGTAAAAATTGGATTTCTTTTTTTCTGTTCAGTTTGCAAACAACTACATGGATTAGAGTCAGACATGCCTTTTATTGTATGTCTGTCTGAACAAAGCCATAGATGTGTTTGTCTCATTGCTTAAAGAAACAGCGTAAACCAGCCTACATGATGACTGTTGCTTGTTTCCTTGCCTGGCCAAGCTCAACACACTAGTCTGGTTTTATGCTTTTAGAATGGTTTTGGGATTTGTCAGCTGATCTGCCAGATGTTCGCAAGTTCCGTCATTACCAGTAGAGTTCAACGGGACTGACGACCATAGTTGACCAATGATGCTTTCAAAAAATGCAAGACTAGCAAACCACCTTACTGTAGACTGGCTTAAGCTGTTGTTTTGTTATTTTGTAAAGCAGTGATTCTCAACTTGTTTCAATCAGGACACAGATTTTACATTTGGAACACAATGCCGCAATCATTCAAAACTGAATTTTGAGAGTTTTATGCTCTCAGAAGCCAATCATTTATGCAACTAAACCTGTATTTATAATCAGGTGTGCATTATTTTACCTTGTATAGTTTTGTTCATGCATACATCTAGTAGGGTAAAAGGGAGAAGATGCCCCCCTTAAGAACAATTTGTATTGTTTATCATGTATTGGATGATGATACATCAGCCAATGTGTTATTATAGGAAATAAATAGAAACATTTGCTAATTTAGTTGTTATAGCAAAAAAAATGTCAAATATTAAAAGAGGGGTAAAATGGCCCCTACTGGGGTAAGTTGGCCCCCTACCTGGGGTAAGAAGCCCCCCTTGGATCAACTTTTAGAGAATGTATTAAATGACTTTTGATATCATTCTTATTAGTATTACATTATAATTAATGTAATGTGTCATTAATGCAAAATACTAAATCAACTATTCTATTTAAAAATTTAGTTGAATAATTCAATAGCCGAATACCAGTAAAAGAGCTTATTCTATGACTTATGTACAGGCATATGAATATTTACATATTTATTTAATATTTTATTTACATATTTTAATTTAAGATGTGTCATAATACCAATGAAATCAAATTGAATGATTTTACTCAATTAACCTATATATTGTAATGAAAGGGAAGCTGTCTGAAATGTACATCTAATTTACTTACACCAAGGATCTAATTTGATCTTACTTTAAAATAAAAACTTTAAGACACGCACAAAAAACTTTGATATTCAACATAACACAATGTCATAAATCACCATTTTCCAGAGACACAAAATTAGATCAATTAACCTCCAAACCGCATCTTTTACCATGTTACCCTACTGTGTCTATTTGTGATATGATACCTCTACAAGACCAAAAAAAAAAGAAAAGAATATATATATAATACATGGATGAGCTCTCTCTCTCTCTCTCTCTCTCATATATATACATATATATATACATACATATATATATATACATACATATATATATATACATACATATATATATATACATACATATATATATATACATACATATATATATACATACATATATATACATACAGGTGCTGGTCATATATTTAGAATATCAATCAAAAAGTTGATATATTTCACTAATTACATTCAAAAAGTGAAACTTGTATATTATATTCATTCATTACACACAGACTGATATATTTCAAATGTTTATTTCTTTTAATTTTGATGATTATAACTGACAACTAAGGAAAATCCCAAATTCAGTATCTCAGAAAATTAGAATATTGTGAAAAGGTTCAATATTGAAGACACCTGGTGCCACACTCTAATCAGCTAATTAACTCAAAACACCTGCAAAGGCCTTTAAATGGTCTCTCAGTCTAGTTCTGTAGGCTACACAATCATGGGGAAAACTGCTGACTTGACAGTTGTCCAAAAGACGACCATTGACACCTTGCACAAGGAGGGCAAGACACAAAAGGTCATTTCAAAAGAAGCTGGCTGTTCACAGAGCTCTGTGTCCAAGCACATTAATAGAGAGGCGAAGGGAAGGAAAAGATGTGGTAGAAAAAAAGTGTATAAGCAATAGGGATAACCGCACCCTGGAGAGGATTGTGAAACAAAACCCATTCAAAAATGTGGGGGAGAATCAAAAAGAGTGGACTGCAGCTGGAGTCAGTGCTTCAAGAACCACCACGCACAGACATATGCAAGACATGGGTTTCAGCTGTCGCATTCCTTGTGTCAAGCCACTCTTGAACAACAGACAGCGTCAGAAGCGTCTCACCTGGGCTAAAGACAAAAAGGACTGGACTGCTGCTGAGTGGTCCAAAGTTATGTTCTCTGATGAAAGTAAATTTTGCATTTCCTTTGGAAATCAGGGTCCCAGAGTCTGGAGGAAGAGAGGAGAGGCACACAATCCACGTTGCTTGAGGTCCAGTGTAAAGTTTCCACAGTCAGTGATGGTTTGGGGTGCCATGTCATCTGCTGGTGTTGGTCCACTGTGTTTTCTGAGGTCCAAGGTCAACGCAGCTGTATACCAGGAAGTTTTAGAGCACTTCATGCTTCCTGCTGCTGACCAACTTTATGGAGATGCAGATTTCATTTTCCAACAGGACTTGGCACCTGCACACAGTGCCAAAGCTACCAGTACCTGGTTTAAGGACCATGGTATCCCTGTTTTTAATTGGCCAGCAAACTCGCCTGACCTTAACCCCATAGAAAATCTGTGGGGTATTGTGAAGAGGAAGATGCGATATGCCAGACCCAACAATGCAGAAGAGCTGAAGGCCACTATCAGAGCAACCTGGGCTCTTATAACACCTGAGCAGTGCCACAGACTGATCGACTCCATGCCACGCCGCATTGCTGCAGTAATTCAGGCAAAAGGAGCCCCAACTAAGCATTGAGTGCTGTACATGCTCATACTTTTCATGTTCATACTTTTCAGTTCGCCAAGATTTCTAAAAATCCTATCTTTGTATTGGTCTTAAGTAATATTCTAATTTTTTGAGATACTGAATTTGGGATTTTCCTTAGTTGTCAGTTATAATCATCAAAATTAAAAGAAATAAACATTTGAAATATATCAGTCTGTGTGTAATGAATGAATATAATATACAAGTTTCACTTTTTGAATGGAATTAGTGAAATAAATCAACTTTTTGATGATATTCTAATTATATGACCAGCACCTGTATATATATATATATATATATATATATATATATACACACACACACACACAGTATCTCACAGAAGTGAGTACACCCCCAAGTGAAAATGTCCAAATTGGGCCCAAAGTATCAATATTTTGTGTGGCCACCATTATTTTCCAGCACTGCCTTAACCCTCTTGGGCATGGAATTCACCAGAGCTTCACAGGTTGCCACTGGAGTCCTCTTCCACTCCTCCATGACGACATCACGTAGCTGGTGGATGTTAGAGACCTTGCGCTCCTCCACCTTCCGTTTGACGATGCCCCACAGATGCTCAATAGGGTTTAGGTACCCTCAGCTTCTTTAGCAAGGCAGTGGTCATCTTGGATATGACGTGCACTCATCTTCTTTGGTCGACCATGGCGAGGCCTGTTCTGAGTGGAACCTGTCCTGTTAAACCGCTGTATGGTCTTGGCCACCATGCTGCAGCTCAGTTTCAGGGTCTTGGCAATCTTCTTATAGCCTACACCATCTTTATGTAGAGCAACAATTCTTTTTTTCAGATCCTCAGAGAGTTCTTTGCCATGAGGTGCCATGTTGAACTTCCAGTGACCAGTATGAGAGAGTGAGAGCGATAACACCAAATTTAACACACCTGCTCCCCATTCACACCTGAGACCTTGTAACACTAACGAGTCACATGACACCGGGGAGAGAAAATGGCTAATTGGGCCCAATTTGGACATTTTTACTTAGGGATGTACTCACTTCTGGACAGGATGATGATAAAATTTGGAATATCAAAGTGAACAATTAAAACAAAAGCGTATCATGTATCTAAATCTCACTTGCTCTTTTTGTTCTGTAGATGAACGAGAGAGACAGACTGTGGGGCGACTCCACGCTCCCGCCCCCTGATCTCTATGACGAAAGTCCTGCAGCAGCCCACCTGGCCATGTTAATGTGGCTCCTCCCCTTCCTGCTGCTGGCTCTCCAACTTTAAAATGAAGCAACCAATCAAAGCACCACAGAACTGGGACAGCGTGCGTGTGTTCATGAGTTTCAAATTCCACATCACAATAACTTGTTCAGAGAGGACGCAAGAACTGCAAAACTCTTTAAATATATGAAACCCTGCTCCATTCCTCAACGCAATTTAGTGATTCATTGTCTGGATGTTCACAATGACTGATTTCAAGGGTTTAAATAATTGTGTGTGTGTGTCTCTCTCTCATATTTTGGACTGAAGATGGTGCCCGTGTAAGATAAAAGCCCCTCTTCAAAAGAAACGTCATGGTCACACAATTCTCACAAAAAAAAAGAAGAAAAAGACGACAACTACCTGTTCATCATCCATATTTTAATATCTATTTTCCCCAGCTCTTTCGAATGGATGGTGTTGGTACGTGTGCTGTATATTCACCCGGATAGAAGTGTGTTGTGATGTTTTCTTGAAGAGGAACAAGTGGTAAGAGAAAGGAAACCGATGTATCGCACTAACTGTGTCTATGATGAGAGCTCTTTCACGGGCTTCAGAGGGTTACAGAGATGGTCTTTATTTTTGTAATGTGGTTGTATTGCTCAGATGTATATCCCACAGACTGTTTCTCCCAGCAGTCCTTGAGTGCACGTTTGCCAAAAAATGGCACAGAAACGAAGAGCAGCACAGCTTAAAGTATCTTGATGAATGATCATTGAGCGGTTCTTGTATACTTCACCTGTGAATATGGGTGTCTGAAATACTGCATCAAACTGCTTATTGCAAATGGAAAAAGAAGCACAAAACACCCTGATAAACAAAGCACTTCCTGTTCATGTGAATTCAAGCAGCTTTATCATATCTCCTAACTCACTGTTTGTCTCAGCCAATCAAAACGAGCACAAGGGTCCATCAATTCTCTCCAGTGACTGACAAGTTTTCTGCATCCCCATTCCATGAGCACTCGACATCTGCAATTGTGTTGCTTTTTTTATTCTCGATTGTCCTGTGATGACAAACAAGGCGAGTGAAAAGTAAATGCTTTGACCCCCAACAACCTCCAGAGACAATTGACAACCAGCGACCGGCATCATAAAACGGGGCAAAGCATTTCTGTCAAATGGGTTGAAATTGTGGATTTTACTTGTTATTACCAGAAAAATAAAGCTGCCAGATACAGATGTACAGAATAATGTTTGTGTTACCAAATATGTGCATGCAGTGAATAAGTGCCAAAGTTTGTTACGATCATCAGACTCGGATAGAATCTGCATTGAATTTGGGGTAAAATCTGCAGCAATGGATTTAAATATGGTAAAATATGCTCAAATGATAGCTGTATGGAAAATACCTGTGAGATTCTTCATATAAATGAAGATGTCTACATTTTTGTTGTCGCAGAGAAAAAATAAATACTGTTGTAGTGAAGAATATCTTTAAAAATCAAATTAGCCAAAATAGGTAGTAATTAATCTAGGGGATTCATAAATGACTGATGTTGTAATTCTGCAGAAATCTTTAACTTCTGTGGGCGCAGATTGTGTGTGGGCCCGCCAATCAGCTCAAGCTGAGGGGGTAATGAGTAACTCGGGGAGCGAAGTAACCCTCATTTATTTGGAGCAGTCATCGCATTGCCACCTATGTGCATCGTCTGGGTCAGCACACACATCCACACTGCCCTTCAGCACGAACAACCCCCAACAAAATGAAACACCCACAACTGTCACTGCCACAAAACATACTATAGGATATCTGAACATCTCAGTAGGAAGACAAATGTTCAGATGTTTGCTGGCAAGCTAAATTCAGGGGCTGTCATGTTATTCAGTGTATGGAATTCTTGCTTTCTGCCCAATCCCCAACCCGACAGCAACAAAAGAGAATTTCTCTGAATAGAAACTACTACTACTACCACTACTAATAAATATAGCTGCAAGCAGCAATTAAGGGGCACACTGTAAAAAAAAAAAAAAATCCCTGTAAAATTTACGGTAAAAAAAAAAAAAAAACGGCAGCTTTGGTTGCCAGAACTTTACCGTAAAAAGTACGGTAGCAACGTTTTAGGTTTTACGGGACAGCACATTGTTTACTGTCTATTTTACAGTTCATAACCGTATAATTTAAAGGTTTATATTGTAATAATTACGATTCATAACTGTTTATTTTACACACTGTAAAAAAAAAAACTTATTTCAATTATTTTTATTTTTATATTAACTTATTTCATTAACTGATATAATGTTAATTTACCAACCTATTGAAGTACTAATATCTGTTTTGTACCTTTGTAATACACCGACAACCACCAAACACAGTGGTGATCAGAGTCACATGATGAGTCAAAGTTCATCACAAGCAGCTTTTCCACAAGCTGAGAAGAACAACACTAATA